>NC_134583.1:29628750-29932500 GCF_037038515.1 Microtus pennsylvanicus | reverse complement strand
AGAATTCCCTTCCTGAAATGGCATGAACTGTATGTAGCATGCTGACCAGCTCATCTCTAGCTGCTTTGAAAGCAGCGAGTCGCATAGGAGCCACCATTGACATGAGGCCCACAGTCCAGTTCCGGCCAGCTCCCCATTCTTCTCAGTGTCTTCCTTCTGTCAGTCTGCCATCATTCATATTGGTTTATGGCCTGTTCACATAAACTCCTGGTATCTGCAGATACATAGATAATCTGAGTAAGAGATTTGTGTACCAGTCAAAACAAGGTGTATGTTGTGTTAATAAACAACAGCCAAGTCTCAACAGCTTAAATCAATAAATTAGTTCTTAGCTAGGTTGCGATGTTCAGTGCCAACTGACATGTGCTCTTTGCACATAGTACAGTTGTTTCTACATGGCTTTTACCCAAGGCCTGGTTCACAGAGGCTCCCTCTGATGCATGTTGCCACGATTACAGAAGGAAGGAATGTGAAGGTGGTGCTGCCCAGGATTAAATGTCACTTTGTATCACATTTCATGGTTAGAGCAACTCCCATGGCCACAGATAAGCTATCAGTGTAGAAAGTAAGTGTTCCCACAGAGAGGAGCACACAGGCTTTCAACAAGAAGGTCTTCCATCCTGATAACGCAGAACAGAAGGCAATCTGTGAGAGGAAAGATCTCAACAGCAAGTAAGAGGTGGTCATGACCTAACTAAACATAGAAGTTTATCTCTCATAACTTGACTCTTGTGTAGAGTTCCTAGAAGTGGTAGAAACCTGGCCGTGAGCTGTCAGATAACTAAGGCAACGAAGAGAGCAATTAAAGTCATAATATCGCCATCACCATGAATGAAGGATAGAGAAATGCACAGCCCCTGACAGGAGGAGAGGGGCTTGCTACCTCCCTGGGTACTCGTCAAATGCTGTAACAACACACCCAGAGGTTGATTCCTCCTCGTGAGGTGTCTGCTTCTCTAGACAGAGCACAATGACCCACACACATGCTTTCCTTTCACTAGGAAAGGCATTCAGACTGCTGACAGGTGCCCACCGTCACTGTGCCGCCTCACACAGACCACTGACAGGTGCCCACCGTCACTGCGCCCTCTTACACAGACCACTGACAGGTACCCACCTTCACTGCGCCCTCTTACACAGACCACTGACAGGTGCCCACCGTCACTGCGCCCTCTTACACAGACCACTGACAAGTGCCCACCATCACTGTGCCCCCTCTTACACAGACCGCTGACAAGCGCCCTCTGTCACTGCGCCCTCTCACACAGACCACTGACAGGTGCCCACCGTCATTGTGTCCCCTCACACAGACCACTGACAAGTGCCCACTGTCACTGCGCCCCCTCTTACACAGACCACTGACAAGTGCCCTCTGTCACTGCGTCCTCTCACACAGACCACTGACAAGTGCCCACTGTCACTGTGCCCTCTTACAGGAAGGAACATGAAGGCTCCTCAGCATGAAGGTCTCTGGCCAGGGATACCACAGTTCAGTCCTCTGGCAGTGAAACTCAGGCAAATGACTTGGGGTGACACAACCCCAGAACTAACTTGAATAAGTAAATGATTGTTTTTACTTACTGCTATAATAAATGATGACTCTTTAAGACAGTACTAACTACTTGTATAGATATATGATCCCATGATAGGATAAGCCAGAAAATAGATTTTATACCCTTTTATGAACAATAAACAAACAAAAAATGCTGGTTACAGAAATATATGTCTTTATTATGTAGTGGTAGCTACCTTTACAACAGACATATTTCCAACCATTTTCTGTCAAGCCTCTCCATTCACCCTGTAGTTCAGTGACATCCTTCTGTAAAAGAGAAGCAGTCTTGCAGTAAATAGAAGTTTTAACATTGTACATCACCTAAAACAATTAGCTCCCAGTAGCTCTGAGGGCCTTATATAACAAAATTGAAATGAAAAAAAATAAAAGAATTTATTATCAACTCATTCCAATCATAAGAAGGAAAGAAAACACATGATTTCCAAGTTTATTAACCATAAAGGAAACAAAGGCATTTTTATTCAAGATAGGAGGGATGACACAGAATCCAATAAAGTAGATTTATGATGAGACACATTAAATGGCAGCATTTGAACTGTCAAACTGAAACCAGCACATTTTACTATTTCACTTTATGGAAAGGAAAGTATTTAAGAACAGTAAATCCAGGCTGTATACATTCCAAGTCTGTGCTGGTGGCTGACCGGAGTGAAGGCTCATATAAACTGCACCTTTGTTTGGGCTCAGTAGAGAAGTTTTCTAAGTCGTATGCTAATCTACAGAGGCAACCGCACTACTGCCCACCAGACACCAGAGTGCCTCGAATAAAAACAAGCAGGCAATACGAACTGTTGACAGAGCAGCTAGCATCTCTCACATGTTGCTATTGGCTCTAAAGCCATAAGGCCACATGGGATAACAGTTGGACAACATCTTATCTACCACACCTTATTTAGCTATCAGACAAACTGGAAATTCCAAACTAGGCTTTTTGCCCAGAAAGATTAAAAAAAAATTTCTAAATCCACAGCATCAAATCCAAAATATTTCAAAGTTGATTATTAAAAAAACTAAATACCCATTAATTGATAAATAAATAAGTATACTGTGGTTTGTCTATGCTACAGGAGAATTTTTCCCCAATAAAAACAAACTGTTGATGCATAAAATAACATTAATGGGTGCTAAACTCAGTGAAAAGTCAAACACAAGAGACAGTATATGGAATATTTTCATTTATGTGAATCCAAAAAAGACAAACTATTGTAAGATGAGTCATTAAGCTGAAAGGCATGAGATAATATTCTAGGTCTTTTATTTGATTGTGAGGCTAACTATAAGACTATATAACTACAAGTTTTCATGAGCTCGTAAATATAATTAGTAAATCTTATTGCATTAAAGTTTTGTTTGAGTAATCTCAGGAGAAAGTTCACAAATATAATTAAATATAATAAAATGATGCCCTTAAACCCAGCACTTGGGATGCAGAAACAGGAGGATCAACAGGAACTCAAGATAAGTCAAGGCTGTATAGTAAGACCATGTCTCAAAAAACAAAAATAGGTAGATGATAGATAGATAGATAGATAGATAGATAGATAGATAGATGATCTCTATCATCTATGAAATACATACACTAATGATATATAAAATTAATTGTATTTAGAAAATCATACCAATTAAAATACTACTATTATTATACTTTAGTAGGGAACATTTGGGAGCTGGAGAGAGGGATGACTCCGCAGTTAGGAACACTTAACATTCATGCAGAAGAGCTGGGCTCATTTCCTCCTACTCATATTTGACCTGTAACAATCTGCAATTCTAGTTCAAGGCATGTATCACCCTCTTCTGGCCTACATGGGCACTGCATACACATGGTATACATAAATACACATGGACAAACATTTATACACATAATAGCAAGAAAGAGAAAGATGGCATGTTCAGTAGAATGAGAAAAGTAAAGATAGTAAAGATGTTGGAGGCCTCTGGAGAAGATGTGACACAATACATAAAATACTCAAGCTCAACAACTACTTAAACATAAAAATTACACTTCTGTAATGTGACAGCAAACACTTCGAAAATTCTGCGCCTGCGTCCCTCAAACCACCCACAAGGAGCTTATGTAATGGTGACAGCTTCACTAAGTAGCTTACAGGGAAGTTTTGAGTTCAACTCTGTGCTTTAACCATTTTATGCAAACACAGTATACTTTAATTTCGTTGTAAGATAAAAATATTTTGAAAATCAAATCATAACACATAAGCATGTATAATATAATCAGAGCATCTAAGAATATTTATATGTTGTTCAACAATTTTTCCTGGAGAGGTTGTGTCTATGTTTGTTTGGTTTTTTTAATCCACTTTGTTCTATTCAATCTTTTACTCTCACTACCAAAAATCTCAGCTCAACCTTGAAAAAAATTCTGAATAACACTAAATCTTAAAAAATAGTATAATTTCACACCAAGAAAATTACAAGAAAGAAAAATGTAGCCAAGATGCTATTTCCATAGAATATTCCAGATCACTAATCCATGATTCTACAGACTGTTTCAAGAAACCTGCACCAAAGTCGGCGAAACACAAAAGGGTTTTCTTTTCTTTCTCTGCTTTCTTAAAAATCAGCATCAATCGTGTTATCAACATAATCTTTTAAATCACTCCACGCTAAGGTAGTCACAAATGCCACTTCCCTGTGCTCTCTGCTCTGATTTCCTTTGATCCTACCTCCCACTCAAGCAGGTTATTCCATTCCAGTAGGCCAGGAAGCTTCTCATATGCAGTCTTGATTGATGGTACCTATGGGGTTTCTTCTCTTTCCTAAAGGCTAATGAATACTGAATACTCATGAACAGCAAGCCATGGGAAGACTCACCCAGACCTTTATATCAACCCAGAACACTTTCCTGATACTATTCTTTCTAAACATGGAGATACACTCTGTTATACACAGTGATTATTTAAAAGTTAGCGTTGTGCATTTCTCAGTTTCTCCCATTTAGTAAAATATAATTTAAAAATGAACAATTACTAGTATTAAGTGGTCTATAATCTCTAATTTTAGATCTCTACTTCTACACAACATGTACTTAAGAGAAACAATCCATTTTGTCAACAAGTAACAGCAGAGACTCCAGTCAGCATTTTCCAAGAACATTCTGCTTGAATGTTTTATGTGTATTTAATAGTCTTTAGTATTAAGACAAGTGTAATTACCAATGCATTGCATTTTCATGATATTATAGAGTTTCAGATGTAGTGTTCATGTGAGCCTCAGTCTACCCGGTAAATAGAAGAGCCATATCTGTATCTGCATTTAACAAGTAAATGAGATTCAAAGTTGTGAAGGCTAGTAATCACTTTATTAATGTTTTTATTGAGCTATATATTTTTCTTCAGTCCCTTCCCTTCTCCTTTTCCTTTTACCCTGTCCATGATCCCTAAACTCCCAGTTTACTCAAGAGGTCTTGTCTTTCTCTCTTCCTATGTAGATTAGATCCATGTATGTCTCTCTTAGGGTCTTCCTTGTTGTCTAGGTTTTCTTGTATTGTTAATTATAGGCTGGTCAATGAAGTACTACACAGCAGGAAAAAATGACATCTTGAAATTTGCAGGCAAATGGATCACTTTTCATCGGTCCATTACTTCTGGAGTCAAAGCAGTCTCATTAAGACTTGAGAAAGCCTTTTAGTTCCTCCAGGAAGTATTACCTGGAGCTCCATTTTGCATAAGATACCCTTTTCTGTGAATCTCTGGAGTCCTCTGTACTATTCTTCCCACTCTTTCATGGTGATAAATTTTATTTTATGGACTGTTTCCTTGTTTGAATCCCCACTAGACTATTAGTCACATGAAGATAAGGGCTCAAGTTTAATTACTTTATATCCATGTGATTCATTCAAAGATTCCCTAACGGTATGCATAAACTGTAATTTCGTTGACTAAATGAACAAATACATGGGTGATTTTCCAACAACAGTTGTTAATGAGTGCATTAGTCATTTTTCTCGAGCCTGTGACAAATACCTGAACAAATCAACTTAAGTTCACGTTCACAAGTGCAATCTACTGTGGCAGGGAAATCATGGAGAAGCGTGAGACAGCTTGTACCATTGCCTCCTCAGGCAGGAAGCAGCTCATCTTTTCTTTCTTATTCAATATGGGAAACCCACTTCACACAATGGAGCCACTGATAATGCAGGGAAGGGGGTGTTCTTACTAATTTTAAACTGTTTCACATACATAGCCAGAGATTGTCTCCCAAAGGACTCTCTATCCTGACAAGTTGACAATGAAGCTTAATTCCCACAAAAATGAGCAAGAAGCAATGGAAGTGGCCTCTATCCCGTAAGTGCCAAATTTTAGGGTCTTTCACCTGGCGTTAAAGAGAAAGATCAGATGGAGATAACAGACCATTAAATGGTTTCATGGCAGACCTCAGAGAGACATGTTGCTGTGATATCAAACAGTAGCAATGGGTCAGATCAATACAACCTACCCCTACCACTCTGATTACTTCTGGTTCCAGGAAACCCTTTTGGTCTTCATGTGGCAGCCTCACCTGTCAGCAGCTATGTGTCTACCAGAGAGACTCCACTGTGTTCTAGGTGACACTTCACCTCATTAAAAAGATGTCGTCTACGAACTCAGGGCATTACCTTCAGGGATTCACTTCCTGTTGACTATTTCTCCCCAACTTTGTGAAGGGCGTGTCTAATCTTTAGTGTCTTGACTATGAATACATCTAAAAGTTTTGCTCCATCGGATACTTCTTTCTTACCTAACTAAACAATGTAAAATGGGCTGAAAATGCAGATTTTGGCACTGCTGGGGAAGAGTCTTCACAAATAACTCTTCAGACTGATCATTTCCAATGTCTGTTTTCAGTGTGGAAATCATCCAAAATGAGGGCAACAGATTCAGTGGCAAGCAGAAGCTGTTGTTTCGTTTTGTTTTCATGGAACACTTAGGCTCTCTTCTGCTCAAACATCAACCCAAAATGCAGTGTGATATATGGTGAGGGAAGTAGCGGAGGGAAGAGACTGGGAGAGAACAAGGAGGAAGTGGGACTCCATTCACACCACTGAGCTTGGACTTTATTGATTAGGCAATATATAAGTACAAGAAATGTTCATGCAGGAAAATGACAGGAGATTAATTTGACTTTTAATAAGTTAGAAACTTCAATAAAAGAAGGAAGCATGCCAATAATTGATTTTCAGAGTGATTTGATTCTGGAATAAAACTCAATCTTAAAGAAAATATTTCCTTTTATAAAAACTTAAAAGTATTTTCTTGGATTTTGTTCCTTTTTTTTACTTTTATTTTTGTTACTGTGGAATAAAAGACTTGATGCAAATGGAGCACGAAGAGACTGCTAAGTCTACTCCCTAACCTGAACTGCTAATTGCTTTGTCATGAGAGGAGACAGAACTTTAAGAGTGTGTCTGTCTTTGTCACTTAGATCTATTGTTTTACATTTTCCCTATATTTTCTGATCTTTTTCAAGTTCTCATATTACCTTGACTAATATTAAACTTGCTGACCTCAAAAATATATTTAGAGATGCTTAAAGTACTCCTGAATTTCTTTCTCTAGTTAATAAAAAATAAACAAACAAAAGAAAAATCCACTTTTTAAAATTTAAGTCATTTAGTAAAATCAGGCTTAGTGGGGAGACTGAAGGGGAACCCTCAAAAGTTCTACCCCAGAACTCCAAGAAACACAGGAGATAAATTCCCACATCCCTTACCAATCTTCATTTCATTTTGCCTCCTAGAGTTTGTCCTTTAAAATGATTTCTTAGTCTTTAAAGAAATCTTCTTTTTTAATATGTTGATGTTCAAATTTCTATACTGCTATGTAAAGACCCAAGAAACTACCTCTCTTTCCGTGTTTCGGGAGGGAGGAATTACAGTACTGTGGAACAGTTTTCCATGGCAGAGACCACCGTGATGAATATTTTCTGAAATACAAGAACAGCTCTCTCTTGGAGGGCGTCCAGACTCAGGACAAGCAGGTGTCTGACACCTATAGGTTATCTTTCTTTTCTTAGTTATGCACTGTCTATACAGAAGTCTAGAATGTTGCCAGAGAGAAAGCAGACATAGAGCTGGATATGTGTAGGAAAATTTGTCTAAGTTTTCAAACTCTCAGAAAAAAATGGGGAGGAGAAATTAACCTTTGCCAGAAACAAACACCTTCACCAGTTGTTTAGTCAAAGTGGTGAGCTCTGAAATCATATACACATAAACAACAAAACAGGCTCAGCATGTTGAGAGAGAGAGAGAGAGAGAGAGAGAGAGAGAGAGAGAGAGAGAGAGAGAGAGAGAGAATGTGTAATAATTTGAGAGAAAGTGAGGGGCATGGGAGGAGTTGAAGGGAGGAAATGAAAAAGGGGACATTGTATAATTATATTTTAATTAAAATATATTTTTTAAATGATGAAAGTGACAGTGGTAATTTAATTAATTTTCTTCAAAACTGTGACACTTACTTTGTGAAATCTTACAAGGCCGGGAACCAGAACCAAAAAAACTACATTTAGAATCTGGGGCTACTCACACTGGGCATGTAATAAAGCAAAAGGAAATAGTAATAGGATCAATGCTATGAGTTGTAGGCAGAAGGCTCAGGCTGCTTAACCACTATCATTCCAGATAGGTGTAACAACATACGCAGAAGGTGCACTTTCAGCTTTATATTCTGACTAAATGAAATCATTTCAGATAGGTTTGAATTTCAGTTAGTTCGTGGTTGGATGTGATTTCTCCCAAAGACTGCTGTTTGTATTTATTTGTAATTTTAATCACTAGCAAATAGATAAAGTATTTCCTATATGTTCTTAAATCATATTTATTCAAATTATTTATTTATTTAAATTTATTGCTGAAATCATTAACAATAATCTCAAATATACTAAGCTCTGGAATCCGAACTGGAGGAGTATTGCTATCATAGCTGAGAAATGTTGATTTGGCACACTCTTTCCTTCAGCACCAACAATGCCTGTCGAAAACAATTTGTTCAATGGAATTATTGAGTGGATATATGACTTGACTGGTTCAAAGAGCATATAAGCCAGTCTTCCCATAAGCTCCTCTAAGTTCTTCAGGACTTAAAGGCTTTGGCACATTCATTTTCTTGAAGCAATCCCACCCCACTGCTATGACTTAGAACAAATTTAAACTCTGGAGTCATGAAAACAATATTAACACAACTGCAATTTGCCAATTTGCGATTTTTGAACAAGTTCTCTGAATGAATGCTAGCATTTTCATATTTAAGATGGAGAAATCCAGTTTGCATCATGAATAAAAGAATTAAATAAAAAACAACAGGAAGTATCCTAGCACCAATAACCCACAGTCCAGCCTCAACCCCGTGTCTAACTCCATTCAGCTCCCCACATCAAGCATCTCTATCTGACTTTTGTATCCTGCATCTAGCATTTTCCACTGGATCTGTGAATCAGGTCAATAACTATGCAGCAAAGTGCCCATTTACAATTTCAAAGCATCATTAATGCACTTTAGATTAAGAATTGCTTTAGACAGATGCAATCTGCAAGGTTCTTGTTGCACTCCGGGAAAGATGAGAATGAATAAGTTTATTAACATTAATAATGACAAACCAGTGTTGTCTTACATTGCTCTATCTTCTGCTTACCAAACAAACATGAAATATTTCCTCAATTTTTGCAAGGCAATATTAATTATACTGAAAAGAAAACAGAATGCTGATCTGTTAGCACGTCTAGTGACTCATAAGACAGGAAAATCTCAAGAAGCTAAAGTACAGATGTAATTCCTGTAGCTCACCAGAGAGAAGACCATTAATATAACAAGATAAAAATGAATTTCTTTTATCTCTAATAAATGGAACAGTCACTGGACAGTTTGGTCTAGAGTAATCAGTCACGGAGTAATGTCCTGAAAATGGCTTTGCTTTTATTGCCTTAACAGGTTCTTTTGACAGTTTGAATCTACCAGATGATTATGTAACTCATCACATCTTTTTGGCAGTATGAACATGGCCATAAATGTACCCAGAATAAATGTGAAGGGTTTTTAGGACTCACTAGAGAAAATGAAATATGTAAATAACTAGCATTTGGGATATGAAGTTCTTTCATATGACAAAATAATAGCAAAGCTGTTTTTATTTTTAATAATTCATGAGTGTTAAATGCAATGCAATTTCTTACAGAGGATTATCTTTGTAAATATAACCTTATAATTCTCACACTCCCCCTTTGCATCTTGTTTATACTTAACATCATTAAGAAGTACCCATTTCAATGCTGTTGGCCACTAAGAAGCCTGTGACCTAAGCAAACTTAAAATTCACTCCAAGAACAGGATGGCTCTGCTCTAAGTCATTTGGCAAAGGCCAACATTTTAATGACCTTAAGCAAGCAGGGCAGGCAGTCACATTGCCTGGAACTCCAGAGCTTTTATACAGTTTATTCTTGTTGAAATAAGCTAAAGCAAAGCTTTGGCAGCAATCTAAACACAGGGGCAAAGGGTTTCAAGTGGCTCTTTTGCTGCATGTAACTCTTTATGGCTGATTATAAAGGAGAGTGTTTATAAAAAGCTTTACCTGGGATGAAGTTAGATCTTTTTCTCTGGATAAAGCACAAAGGAAGGCGTTCTCAGCTGGCATTTTTCTCCTCTAATCTGTCCTTAAAAGAACATGAAGTATAAGTGAATGTGTGGTGGGGGTAGAGAAGAACCTCTTGTGCAAAGCTAATGGTCCATCTGTCTTTTCCTTTGGGGATTGTTCTCAGAGCTACATGTAATACCAAGGACACAGATGATCTATATCTCTTCCTTCCTTCCTTCCTTAAAAGACAGTCTCTATTAGCTATTTATCTCTTCACTGTAACAAAATACCTGAGAGAAATAACTTAAGAGAAGGATTTATGCTGAGTCTCAAATGAAGAGGAGGTACAGTCTAAAGACCTGGCAGTAGCAGTGAAGTGGTTGTCCCTTGTGGTTGCAATCAAGGTCTACAGAGATGAACATCAGTTGTCACTTTGTGTTTGCAATCAGGGTACATAGAGTTGAATATTGTTTTTCGCTTTGTATTTGCTATCAAGTTGCACAGAAAGATGATTATTTGTGGGGTGCTCTGCTTGCTTGATTTCTTTTTTCTTTCCAATTTATTAAGTCTATATTCCCAGCCCATATGACAGGTACCCACATTCAAAGTGAGTATTCCCTCTCCAGTTAAACTTCCCTAGAGAAATTCCCAAAAGAAAGCAAAACAAACAAACAAAAAACTAATTGCCATGACTTTCATTTCTAGTCATATATTTCATATTTATTAGTGTACTCCATATATCTCCACTGATACATGATAAATACTATATAGTATAATATACAATATATAACATATATAAAACATATAATATATAATAACATGGTTTAAAGTCTGCCTTTACTTATTGGCTGCATGCCAAAGCTGTTCCCATCATTGCCTACGTAATACCCTTCAGTGCTTTCCAATTCCACAGCAAATGAATCTGTTGTCTAACACACTGGACAAAGCCTTCCACAATCAGCCCACTCCTAGATCTCACTTCTCACATTTTCCCACTCTTACTCCATAGTTAAGCAATATTTAATTGCTAACAGTGATCAGAAGGCACAGTGTAGTCCCATATTGTTATTTCTGCGTACATACAGTCCTATGCCCAACCCTTGGATTCTGCTGTGCCTGCTGTGATTTTTCTCTTCTGCTTCTCCAGGTCTGATGTTCAACACCAATTTTGCAGTCTCTGCTTAACCCCCGATAAGTAAGGCCACTGCAATGTGACATTCTTTCATCGAAATTTATTGCATTTCCTTGTGAATATGTGTCAGCTCCCAATGGCTAAAAAAGTCCTTGGAAGCAAAGTCTGGTTTCCTGCTCTGTTCAAATCAGTATCCTTAGTGCCAAGCACATATTCCAGTAAGTATTTCCTGCCTTTATGTTGTAATGAATAAAAGATAAATATTATAAACAGATAGCAAGTAGAACCCTAGGGGGTAAGATAGGCAAAGAGATGCTGAAACAAGTAAGTTGGAGCCCTATCATAAAAGACGGATAATGTCCTACTTAAACATGTAGGCAGTCTTGACAAGCCTGGGACCCTCTTACAAAGCAAGTAGAGTGTGAAGGAGGAGGGGGCAGATTTGAGACTGCTGCCCAGAAGGAACTCAGAGAAGCTTTCAGAGTGAAGCTCATGAAAGATTTTCTAGCTGTGCTCTTTATATTTCCTTTAAAGACTCCAAGTTATTAAATGAAAACATGGCTAAAATACAAAAATTCACCGTTAAAATTGACCATGTTTTTCTAAGACAAAATTGATTTGTAAGCAAACAAAAATGTCTGTGAGGTAGGTGTATTGTCTCCATCTCCCATGAGGTTCCATATATATATATATATATATATATATATATATATATATATATATATTCCCAACCATTTCTAATCTCTTTTCGATGTATATTCTATATCCTGGACACAAGACTCCACAAAGTCCAAGAATCCTGGCATATAATTTTGTCAGTGCCTGAAGTACTCTTGTGCCTGTTAAACACCTTCCCATCTTAGACTCACTTTAACTTAAAGATCTCTCAACTTTGGCTTGTCTGAATTTTTGCCACGTTCTTTACAATGAACGCCTACTTTTCCTGTTCTCATTGAAATATGTGTACAGCTATATACAAAATGCCTTATGTCTGCTATGAATCATTGGGGCTGTTCCATGCTACTATAAGTTGCTTTAGCCAAGAGTATCCCATGAACCTTACTTAAAAGTGTGGTCTCACTATCGGCATACTGTAGTAATAAGAGCGGCGGGGCTGCGTCCCCAGCACCCCAGCTGCCTGCTAGCTTATGCCCCAAAATAACAACACACAAATTGTATTCATTTAAACACTACTTGGCCCTTTAGCTCTAGCCCTTACTGGCTAATTCTGATATCCCGATCAACCCATCTCTAATAAACTGTGAGCACCGGTCTTACCGGGAAAGATTCAGCATGTCTGACCTGGTGGCTTGCTTCATCGCGTGCATCTTCCCTGGAGCTGGGAGCATGGTGTCTCTCTGAGGCGTCTGCCCCCCAAGAGGAGAGCTGTGGAGTCTGAGCTCACTTCCTCTTCCTCCCAGCGTTCTGTTCTGTTTACTCCTCCCACCTATCTTCTAACCAATGAGGGCCAAGCAGTTTCTTTTTATTTAACCAATGACCTTCCTCCATCAGCATACTTCAATTACTGTTAGAAATGCAGATACTCAGGTCCCACCCCAGTCCTTAGACTCAATGTAATCATATAATCTAGTTTATTTTATCACAATAAATCTTAAAGTCTAACACTGGAGTACCTACTAGATTAATACTAGAGATGTTCAAAACAGGCTTGAGAGGTGGACAAACAGAAAGGGCTAGAAAATCACAAGATACAGTTAACGTACCACTATCAGTGTGCCAGTGTGGCTTAGGAATTTATATCAGAGTATCCAGTAGGTAACCTGGACAGTACATTAAATTTATGGACCATCAAACACCACTAAGAATCATAAAATGGTAAAAGACGCTGATGTATACTTGAAGTTTTTGGCATAAAATATCATAAAGCATTCTGAAAATTGAAAATCTTTTGAAAAAAATCACTACAGCTTGACAGACTCTGAACTAGAACTGTTTGACTGCATTCAAGTATTTGTTTTTATTCCCACATAGTTTCTTCTCTCTCTATTTCCTGAATAAATTTATATATGGACCTTAGCTAACTCGGACTGTCAGCTGGTAAAACTATCTTTGGAGAAAATTGTGAAAGCATCCTCAAGTTAAGGAAAAGCAACTGCAGGACAAGGACTCCTTGAAGTTACGCTCTCTGAGCTGTCATCCCAGCAAAACTTGGTGCAATGTCAGGATGGCAGAAGCAGAAGGATGGAGGCCAACCGCACTCTCCCTTCTCGAGGAGAAATCCAACGGAAGGACCCTGAGTCTTTCTGTCACTGCAGCCAAGAGTGGCGTACTGGATTCCAAAATGGTGTCTCAGCCCTTGGAGAACTGCAGAAGCACAAAGGGGGGGCAACTGAGGACATACATACCAGAGGACAAGACACAAGCAAGCAGAGGGGCCTGACCCCAAGATAAGGAGAGAAATGATGGGTTTGTTTGCTGTCTGTGAAAGCTTTAATTCCCACATTTCCATTACTTAATGTGTCATTACTTTTGCTTTTCAGCAGTTGGCAAACCAAAAGCATTCCACCATTTATTTTCAAATTTGTACTCAACACACAATGCACCAGATCTTAATGCTGCCTCTAAGGAAACTTCCCAAGAGAATCAAATCTGAAACTTTACTATAAATTTCCCTAGAGAAGTTGATCCTAAAATCCTTACACATCAATATTTGCTCCTGGTTAAGGCTTAAGTTCAGAGGCTAGGATGACAAAGAATGACAAAAGCCAGCTACATACTTCAACCAAAAATTGACAACACTGAATTGTAACATTCTTCAGTGCCTGTTAAATAAAGGTCAGGCTCTCAAGCCCGGCATGCGGGTTCCTTTACAACATGGCCCCAGTCTAAGTTCCAAGTCTCATCCCACCAGGTAAATAAACCGCCTTTTGTGCATGTCCTTCAATTTGCTGCTTTATCTCTCTTTCATTTAAACTCTCTTTCTTCTTATACCTATGAGCTTGAAACCATCCAGTAGTTATGAGCAGCACAGATGACACTTCCACTGATCCTGCTAAGATTTCAGGAGCTGACAATATGCTCTTAAAATAATTGATAGAGATGATAAGATTTCATATTTTATATATATATATATATAGTTTGTACATATACACTATGCTTATATAATTGCACACATATATAAATAATTCCTAGACTAAAAAGTCTTAGTATAGAAATATTACTCTTATTCCTATTTTCATGCTTTGTAGAGTTGTTTTGTGAATAGTAAGTACTGATAAAATATTTCACCATTCATCATTATTGAGTGAATATAAGACATATTCTCTGTGTCTTGTTCTCCTTTATTATGGCACCTTTGTCTTCTATTCCCAAATTACTTCTACACCCAGATAACTATCTAATAACTAGAAACCAATATGTTATAGTTGTCATCTGTCTTTTACTCCATGCAATTCTTGTACTAAAATAAAATTATTCCACAACACAATGACATTCTTTGCGCCATGTCAACACCGGAGCCTTTGTAAGCATTCAGTTGATATTTGAAGACAAAAGTGGATCAATTAGTCACCCTCTCAAAACACTGATAGGCTGGGCAGTGGTGGTGCACACCTTTAATCCCAGCCCTCGGGAGACACAGGTAGGTGGATCTTTGAGTTTGAGGCCAGCCTGTTCTACAGAAGCTAGTTCCAGGACATGTTCTAAAGTTATAGAGAAACCTTGTCTCCAAACAAACAAACAAAAAAAACCCAAAAAACAAAAAACACTGATGAATATTATTTTAGTATATTAACACAAAATTAACAAATCCACTCTGATTTTATTGACCATCCCTGTCTTCTGATCCTTTTTAAGATGCCATTATCTTTTGATGGTACCAAGTCAGCTTATAGAGTAGAAAAAGTGATGCATAGACATGTCTTTGTTTCCTTAAAATTCAGATCACATAGGCATAAGCATGTGTTTGATTATTGGGAACCCCCAAGTACCTAATTGTCACAATGTGCTGAACATTGTGACAATTCCTGTCACAATGCTTGGAAATAGTACTAAGATGCCAATATTTTGTAGGTAATTTTAAAAATTATTTCAGGGTATACAAAATGTCTCTGTGATATAAAGTACTCACCTAGCAAGTGTGAGACATGGAACCGGATCCTCAAAACCAGGCAGTGAGGGAAGGACGAAGAACAAGAAGAGTAGGAAGAAGAACAGAGAAAAAAGAAGACAAACAGGGAGAAGGAAGCTCTTTTCATAAGTATCCAAAATTACTAAAGACAAAATATAAACAAAAAAATAACATCTAAGCTTTTTGTTATTGATGTCAAAAGTATTTTACTAATTGCACTGATTATCTGGGCTTTGTAATTCAGAGACCTGAGAATTCATGTCAATCTCTACTTGCACCCAGAAGTGAAATACCCTTTCTGAGAGCCAGTTCCCAAGATTCTTAGACTCTAGCAGCATGCCATCTGTACTTTTCATGAGCTTTATTTTAAGAAGGAGGTATATCTTCTAGAGTTATTAGAATACATAATAAAATGTGAGTTTATCGTGTTTTGCTGAAATGGTATACATGTCAGGCTTTTCTCTAACTATAGACTTCTAGATACTTGGGGAGATGGGTTTTCTATTGATTGTTGACTTCTGATAATTACATTCGCATAGCTTTGAGTCTGTTGCTCTTTCTTTAGGTCCTCGCTTGGCCTTATTATTTTTCCATAGCTTCAATCAACATACATGAGGAAGCAACTTAAAAATGGAAATATGTAAGTTTGTTTACATTTTTAGAGGGTTTGGTCTCTGTCTGCTTGGTCTTTTGCCCTCAGGAGAAAGAACATTGTGGAAGAAAGAAACTGTTCACCTAATGCCAGACAGGAGTCATAGAAAAGTCAAGGGACTGGAGTACTTGGTAAAAAGTTCAAAGGCATATAACTTCATGGACCTACTACCTCTAGCCTGGCCCCATTTCCCAAAACAGTACTACCAGTTTGGGGGAACCAAGAGACAAAACAAGGGTCTAGAGGCTTAGTATACTAGATGTGCCTGGCGAGTATTGACCAAACACATCAACTATGAATAACTATCAGTGTTGAATTCTGAAAGTCAGATTGAATTAGAGAGGCAATTGAGAAGACAAGATCCAGACAGCAGACCTAGAAACTACTGTGAAAATGGTGACAGGTATCTGAGCTCTAAAACTGTCAGTATGTCTAGAGAAGAAAACTGACGACAGAATAAAGAGTTCTGTGGAAGATTTCCTCCAGTTTCTATCATAATTTCTCATGCAAGAGGAAGAAGAAAGGAAGATAGAAGAGAAACTAAATATTCAGAATTTCACTTTTTATTCTCCTAGTTTCTTCATCATGTGGGTGATATATTCCTATTTTCAGTAAGAAAGGTGCCATGGTCCCTCTAAAACTCACATGCTGAAACTTAATTTCATAAAATAGTATTAAAAAGTGAGATCTTCTGAAGTGATTAAGAATTAATCCATGGGAAAGAAGGGAAGGGGTGAGGAGAACTTGGAAGGAATGGAATAGTTGAGACAGAGGAAGGGAAGAGATGAGAGCAAAAAAAAGAGATATTTTGATTGAGGAAGCCATTGTAAGGCTATCAAGAAACATGGCTCTAGAGAATTTTCCAGAAATTCACAAGGATGACCCCAGCTGAGACCCTAAGCAATAGAGGAGAGGGGCCCAAACTGGCCTTGCCCTGTAGTCAGACTGACGAATATCTTAAATATCACCAAAGAACCTCCATCTAGCAATGTATGGAAACAGAGGCAGAGACCCACATTGGAGCACTAGACTGAGCTCCCAAAGTCCAGTTGAAAAGTGGGAGGAGTGAGAATATGAACAAAGAGGTCAAGACCGTGACGGGTTCACCCACTGAAATAGTTTACCTGAGCTAATGGAGCTCACCAACACCAGCCAGACTGGGAAGAAACAAGCATAGGTCCAAACTAGTCCCTCTGAATGTGGGTGACAGCTGCATGGCTGGGACAGACTGAGGGGCCACTGGCAGTGGCACCAGGATTTATCCCTACTGTTTGTACTAGCTTTGGGGGAACCTATTATCTTTGGATGGATACCTTGCTCAGCCTAGATATAGTAGGGAGGGCCTTGGACTTTCACCAAAACAATGTGCCTTACCCTCTCTGAGGAGTGGTTGGAAGGCTGGAGTGTGGGGGTAAGTTGAGGGAATGGGAGAAGGAGAAAAAGTGGGAACTTGGATTGTATATGTATAATAAAAAAGATAGTTTGTTTTCTTTTTAAAAAATTTTTTAAAAAAGAATTAATCCATGACCTATGGAACCACCAAGAAGCCATGTAAGGAAGCCACAAGAAGTTGTCATCTGTGAAATACAGGTGGTCCTCAACAGACACTGAATCTTCTGATGTCTTGATCTCAGATTTCTCAGCCTCTAGAAATAGAGAAAATAATTCAGTGTAAGATGTTAGCCAGTCTCAGGTATTTTGTTTTAGGGAACCAAAATTGAGTTTGTCAGGCAAGACAGAGTTGTTGGGAAGTTACTTCTGTTATATATAAATTATTTCACTAAAATAACTTGTAAATTATCAGAAACCTATAGTGGTATTTTATTTGTATTTTAATAAATGAAGCTTGCCTGAAGATCTAAAACAGCCCCACTGGTCAGCCTTACATACCAGGTACTAGTAACACACACCTTTAATCCCAGTGGTCACACTAGTTGCCATAGAAACCGGGCAGTGCATGCCTTAAATCATGGTGATGTGCGCCTTTAATCCCAGCCCTAGAGAGGGTTATAAAATATGAGGAGATGGCCATTAGACACAGTCTCTTTCTGAGATTCCTGGAGGCAGGACTGCCATTTTCAGACTAAGGTCAGGGTAAGAGCCAGTGGCTGGCTGCTTTGCTTTTCTGGTCGTCAGGTTGAACCCCAATTTCAGTCTTTGAGCTTTTATTAATGTGCTTCAGACACCGTGTAGCTTGGTGTAGTCACTGAAATAAACATTTTCAGACACCACATTATACATCTCAGTGAGTTTCTACAAATTACAACCATTCTGAGACCATGGAACTAGGCTTTGGATTTCACACTTCCAGTCCAATTGGAATATAAATTCCAATTATATTTCAATACACGTATCCACCACAAAGATAAGTAAAAGTTCGATAACGGAATTAAAACTAGAAAAACAATTACTTCCACATCCTCTTTCGTGGCTCATGTGTCCTTTACCTGCTTAAACACTTTTCACCAATTCAGCTGCCATTTCCGCCCCCAGTGGCTGACATACTTTAAATGGCATACATGTTGCTAGGTAATACAATCATATTTTGGATCTTCCATAAACATAGGTAGGAGAATTACAAGTATTTAAAAGTCAAATAAAGTAAAAACATCTATCTCTTCCTGTTTCATAACAAAAGAATAAACAACAAATCCAATAACCCTCAAAACAGAGTTTTCTGGGAAGAAATAGTATATTAACTATTGAACTATATCAAGCATGGTTTTCTCTGTACCTTTGTCAGACACCATTGTTGTTGTAACTATCAATGTTCTCCTAGTATTTGATGTTGAAAAACAAAAGGCAGACATGGGTTTTCTTTTTTTTCTACAGATAACCAAATCAGGAAACTGAATATAAGCTCTAGCCCAACAAGCGCACCCAAAGCCTGCATTTTGTTTTGTGCACTGAGGCAGGCGTGGACCCTGAGCAGGCGTTTTACTGTCTTCCAATGACCTTACTGTGAAAGGTTTCTGCATCCCTAACATCTTGCTCTGTGGGGAGATGGAGAAGAACATTTGGCTACAGGCACATGGCAAAATATTATGCCACCAAATAGCTATGTCAACACAGGCAGTTCTTGGCTCTCAGAACCTGGACTTCCCTGTTTTTCTGAGAAGATGTTAAGACCAAATTGATGTGATGACAGTAAACTGTCCCCAGGGGTGGTGGCCCTGTAAGTGGCTCTAAATGGTCCGTCCTTAGCTCTTTCCACTGTTATCTGTGGATCATCCATGTAGCACAAACATAAAGCACATCACTAAGAAGATTCAGGCTTCATCACAGGCCATGTATAGCTCACTGCCCGGAATTTTCAGTTTGTGTTTTCCACATTGCTGTTTCTGGAAGCTAGGTCTGTTTTCTCTAGCTGTCCCTGGAGAATTACTTATCCTCAAAGATTTTTAAGCAAGAGAGCCCTTTTTTTTCCTTCAAAGAAATCTTTCTGAACTTTTGGCCTTTCTCTAAAGAATCTTTCCTTTTTCTTGAGAGAAGAGTTTTAATCCTCTGGTAGCCATTTTCTCTTAGCTCCTTGTATTTCTGGTATTGTGCCTTGACAAAGGCATCCATCTTTGAAGAGGTAAACACAGCTGTCCTGGTTCAGACAAATGTGCATACCCACAGGTAGAGCCTTGCAGAACTGGGGATTTTCTTTTTAGTCATTTGAGTAAATGTGTCCAATTTTCTTCCGTGAAAACACCATCATGTTTGGGGGGTGAGACCAAGTTACATAAAGTTTATCACCGGGGACATGATGTTGCAGCTTATATTATATTCTGGTCCATCTTCTGTCCACCTCTTCATGTTTCCTATTCCCCATGAAGCAAGCCACACCCCTTTATTACACGACTGCCTCAGCATGCCTGGGCCCAGAAACCTAGAAAACTGAATTAAAATAAATCATTCTTTCTTTGAGTCGATTTTCTTGGGTATTTGTCATCCAGCAAGAACAAAACTTAACGAACATGGGTAGGCAGGAGAGGGTTCTTGGAAATCTACTTTGATGAGCAAAATAAATTGATGCTTTAGATAAAAAAAGAGTAACTTTGGCAAGAAAATTAGTCCATTTAGCATTGTTAGAAGATGTGACTAGCATGTCTCCTGTTTTTTATCCTAAACAGATATGAATTTCTACTGTGACATGTGTTCATTAGCCTAGCTTTGGAATATGCCTTCTTTTTCTCTGCCTGTAACTTATTTCCTCCTCCTTCAGGCAGAAAGTCTGGCTGTATTTTGCTGATTCAGCAAACCCTGGTTTGAGACTCCTTAGCTGACCATATGGAGATGATGAATGATCAGAAGGTGGAGATAAGCTCCCGCAGACACTGCCTAGAGAAAGCTGTCAATGGGAAAAGTAGAGCTAAGTGCTTCTGGAAGGAAGCCACAGCCAAATTTCTTGAAAGCAGGGTTATCGTTTACTATCTCTATTACTCAAGTCCCAGTCATTCTTGTGGTCAACTGATACTCCAGGGATAGTTGGCTCACTGGGCAATCCAGATTTCCTCTACCAATCGTTCCCCTTGCCCAGGTTCTCACAGATTTTCTCCTGCTCCAGATAAATTGTGTCCAACTGAGAAAAGTCATCTTATACCCTGGAGGTTATAACTTTGCATTCAGATCACTCCCATTAGTTCCATTGACTCTACGTGGAAATGTGAAAAGGCTCACTCTTTCATATTCCCACACTGTCTACTAATTCTTCAGTTCTTGTAGATGATTTTCATCACTTCTCACCCCAAGCCTCAGCTACCATGAATAATACCACCACACGCAGTTTCTCCCAGCCAGGCCAAGGCTCTGCTTTGCTGGCTTCCATCATCACTCCAGGATTACTAGCATCCAGGGTAGTCCCCAGCCCCTATCATTTGCTTAATGAATAGCTGCCAAGCCAAGGAATGAAGTAATGAGTAAACTGCTGATGGAGTCTACATATATATACCACATTTGCCCTAAAGGCACAGCATTTGCTATCCCCAAACAAGTCATTAGCCAATAATTCATGAGGAATATTTATGTGCTAGTCACCAACAGCAAATGAGGACAAAACAGTATGTCTGAAGGAAACAGTATACAGTAATAAGTAGAACACAAGGGTTCATTCAATAAATCAGTACAATGGGAAGAATCTCTAAAATGTTTATATAATTGTTCTTGTCATTAACAAATAAAATAAAGTATCCTGTTCAAATAAACACATAGAGTTCCTTCCTATATTACGGAACAAAACCCACAATTCCTGTTCTTTTTTCTCAGTCCCTACTTCCTTGGACCATCATAAGGCAGTCTTTCCCACAATGAACTTGGAGAACAAATAAGAACAAAGTTTGGAGTTTTCATTGCATTTCTGTTTGCTGTGATGAAATACCATGACTAACTGATAGGAGGGGTTCATTTGGGTCTGTGATTGAGAGGGAGAGAGTCAGTGATGGTGGGAGCATGGCGGCAAGCAGCAGGTGTGAGGACTGGAGCAGAACCTGGGTGCTCACATTTCTACAGCCAGGAAGTAGAGAAAGAACCAGGAATCCTAGATTCTTTAAACTCTCAAAGCCCACCTTCCGGGACATACCGCCTCCATCAAAGCCAAACCTTCTAAAGTTATAAAAACAGTGTCACTAAAGGGGATGAGTATTCAAATGTCCAAAATAATTGGAACATCCCCTTCAACCCACCATAATCAGTCTTACAGAATGTCACTTTCCCTAAAGTTTTAAAAGTTGCTTACAATATGCTTCCTGTTTACTTAGGTAATATTATATCCTTCTGGAGTCTTTGATGGAGTTGAAGAATGGGTAGTTATAGCTTTCCTTTGTTATGATAAAAGATAAAATAGATATAAATATTGTAACTGTAGTCTTGTTTGATAACTGATTTGTTATATGTAATTTTACTATGTTAAAGTAAAAGCCTTTCTTTTTTGTTTAAACAAAAAACTGGAAATAGTATAGGAGGTCCTTCTGTATTCGTGTTGCTTTCATTGGTTAAATAAAGAAACTGCCGTGGCCTTTTGATAGGGCAGAAACTTAGGTAGGCAGGAAAGACAGAACTGGATACTGGGAAGAAGAGCAAAGTCAGGCAGATGCCATGGTTTTCTTACCCGAGATGGATGCTGGTTAGACTCATGCCAGTAGGCCACATTCAAGTGGCGATACAGATTATTAGAAATGGGTTAAATCAAGATGTGAGAGTTAGCCAATAAGAAGCTAGAGATAATGGGCCAGGCAGTAATTTAATTAATACAATTTTTGTGTGACTATTTCGGGGGTTAAGTTAGCCGGGCAGTGGGATGCAGTCTGCTCCTCCTACAACACCTTATAGTGTGTCTTTTAGTATTTCTCTAACTACACCCTTTTAGGTAATTTCTCAATCCTGCTGCTGAAATCTTCAGTTCCCATGTGGCTGACAATGATGATCATCACTGGGGTCTCCAATCACCGTCTAAGTAATTTACCAGCTCAAGTGGAACTCCACACCACTGAGACATGAAATTCAAAACATCCCATTTTCTCATTTATCAATATTGATGCCTTTTATACTAAAATATTCACTAAAATAAAAACTAATAAACAAAGAACACAGGTATTGCTCCAAATATTGCTTTGACTAAATCCTTTGTACAGAGATAAATTGACACACAGAACTCCATCATCACTTCAGCCTTCCACAGATACAAGCTTCTGACAAGCTTTCTTCAAATTCAGATTTTACTTGTGCAACATGAACAAAATTTTATGTTTTAGCTTTGATTCAAAGATTATCACATTTTTTTGCTTCCAATGTCTCAAAGTAGTTGTGCTTTATGGATTTGGACCACCCAAACTTTTAAGTAAATGTTTGATTTCTGTTCTCATACAAAGCCCTTTGTCTAGACAGTTCCTGGGATCTCCCAATTTCCTTTGGTTTTATACTTTATTCATCTCCTATCTCTCTTCAACACCCCAGAGTCAACGCTTTTGCAATTAATATGGGTTCTTGACTTTGACTGGTTTTTAATTCAAACATGAGTTATTTTGTCTCACATTAACAATCAGACTACACAGAAAAAAAAACAATCATAAAGCATCACTCCCTTTCATAAAGCATCACAAAACAATTAGGACAAGTGAAAAGGAAAAGCAATTGTCCCAGACTTTCAACTAAATTACATAACTAGTAAGTCTGACATACTCTAACTAAACAGCTCTTTGTATCCTTCGAATCCTTGACTACAATCACCAAAGGGTAAATAAATCAGTAAGTGGAGACTTAGGGCCTCAATAGATGGCTCAATGGTTGAGAGTACTTGCTGCTCTTGCAAAGGACCTGTGTTTGGTTCCCAGCACCCACATCAGGCAAGTCACAATCACCTGCAGTTCTGGTTCTAGGGCATAAAATGTCTTCTCCTAGCCTCCATGAGTATTGCATGCATGAGGTGCACATACAAACACTCAAGCACATACACACACATACACATAAAATAAAACAAATCACTTAAAAATGGAAGAAGGGATTAAATTATTTTATTAAACATTTTCAAAACACTCTTATCTGTGATGGCTATTATTGGTTGACAACTTGACTACATCTGGAATTAAATAAAATTCAAAAGCAAATAACACACCTATGAAAGAATTTTATTTAATTCGAAGTATGTAGATACGCTTCTCATCTGGACGTTTGAGATAGGAAGACACACACCTTTGATCTGAGTCACACCTTCTGTTGAGAGCCTATATAAATACATGGAGCTTTTGCACTTTGTTGCTTGCTCTCAAATTGCAAGCAAGTCAATTTTTTCACTGATATTAGAACCTACTTCATCAGGATTCCAGAGTATACTAAAGACCTCCTGAAACACCCAGTCTTGTGAACTGAGCAAATGCTGAGTTCTTGAACTTTCCATTCACAGTCAGCCATTGTTGGGTTTGCTGCTCACAGTGTGTAAATCATTCTAATAAATCTAATAAATCTCATGATATACATATATATATATATATATATATATATATATGCTATTACTCTACCAAACTCTAACATAATAGCACATACTTTAATTCCATTTGCATTACATGATGAATTTCTTTAATAATTGGGAATCTTCAAAATGGTAAATACACAAACATGCAGTCACATTGCCATCCAGAAAGAAAAGTTTTTAGACTAAGTACAAGCTAAAAAAATGAAAGTTTTAAAAGTTATATTATGGATATTATGGATTTTCTTCCTTTTCCTAAGAACTCTGAAGGTTTCAGGAAGGGAATATTGCAGTCCAATCTGTATTTGTAAAAGATCAGTCTGTCTGAAATATACAGGATAAGTTGAGTGCCATATAAATAGGAAGTGGAGAGTGTCTGGGTATAAATGAGGGTGACCTTGAGTTTTGACATAGTAACAAAACCTGAAGACATTGAATGACTCAAAAGATAGAAAATGATGTATCCAGAAGGTGACAATGTTTCTGGTATTACAGATGACAATATTGGTAGAAAGTTATAGGACAAAGACTTGGTGACTTACATTCTCTAGGATTCCTATTTCCATTCTACATCTTACATATACTCTCTACCTTTTAAAAATAAATAATAAGACTTTGTAGGTACCTGCGTAGGAACTCTCTTACCTCCACCTACAAAGAAAGTCCTTCTGTTTATGAGGCAAGTATGGCCTGGCCTCTGTGCTTCTGCACAGCACTGTGCCAGAGATGAATAACAGGTTTCTGCAAGGAAGTGATTACCCAGGCTTTAGTAACCTACTCAGGACTTAGGAGCACAAGACAGAGAAGCAGTCATTTTCTTTCCATAGCCTCATCTGCAGTTCCTTTGAAGTTACTCCAAAGGGAATGTTCATAGTTGGAGAGGTAGTGATACCTCCTTGGGTCAAAATTAACACTTTGAGCTCTCTGAGCTGTTATCCTGGGACACAACAGTAAGTTGGCCCACTGCTGCCATTGAGATGGGGTCACACAGCCTTGGAGACATTTCTGTGTCAAATTGCTAGTCCCAGGTAACTTTTTTTTTGCTATTGCTAGCTTATTGTTTAAATTACCCAAGATTGTTGTTGTAGAGTGAATACTCTCAGAATGTATGAAAGGTACAGATTTAACATTTAAAAATTTTATCACTTTGAAACATTTGATGTGAAAAGGGATCATTAGATTAAAAACCTAATTTGTATCATTTTTACAATGTTTATCATTACAGTAAGCAATGAAGTAAACAGAAGTTATAATAAAACATAATTTAATTCTAATTACTAACATCTCTAAATTTTCTTAGTCCTTAGTTGACTCTTTAGATACATAGGTTATCAAATGGTGTTTATCGGGATTTTTGAGAAATAATAAATGAAGCAGAAATAATGTGTACCCATCTAGGATAAAAGGAGAACTACACTCAATATTCTCCAAAACTTCTGATGTCTCACCAAAATCTAATAGCCATGTAATCCTTACATTTCCATATTTTAGTTTTTATATATTTATCAACAGTACAAGAAATGCTATGAAGATGTTCTCAGGACTCTCCCGGCCTATCTCAATTCACTTGACAGGCATTGTCACTGTGTGCACTTCAAGAAAGGTATTTAGTGTTCTAGTAGCTGAATTTCAAACCAATGGTTATAACCAGCACCATTTTCTCCCCAAGGTCCACATTAGTGTAGATGGATGTTTCCGGGCTTTGCCCCATTCAGCTGATGGTAGTAACTTGATTTCCTTACATGCTTCTTTCCAGTCAAAAAGTAAAAATCACGCATTCTTTTTCCTTCACATGCCAGATTTAATTATTCTTAGATGCTAAATGATACTCACAATACTCACAGGTAAGTATGAGAAGCAAATGAATGTGTCAAGAACACAGAACAGGACTGGAGAGATGACTTGATGGTTAAGAAAGTTTGTGCTCTATCTCAGGGATCAGAGTTCAGGTCCCAGAACTCACCTCAGTTTGTTCCCATATGCCTATAACTCCTCCTCCAAGGTGTCTGTCACTTTTCTCTCACCTCTCTGGGCAACTGTACATGTGCACACATGCATGCTCACATGCACACACAAATGCACACACCCACACAATATAGTAAAAAGGTATACAGAACACGACAGGCCTGCAGTGGAAATGTTAAATGAAACAGATGTTAATCAGATACATCCAGAAACAGGAGCCCCAGCATGTCCATCAGATGTATTCACAAACATCTTTGTGTAAATAGCGTTCTCCAATAAACACAAGAATACATCCTGTAGAAAAATTAGTATCACAGGACGTATAAAATAAATGAGGATCTAGATTTAAAAAACAACCAAGGCAGCATCCATTTGCACTATTGATTGAATAAGCTTAATTAGTAGCAAATGCTTCACTTCAGTAACAAAATAGGTTCCACAAAAGTTCTGGGTGTTTTTCAGCAATCCAAGCTAACTATACCCCACTTGCCCAGAAGAAAGGTCAGGAACATGCTCAAAGTGAAACCAATCCCTCATAGAACTTTGGGCAGTATGACATAAGCCCAGGAACTTGGCTCTGCCACTATCGATGCTGAAAAGAATGAGATGCTTCCAATCTTTGAAGAGAATAATTTGGCCCTGGAAGCCATAACAACATGATTGAAGCTAATTACTCCCAGAACAAAATGGAAAATCAGCTAGAGAGAAATGCCTGTGATGTCCATTTTTGCCAAAATTAAATATACATGCATATATATGTATATATACATATATATATAATGTTTTGAAGAGATATGTGTTATGTGTGTGGGTTTGCACACACCCTTATTTCTCTTCAGAACATTACCAATTAGTCACAAGCTGGCTCCCTTTGGTAGTGCTGTAAATAATGTGTGGAAAGTCCTAGAGCCAGGAATCCAGATGTGATGAGAAGTCTAACCAACACAGATGGTGCTTGGCACCTGTGCTTCTGAGATGAGTCAAAAGAAATGCCTTTCCACGCATGATTAGAACTATTACCTTTCTAATTCTGTTAGCCTAGGAAATTTAAGTGGAATTTCTCATTCACTGGTCTGGTCAATGTCCAGTGTTTTTTTATATAAAGATCACCATGGTGTTCACTAAAGCAATAAAGAAAACTGTGTCTAGAAAAATAAACATTCCCAGGTCCGAGATGCCTCAGACATGAATCATGGGCATAGTTCATCTATTTTGTTTGTTTGTTTGTTTGTTTGTTTGTTTGTTTGTTTTTCCCAAGCAGGAGCCATCAAGAGAGAAATGGATGACAAAATTAATATGCTAAGCTATCAGGTGTGAAATTGGACTAGTCCAAAGAAACTGTCCTTTCTATCTTTCCTCATAGAGATCCCAAGGTTTCTCCTTAATGTGTCCTTTTTCCTTTCCTAGGGATAAGAAGTTTCACGTCAGGAAACTTGAGAAATTATTTTTTTTTACTTTTTATGAATTTTCTGACTAAAAGAGTCCTTATAAAACATTGGTATTGGGCTTATGGTATTGTCGTAATTTTAAAAATTTCAGATTCTAGTCTAACATTTTCAAATACCATGTTTAAATAGGGAACTCAGAAATCACTAGGAATATTTACTAGAAACAGATTTAAAAGGAAACAACTTCCTTGTAGGACATGTTGAATTTCCTAGGTGAATCCAGGAACCCATTCTTCATGAAAACTCTCATTGATTCTAGGAGAAATGAGAGAAGATGTCTGTGAGAGTCTTTCTCCATTTGACCAAAGAATAAATACTTTGTCATATATAATGCCTGACATTAGCTAAGGTAAGCGATGTCTAAGGGTCAGTAGCATGAATCTACAGGTCTCAGAACAGTGTCCCTATCAAGTCCATTGGTTTTTACTTACACACAAGTGTCCACCTCCAACATTCTGAACCTGAAGTCAGGTTCAATTGTGACTTATTCCAGTAGAAGCTGAATTCTTTTCATTGTTCTACCTTCTTATTTTACAGTGTTCAGCAGCCTGCACTGTGTGCTCTGATTGCTTGATTCACAACAGACATGGCTGCTTCTCAGTAGTCAGTATCACTGGAAGGTTTGATGTGGGATTCTCCTTTATATGCTGTGAATACAATTGGTTAATTAATAAAGAAAACTGGCTTGACCTGATAAAGCAAAAGAATAGAGGAAGGAAGGGAAAACTGAACTGAATGCTGGATGAAAGAAGGGTAGAGTCAGAGAGAAGCAATGTAGCCCCCATCAGAGACAGACACCAGACATAGACACCAGATGAAACTTTAGCCAGTAAGTCACAGCAATGTGGCAATACACAGATTAATAGAAATGGGTTAAATTAATATGTAAGAGTTAGCCAACAAGAAGCAAGAGCTAATGGGCCAAGCAGTGATTTAATTAATACAGTTCCTGTGTGATTATTTTGGTTCTGGGCAGCCAAGACAAACAAGCGACTCATTGCAACAAAGGCTCTGTCATCTCCTGATATGACAGTAGTGACTAAGATCAAGAACCTTTGGAGATACTCAAACCACGTCCAAAACACAGCAACCCAGATGTAGGTATTAGAAAGTCACTTTGTGACACACTCTTCTTGTCCTGAAGAATACCCACTCTACTAGAGATATATAGCCATCTCAGAGATGTAAAGCCTTAATGGACC
The DNA here is from genome assembly GCF_037038515.1 of Microtus pennsylvanicus. NCBI lineage: Eukaryota > Metazoa > Chordata > Mammalia > Rodentia > Cricetidae > Microtus > Microtus pennsylvanicus. The sequence continues at coordinate 29,903,926 of NC_134583.1, read as the reverse complement.
TCAGGTTTATGTATATTACTGTGGCACTTTGTCTGGAGCCTGCAAGTAAGGAGAAACTGAGTGTAGCTGGGGTTCTTTAGTAGGGCTGAGCAGATCAACCAGAGAAGGTTAACTACTTGCTATTCAGTCTCTCTGAACAAGCAGGATTTCAGATCAACCTTTGAATTCTGAGTTCTTTAGAAGAAAAGAGGTTTAGATAAAGTTTCCTTTAGAAGCTGTGATAGAGCCGGTGCTTGAGGGAACAGAATTCCTGACTGGCTGCAGCCTATGCCACCTAACTTCTGCTGGTAGCTTCAGAGTTGAAATTGCTGGTTGGGACAGCAGTTGTTTAAAGTGCAGCCACTGTATTGAATGGAAAACAACAGAAACTCATAGCAATTTCACTAACAATGGGAACAAGACAAGGTTGTCCCCTCTCCCAAATTAGAGCATAAATAACAGCAGGGACTCAAGATGCAAGAGAGATATGTAGTAAGGGTCACCAGGCTATAGTAACTAATCATCACTGATTACACAGAGTAAGACATCACAAATTTCCTGCCTGCCACTGAGAAGTTGTTGGAACTCCAACAAAACAAAAGAAATCAAGGGACCTGGGTAGGGCATCAGAAGATGACTTTCAAAACAGCCGTGTTGAAGCTGTTGACATGATGTGGTGACACTGATCAGACTGTGAGAATAATAAAACCCCAGAGACGGATATTGGGATTCAACCTGAAGATCAGAAAAGCAAAGCTGCCAAGGCACTAGAGAGATATTAACTCTATGGAAACTTCAAAAGGAAAGAGTATGAGTTCCTGTCTCGTCCCATCTTATATTCCTCTCTAGTGCTGGGATTAAAGGTATGCACTACCACCTCCTAGCCTCTGTGCTGACTAGTGTGGCTTCTGGGATTAAATATGTGTGCCACTCTGCCTGGCTTATATGGCTGACTAGTGTGGCTAGTTTTGAATTCTGATCTTCAGGAAAACTGTATTTATTAAAATACGAATGAAATATACCTTTACATAATGTGCTATAATAAAGTCATGCACTCAGTCTTTCCCCAATCTCCTGACATAGAACATCTAAACCCTTGTACACAGGGACATGGAAACCTTTTGTTCTCATGATTGACCTTTAGATCCTGATACCCGTGTGATAATGTAACCTCTTGCATTTCCTGGGTGATGAGAAAACTTTCTAAACAATACAAGAAAAAAAGCTGAAGAACACAGTTTTTGAAGAGAAATTAGTTATCCAGACCCAATCACTTAGAAGAAGCTCTCAAACACTAGGTGGGTTATTAAATTTCTGACAAGTTTTACTAATAGCTTTAATTTGAAGGAAGCATTCTAGTAGGCTAAGTAACAGGAGTGTAGGAAAGACACATCAAAACAATCATGAGATTGGGAAAAAAACATCTTTTATTCTCTACAGAAGAAGACACCATACTCATCCTTGACATTCATTTTCCAGAATATTCTAATAAGCTTGGAGAAGTGATCAAAGCTGAAAGGGATGTGTACACTCTGCCTAGATGGATCAGTCTTCCATTCTAGACATCAGAAAACATATCACAAATAGAGCAGACAAAACCTCTACAGAAATTAACTAGCTCACTCTTCACCCCACTGCTCTGGGTGCTAACAAGCGTCATGGTAGCAACCACAGGCCAGACTTCCTTTTGCCTGGCTTCTGCCCCACACCACTGGATTTCTTGGGAACAAACTGTCAGTCTGACCTCTTTCTATATTTGTATTTATGTAAATATGATTGGAGAGATGGCTCAGTGGTTAAGAGCACTGCCTGCTTTTCCAAAGGTCCTGAGTTCAATTCCCAGCAATCACATGGTGGCTCACACCATCTGCAATGAGATCTGATGCCCTCTGGAGGAAGTTACCTGGTCAATTGTTCTCATCAGCTTAGACCATAAAACCCAATATGGACAAGTTCAACAGAACTACTATATACGTGCTGGTCATGCATGCTTCAGCATTGCCAGGGCATAAATTTCATTCATTCACTTATTGAATATCATTCCTTACAGTAAGTGTCAGCATGTATTTGCCCATAGTATAAAAGACTAAAGGATTTGTTTGAAGATTTCCTATTGCTAAAAATATGCTCTTTCTTTTTAATGACATACATTTTTAAGTGTGACACTGGTGTGTGGGGGGGTATACATGTGACTATGCACATTCACACACAACAAGATGCCAAGTATCTTCTTCTATTGTTTTCTACATTATTGACTTGAAATCAGTATGCTCACTCAACTAGAAGTTCGCCATGATGGTTAGACTGGCTGGCCAGTGAGCTCTTAGGATCTGCCTATATCTGCAGCTTCTGGGGTGACAGACACTCTCAATCATACCTGGTTTTTTATGCAAGGATTTGGGATTGAAACTTGGATCCTAAAGCTTGCAGAGTCATTTCCTCAGCCCCAAATACATATTTTAAATAGAATAGAAAGAGATGAGAAGAAAATTAGAATGAAAATTGTAACAAGAATTCTTTAAAGCAGCAATAAAGCCTGGTGCACAGCTGTAATTCCAGCAGGTAGAGAGAAAAGGATTACTACAAGGTCAAAATCATCATGTGCCACATAGCAAGTTCAAATTCTAGTTCACTAGTAAGATTTCAAATCTCTCTCTTTCTCTCTCTCAATCTTTCTCTGTTTCTCTCTCTCAGTAAAAATAAAAGACTACAGCAGTAATAGTCCAATACACAAGAGAAACTATCCAAGGAATAGCAGATAACATACTCTTGAGAATTTCAAGTTATCAAAACCATAATAGAAATTATTTGTAAAGACAAGGCAGTAAATTGAATAGAATAAGTGCCATTGTAGATCAAATAAATAAACAAACAAATGGAAAATCAAGGATAAAGGTAGCACTGTGCTAAAAAAAAAAAAAGAACTGATCTGAGAAGAGAAAGATACCAATTATGAGTGCAGAGAAAAACTACAAAAACAAAAAATCCAAAGTGTTAGGAGAGATGGCTGACATAAAAGAGCCTAATGAATAATAGAATAAGATCTGACACAATTGAGTAACAGCAAAATGCAAAGCCCAGGTAGAATCCTGGAAAAGAATTCAGCCATGTATTTTCATTGTTTCAAAGTTAAAGGAGAAGAAACTATGTAAATACTAAGATCTTAGTTGGCTCATTAAAAGCACAGAATTTAAATCATCTGAACAGCTAACTCAATCTTAAGTATGACTTGGAAGAAGATACATGGGGTGGCTTGAAGAAGAATGAACCATACACTCATGTATCTGAATACTTGGTCCTCAGTTCGTGGAACCAGTTATGCCTAAATTCTGGAACCTGAATCACCACCACAAAACCAACTCTGTTGCAAAAACAAAGAGTCTTTATTCACGAGTTAACTCAGGTCCCTCTGTCCATCTGAAGTGGCAGCAGCGACAACAGCAACAACAACAACAGGAACAGCACAGAAGAGACCCAGAGCAGTGACAAATAGGGGTTTATATGGGGCAGAAGTTCAGGGAATCCCAAGCCTCAGGACTATGATTGGCTGCCTCCCAGTGGCATGAAGGAGAATTCCAGACTTCCCGGCTTGGGATTGGCTGCCCTCCTATGATGTAAGGGGCCTTTCCAGGCCTGAGGGGATTTCCCAACTGCAAGTAATTCCCTGAGGCTCTGATTGGTCCATTTTCCCTACTCAGGGAATGGCTGATTTTGAGTCAGGGGCAGAAATTCCTCTATTTCTGGGGCCAAACTGTGTTTCTTTCTTTGATTCTTTCTACCTTTTTAACACCAATTTTGGGGCCAAGGCCATATCTTTGATATGTCCTGAATCTAGGGACTTAATGCATTCTTTTGGTCCTAGTTTCAGGGTTTGGAGGCTTTTGTCTGGCTCTGTTTGGGGACAAAGTGTCTCTTCCCCTGCTCTGGTCCCATTTTCAGGGTGTGTTTCCTTCCCTGGCTCTAGGTTCAGGCTCAGGGGTTGTGTTAGGGTTATGGACTCACTGAATCTAAATCTGGGGGTGCCGGGGCTTCTCAGAACTGTTTGGGAAGGAATAGGAGGCATGCTCTTGTTGGAGGGCATGTGTCACTAGAGACCTTCTTAAAGGTTTCAAAAGCCAGGTTACCTCTCTGCTGCTTATGTGTGAATAAAGAGGTAAGCTTTAAGCTACTGCTCTAACACCATGCCTACCTACTAATTTCCACCATTGTAGCGGTTAACTCTAACCCTCTGGAACCATGAGCTCCAAATTATCATTTTCTTTTATAAATTACCTCATTCATGATGTCTTACCATAGCAACAAAATAGTAACTAAGACAAAAAGAAATCAATTATTTTAATTTCTTATATTATAGTTAAAGTCTTCCCGATAGAAAACTCACCATTCTATAATAAGTTTGATAGTAAAGATATACAGTTTTATTGGGTAATTTAATTCATGTATAAGTTTGAGCAAATATGCAAGGTGCTAGTTTTCTGAAACTATTATCAACACTTAATTTTTTGAATTATCTAAATTTCAATGAGAAATAACTATCCATTTGCTTCACAAGTGGCATTGTTATTTTAAGCTCAAAATCATGAAAATCAAAATATTTGTAACCTATCCTGATTGTATCTCCCCATTCTTGCATATTTAACTCAAAGTACATTTTCTCTGCAACATTTTATCATATGCACACAGCATCAGACACATAAAGATATCAAATGGGTTGGGAGAACCAGAAGAAATGTAGTTGATATTGGAATTTATTGTTGCCAGTCTCTAGCCTCTCAAACTTCAACCGAGAGATGTCTAAGCTTTTGATATCACCTGGACTGATCCTCTACCTACAAACCTGTAGCTGTGGCCTTCTCATCAGCAGTGACTTCCCTTGGTTCCATTCAAAGAGATTACACAGTCTGATTCAGACTGCTTTTTTTTTCACTATGAAATGTATCTTCCCACACAGTGAAGTTTCCTTCCAACCTTCTTATATCAAACACAAGCCCCATTGTTAACTAATTAGCCCAACTTAGTCACTCTCAACATGGACTGTACTTTCAAATCACCTCAGAAACTATTCATAATGTGCATGAAACCAGATTCTACTCCAGATCAGTGATTTGAAATTCTAGAGAAATGAAGCCTGGCCATCACAGTTTATAAATCTCCATGACAACTATAGTCCAGCTAATCTTCCAGCTTAGATTCCAAACAGGCGATAGCAGCTATTCTTTTGTTCATAAGAGCCTAGATGATCAAAACAACACATTAAAGCTTAAGGATATTTTTCATGCTTATTTTATGGTTACTCATACAGATATTCTTGGAATGCCTCTTTTTTCTGATAAATAAGTTCATTCCTGATAAGATCAGTTAACGTTGCTTTCCTTCTTTCCTGATAAGAAGAAGAACAAATAATCTACAGAATTAAGAATTTTGCTTCCAGGGACTCTTTTGAGTTTCTGTGCTGTATAGTTTGAGCTCTACTGAACACAGAGCTCCAACCAGTGAGTATAAATCAATTCAGTATTCAGAGGTTTGTACTAAACTTTTTTTTCTCCAGTGGGAAGGGAGTAAGAACACCATACAGACAATTCTTCCCATCTATACAGCTAACAGTAACTCATTCTGTCCCTCAATGGACTAACAATGCACATCACATGCTGACTTTTATACCCAACTATTTATAACTATAAGAATTATTGTTCACAGTTTGCTAAATGCATATATATTACATAATCATTCTTTTGTCATGTCAACTGATGCAACCTCTTTTCCACCATGAAGATGCTCAACATAAGAGGAGATACTTTGATTGCTTTCATCACACCTAATAAAACTATTTAGTTTTCAAGTAACTTTGTTATATTCAATTCTTGCTAAAGATGTATTAATTACAACATTCTTTGCTATACCAAATAGTACATCATCTAACAACATCCAATGTTAAGATTGTCATTTTTGTATTAAAATAAGAATCTGCTACCCCAACCTCTCTCTTGCACGAATATAATAGTTCAATGGTAAATATTTAACAGCAAACTTTTAAGACATTCTGTATCAAAAAATAAAGAAAATAAAAAGGGAAAGAAAGAGAAGAGGGTGAGGAGCAAAAAGAGCATCATCCTGCAGATTCCGTGGTGAAAATACTCTCACCAACATCACTAATGACAAATACCAAAACACTCTCAACTATTGTCTTAATTAGTGCTTCTATTAGTGTTAAAAGACACCATGACCACTGTAACTATTATAAAAAAGAAGTATTTAATTGGGTATAACTTATAGTTAAGAGATTTAGTCCATTATTGTCATGGTTCATGGCATGGGGGCATGCAGGCAGACATGGGTGCTAGCAAAGGAGCTGAGCAGTCTAAATCTTTATCCACAGGTAGCAGAAGTAACTGTGTGCCACACTGAGCATAGCTTGAGCATAGGAGAGACACACTTCCTCTAATAAAGCCATACCTACCCCCAACAAAGCCACAGATCCTAATAGTGCCACTCCTTAGGGGGAATCATTCACTTTCAAACCATCACAATTATCTAACAAAATTTGTGAAAACTGAACAGTAAGTTCTCACAGCTAAATGCTTGGTGACTTTGGCATTCCACTGAATGATCAAACTTGCGCCTTACAGCCCTGTGTTTTATTTTATGCAATGCATGTTTAAAGAACTATGTTTTCCTTTGCTCGTGGAACACTATTACGTTAAACACTAAACTTTTCCACCTGAAAGCACATGCATCATCATCACAGCTCACATACCTCATACCCTTTATGTCCTAGGAGATATTTCCATGAATACATTGTCTGCTTCCATGGAAGCTAAAATTCCTTCTTCTCTGATATCATCTAACATATTTGTACGTTTCCTTCATATCTGCTTTAGAATAATTTATTTAAGCAAGTCTTATTTTTCCATGAATGTTAGAGATACTTTGAGGGTAATGTGTTTGTATAATTCATCTTCAAATAATTATGAAATATATAATAATTAAATATATATATACAAATTTTACCTACTGTAAACTATAAAATAGACAATGCTAATGATTTTAAGCTTAAAATATAAAATGCTTATAAATTGATTTTAGAAGGTGAATCAATAAAACTGCAGCTTACGCCAAATGACCTAAATAATATCATTTCACTAATTGTCGGAACTATGATGAAATAATATCTTACCACAGTAGAGCCAATTAAAATGCTTATTCAAATGGTAATATAAAACATTGCAATAAAACATATTATCAATTTAAATCTGGTGACAAAATATAAAATTCTACACAGGAGTATTGAAAACGTAATTTCAAGACCATCTTGACAACTCAGTGAGACTTGTTTCAAAATAAAAAGCAAGAAGAGAGCTAGATATAGATGCAGCTCAGTGGTGCTTGCCTGGTACTTTCTGTATTATATACTACATAAAACGTTATTTTTTGTATAGTCAAAGAGAGAAATATATATACCTATAAATAATATATAGAAATATAAATATATTTATAAATATATGTGTATTTATCTCTTTGACTATATAAAGTAAACTATATAATGTTCACAGTGTAACCATTAAGAAACATCAAGATAAAAGTAGTATACATACAAAAGCAAAGTAGAGGTGTTGGAAACTTCAGAAGAATAGATCTTCTCATATTGCATTTGTTGTATAAATAGTATTTTGGCTAAATGATGTATATATATTAATATAAATCATATATTTCTTTAAAGTCATGTTTCAAAAACTAAAATTTTGAGTGTTTGGGAGTGATTTACAAAATTTTTTACAAAAATTTACAAAATAATTTACAAAATTTTTTAGATCAAATTCAGCTGGATTCCAGAAAGATTTCTAGAAAACTCTCATAATTTCAGAAATAATTTACTAAAATTAACCAGAGTAACAGGAAATATTACTCTGCCTACAATAGAAAGATACACACACACACACACACACACACACACACAATACCATTGGTTTGGCCAACGGTAAGGATATTTAACTTCTCCACATGGCTAATGGGTCCATGGCATTGCCTTGGTAAAGAAGGCTCAGTCCGAAGGCAATCATGCCACCACAGAGCTCTTGATACAGCCAGGACTTCACTGTTCATGTTAATATGACACCTTATTCGTCTCCATAAAATATTTTATGAAGCTGACGGGTGGTGGCGCACGACTTTAATCCCAGCACTTGGGAGGCAGAGGCAGGCAGATCTCTGTGAGTTCGAGACCAGCCTGGTCTACAAGAGCTAGTTCCAGGACAGGCTCCAAAACCACAGAGAAACCCTGTCTCGAAAAACCAATATATATATATATATATATATATATGTATATTTTATGAATAATTCTGTTATTCCCAAGAAATTTTTTCATTGCTTATTTTAAAAACTTACAGTGATATAGCAGATAACTAGGAATTCTAGTCAGGTTTTGGTATTTATTTATTTATTTGGTATGCATTTATTTATTTATTTGTTATTTATGCATTCAATTTATATGTATTCATTTATTTTGTATGTATATATGTATTTGATATGTATTTATTTATTAATATATTTGATATGATTAAATTTTTGATTAACTAATCTAATGCCAACACAAGACAGACTCTATGTTGCTGCTGTGTTATTCTCATTTTTGATCTTTTTTTGTGGCCCTTTTGTTTCATTTTGAGTTTTTTCATATACTTTCATCTTATTAGCCTTTTGTTTGCTTTGATTTGGGTTTTTGTTGCTTTATTTTTGGAAAGAGAGAGAGAGAACATGAAACTGAGTGGGTAGGGTGCTATGAAGGCTCTGGGAGTACTTTCATATACTACATGAAAAAAATTTAAATAGAGATCTTGGTAAATAAACAAATGATCACTATGAACTTTTGAGTAAAACATTATTCTGTGTGTAGGGGAGAGATGATAGAAGTACCAACATTTTATATGAGCCCTAGTCTTGCTAACCTAATCAATCTGATTAGTGTTCCCCTTAGCTCATAACATTTGGGGAGTCTTTTCAGAGGTATATAATAGTTTAAATTTCACAGACAATTTTCCATTTTGCCCCTACTTAAACATTTCTTTCTATACTTAAGTTCTAAAATAATTCCAAATTTCATCTTTCATCAACCAGAAGTTCGTGCACACGTACTATAGTCAGTTTCTGATGTTCTTCTAACATGGGTAAACAGGATTTCTTAGAACAAATATTTTCATATTCATACACAGATATTTACAGGAGTGATGTGGGATTCTCCTCTGTATGTTGTGAATACCATTGGTAAATAAAGAAACTGTCTTGGGCCTGCACAGGGAAGAATAGAGGTAGGTGGGAAAAACTAAACTGAATACTGGGAGAAAGGAGGCAGAGTCAGTGAGAAGCCATGGAGACCCACTGGAGACAGACATATTGGCACCATGCTGGTAGGCTATAAACCTCATGGTAAAATATAAAATACTAGAAATGGGTTAATTCTAGATGTAAGAGCTAGCTAACAATACACTGAAGTGACTGACCAAGCAGTGATTCATGTAATACAGTTTCTGTGTGATTATTTTGGGATTCTTTGTGGCTGGGAAATGAACAAGTAACCTCCTATAACACAGAAGTACAGAAACCTGATAGGGAGTGGGGAGAAAGATCTTAAGGAACCACAAGAAAACAACCTTAATTTCAGCATACCCCAGCTTCTAAATAGCATCACTAGTGAGATTGGGCTAATCTGCTGCCTACATCTATGCCTTAAGTCAATCTCACCTCAACAAAATGTAAGATAAATTATACTGTATTTATGTGATTTACAAACAAACATGGTCAATGTAGCAATTATATAAAGCTGCAATTTTATATAGAGCAAAATATTTCAAGCTATTACTAAATCAATTTTGAAATAAAGGAGAATAAAGATAGAACATGATAAAATAATTTGGGAACAACAATTATGACCAAACAAAACTCTCATGGTTTGGTTTCATTTGTTTGACTATTATCTGGTCTTGTCTGGTTTGATTTTAAAACAAGGCCTATGTAGCACTGGCTGACCTAGAACTTACTATGTAGTCCAAACTGACCTCAAATTTGCATCAAATGTGTTCTCCCTCTGCATTCCAGGTGTTGAAATTTTAGGTGTGTATTCCCATGCTAAACTTCACATTTCTCAATTTTGAGGTTCACCCCTATTTGTCTTTATCCCTGAAAGGTTAACAAAATAAGAAAAAAGAATTTGAAGAACTTTAAATCCTAAGAGAGAAATTGACCTTCTCAGACTAGAAAAAAGCACACGTCCTTCTACCAATCATTCTGGCAAGAGTCTTTTTCCTTGTAATATTTAAGGGGAAGAAACAGCCCAGCAATTCAGTCTCAAGTGACCAGCTTCCAGGTTATTAAAAAGTAGGTATATGGCAAAGTGACCCTAACATGCTGCATGCTGTGGGAACTCCTTCTGCTTCTTTAGCCAATAGTTTTTAAGATAGAGCTCATTTGGGCATGGTCTCTTATACTATAAATGCAGCTGTAAAGACTGAGCTTGCTCTATTGCTTCTGTCTCTCACTTCTGGCTGCTAGACTCTGTTCCTGTTGCCCACTCATGCAGAGGACTGTGATCTAGGACAGTGATCTATAAGTCTCCTCTAAATAAATAACCCCTTATTATATGTAATTCTGAACTAGTGTGGAATTATTTTGTATCTTCTGCCAACAACTGGTGCCTGATCATAGGGACCAGTGAACACTTTTTGGGATTGGTCCACCAGCCATATGGCACATTGGGCACTGACTCTCCCACCCACAGCTTTATCTGGCCCTCTGATGAAGTAGGCTGCTGCACAATGCTCCCCAGCTTGTTAGCCACACACTGCTGCCTGTGATCCCCACAATGCACAGTCCACAACTCGCAGTAATGAAAAACTTTGCGTTTTTTCTTTATCCTAGGCCCCAACTCTTGGAATCATTTGATTGCCTTAATAACTGTTCTTAATTTGTTACACAAAGCATATTTTTCAGTACCTATGTAAGCAACGTGTGCTATTCACTGCTGCTAGCATCTCTCAGCCATGTGGTTGCAATTGTGACACCTGCTGGCTAATAACGATTACTATACCTACTCTAATTGTAAGTACTTTATGAGAAGTAAGATCTGAAACACTATAAAAAATGACTGATAACATTGAGGAGTTCAATAATTATTTTGCTTGTTATGGAAGGAGGTATTATGCAAGACTTACACTACTTTCTTTCCCTTTATTTGATTCTAGGAATTAGCTTTGTTTTCAATATTATTTCATTAAAAATGGTTCAATACTCTGGAGAGGGATAGCATCAATTTGAGAAAATTATCTCAAATGATTTGTGCTGTTGAATCTAAATGTCAGAATCTGTTGAAAAGTTATGATATGTCCAAGGATGAGACATTAGCTTTAGAAGTTGGAATCCTCCATGAGGACATTAGACCAGAACACTGGACAAGAGATCCAGACTTTTAAAAGGCAATAGTAAAAAGCTTTGAAAATATCGAGGCATTTATTGAAATTGATGAGCAGGAACAGAAGGTACAAGGACAGGATTTAGCCCCATCAATACATGCCAGTCCCCTGGATGACTTACACAGAGTTTCAACTGCATATCTAGTAATTTCCTCAGAAAGACTATCTGGCACAAAGAACCCTAAGGTAGTCAAAGAATATACATGGGAACCAATACATATGAGTGATCTAAAAGAAATAAAACAAACAATAGTTTCTTATGGGCTACATTCACCATGTATCAAGGAAATGGTGAAAACATGGGCTTCAAGCACTAAGGCTACAGCATATGATGGGCTTAAATTAATCTCAGTGGTCCTAGATAATGGACCTCAGCTGCTTTGGAAGTATTATTGGAGAGAAGAGACAAAAATTTTAGAGCAACGGGGGAAAGCAAAAGGATTTGAGATGTCCCAAAATCAAATTCTTGGTGAGGGTCATTACTCTGATCCCCAGGAACAGGCTTATTATAATGAACACACTTTGTCCCTATGTTGCACAGCAGCTTTACATTCTTGATACAAGATTCAGGAACTAGAAAAGAGAACTGGGTCATATACTAAAGTTAAACAGGGCCAGAGAGAACCCTTTATTGACTTCTTACAAAGATTAACTAAGGCTGTACAATTTTAGTGACAGACCCTGAAGCTAGACATGTACTAATTGAATCCTTGGATTCTGAAAATGCCAACTTAGAATGTAGGAAGATCCTTGTGCTTTTAAAAATTAGATCAACACCCATAGATGAATGGATCTTGTATATAATGAATGTTGAAACATTTGACTATAGTACTAAAGTTTGGGTAGAAAAGGTGATTTCCAGTGGCATGAGGAGGCACCAAAATGCCAAATGTTTTAATTGTGCAAGAATAGGACATATAAGAAGGGACTGTAGACAATGAATTCCTAGGAATAATGTCTTCTCTAGGAATGGCAAGAATAGGAGGACTTAGCCTTCTGGTACATGTAGGAGGTGTGGCAAAGGCTGACATTGGACTAATGAATGTAGGTCGACAAGAGACAGACAAGGCAATCCAATGCCACCAGGAAACTCCTTGGAAGGCCTCCCACAGGCCCCCAATGTCAAATAAGGCCCAGTCATTCCAAGTCATTGTGAAGAATATGTTTCACCAGGAAAATTAAACAATCTGTGCCTACTGTAAAAAAAAATACTATTCTGGAGAATGAATAAAAAACTCCAGCAGGAAATAGGAAGTGTATATTTTGGAAGACTTCTATAAATGATCAAAGACCAAAGCTAAGAGTGCATACAAATGACATTTTAATTGAGGAATTACTAGACACAGGTGCAGATGTGACTATCATTACTCCAGAATCTTGGCCTACAAACGGCCTCTTCAAGAGGCAAACATTCAATTTCTAGGAATTGGAAGCTTATCTCAAGTAAAATAAAGTGCAAGGTGAGTTGAATGCATAAGGCCAAAAGTCCAAAAAGGAAGGCTGAGGCCACATGTGCTGACCTCACAATGGAAACCAGGAGATATGCTACTTTAGGGAAGGAGTTAAGCTCTTGTTTCCATAAAAGAAGAAAAGCTATGGATACCATAAAAATTGATAAAGATTTGGTTTGGAAAAAGAGAAACCGTTTGAGAAAGAGAAATGATGGCTCACCCACAGAGGTGACAACCATACAGGTTGTAAGAAAACCTCATAAGGGTTGGGGCAGGGTTCTGTTCTTGTCTTTGCAGAAAAATACTTACCTTCAAAGAGTCGAGAGACCTTGGACATCTAGATGCCTAAAGATGAAAAGATAGCTATCCAGAAAGAATCAACAAGCAAAGAGAAATCTGACTTATGATGCTGTATCATCTGAATGGTAAAATATGATTATTTGGACATGTATACATATCTACTTAAAAAATAAGAGCTGGCTTAGAGTTTGGACAATGGCTATCCTTCTCTAAATGCAAGCACATTTTTAAAAGAAAAATTTAGAATTTCTGTCTCATGTCAGTAATCATTTGGTATGGGACAGAAAGAAGATAGATTTTAAGGAAATATTTTACTTTTCTCCATGCCCACTTTGTCTATATTGTATCTTTTGTTGAATATATGTCTATATAAACAATGTTTAAGTTTTCAACGATGAACAGTAGGTTTTCTTGCAGTAATCTTTGAAGCTTCCATTAAGAAGATGAGGCTCCACAACAATAACTCCACCTGGTTGATATGACATCGTGATGCTGATAGCGTTACTATGAGACTGGTTTTTGGATACCAGCTGTGGAAATGGTGCACCTTCTTACAATGTTCTGGCCAGAACTCCAAATAATAACTTCAAAAAACAAACAAAAACCCTATCAACTACTCAGAATCTATTTGCAATTATACAAAATAGCAATCTTGAAAACTAAACCATTTTACTTTTACAGTATCCCATAAAAAAACCATCACCCCCATGACAGCAGGAAGCAATTCTAGAAGACAACATCCACACTCCCAACAAGGCTTGTCCTCAGGGATAGAAACACCATTTCAGGGATGATTATTACTCATATAGGGTTGGGGGTTGGAGTGAGAATTATGTAAGCCCAGAGATCCACAAATAGAGGGAAAACTGAATGGGATAATAGGTAGATTAGTGTGATTTTACACCAATAATAATAATAATAATAGTGAGTAATAGAGTGAATACTTGTGAGCTATTATTTATGGACAATTTACATTGGTATAGATTTTTGATTACTGATACAATTTCAAATGATATTTCTTATGTTGAATATGTACCTATTTCTGTTTACAATATTTGTATGCCTGTGCAAAGTTATTTTGTCAGATTGTATGCATGCATTTTTCTACCTCTGCTTAAGATATTTTGTATATTGATACAATTTTAGGATATATTTATCATATTGCATTATATATTTCTACCTCTGATTAAGATATTTATACATTGTTTATATTTTAATGTCATTGTCTTCCTTTACTGCACAGTTGTTTAAAGATTGTTTAATATACTGGTATGAAGTCTTAATCTTTAAGTTATATAGGTATAACTTAAATAGATCAATAGTCATTTATATTTGTCATCTTTTAGTGAGACTAATTAGGTTTTTTAGATACATAGAGATTGTATTCTGCATATATAGGTAACCTTTAACCATTTCAAAGATCTGTAGAACATGGCATTTAAATAACTTAGAATTCAGTTGACATGAGACATGATTGCTCCTGGCAGCACCAAAACCTTCTGCAGAGAGTGTTGAGCACCAAAGGTTCTCCACTTGAAGTTTGTCTTCTTCTTGGCACAACTGGCCTTTGGGCAAGAAACTGTCCATGTCTTGACCACTGACAAACTACATGATGTCTGGACTGGATAGGCAGGATACAAGAAAAAATTCTGTCAAATCTTGCCAAAATAGAATATGACAGTTTTAAAATTTTTTCTACCTCTGAAAATGGTCTGTCACTTACTCTAGGTCTTAGCCAAAGCTGGTTGCTTGAACATTGCAAATGAGACTTCTGATGATTGCTCAGGCAGCCAGTTGTCTCTATCATCTACTGAACATTTTAGAAGCTGCTTGATTGAACTTCCTGCTTACTCAAGTAATATTATCTCCCTTCTCAGGCCTTCAATGGGGTTGAAGATTAGATAGTCATAGTTACCATGCTCTTATGATCTAGCCAAGCCATTTCCAATACAAGGACAGAATGTTTATTAAAACATTTAGCATACATTCCTTGCCTAATATATTGTTTATGCTGTTGTAATTCTAATCTCACACTTGATATTTTTCCTAGTGTATATAGTTTTATATTGGGTTTAGAACTCTCTTATTTAAGCAAAAGGGAAAGGTGCTGTGGGAGCTCCTTCTGCTCCTTCAGCCAATAGCCTTTAAGATACCAGCCCACTTGGCCATGGTCTCTTATACTATACATGCAGCTGTAAAGCCTGTGCTTACTCTCTTGCTTTCAGCTCCCACTTCCAGCTGCTAGACTCTGTTCTTGTTCCCTGTTCATGCAGATGACTATGATCTAGGATGTGACATGTAAGTCATAAATAACTCTTTATTATATGTAATTCTGAACTAGTATGGGATTATTTTGTATCTTCTGCTATCACTAACAAGTAAAAAGTCATGGGAATAAAACAGAGATGGTAAGGGCAGAGGACTCACAGACATCATATGGAAAAAGAAATAAGTTGAAATACAATCACAAGGAGAATGGCCTTTAAACTCAAGAGAAAAATTAAAATGAATATTGTTTCCAAAAAAGAACTGGTGAACACAGATGGTAGAGAGTGTAATCTTACATTTTTGAGGATGAGACTCTGGCTTAGCAGATAGAATTCCCTGTGACACGAGAAGTTGCTAGAGTGGAAATGTCATGGGCAGCACAGGAAGAAACTTTAAGTAAAAATGTCTGCCACATGTAGCTGAGAAATACAGCTAAAGAAAACTTCCTAAGCTGCTTCTTCACAGAACAAAATAAATCTATTTTATCTGGACTATTTCCTGAATATCACCATGAGCAGCTGCACAAAAGGAGAAAATCTTCCTCATAGTAAATGTGAACTTGGGTTTGGTGGCTTGAGTATTTAAGTATTTTATTTTTATTCTGACATTCTCAATCTCTTAAATTTATTCTGGCAAATTATCCAAAAAATCACTCTGAAATCTATAAATATATGACCTTCTCACACAAACATAGCAAGTGATTTTATTTTTATCCACAAAGACACACATACCAAACAACTTTTTAACCACACTGTAAAATCTCTATTTTTCAAATCTCATTCTTTACATTGCTAGTTGTCATTTCAAATATATTCAGAGGAAACTATAAAAAGAAATCCATATTCTGTGCTCTTACAAATACACCAACACCTTTTGGTTTCATTGGTAGAGAGTTTACACTCTCACAACTACCAAGTAACAACTAATCCCACATCAATTATTGAAGAGAAGAGGATCTACACATGCACATTTGTAATTCATGCAATGAGCCATGCCATTTCATGCATATTCACCCAGATTATTACTGGACGCTGGCACTGTATTTCTATAAACACCTACTCCAATTGCTACCTCTAGAAAACTGACTCTTTTAACCACACTGATGACTAGAAACCGGTTCCATGAGGTTGGGGACATAGTAGAATCAGATAAGTATGAGGACACAAGTTCAAACCCGAGAGCCAATGTTTAAACACAAATATCTAGGTGTAGTGAGATTTTTGCTCATAATCATGACACTGGGGAGGCAGATACTGGCCAATGCCTGCCTAGCTAGCTGAACTGAACAAACAATCCCCAGTGCCATTGAGACACTGTCTCAATATTGTAGGAGCTGACAAGATGACTGAGCAGGTAAGAGCACTTATTGCCAAGCTTAGAAACCTGAGCTCAATCAGCAAGACCCACATGGTGAAGGAAGTAACTGAGTTGTCCCCTGATCTCCATACACACAGTGTCATATGCATGCACCTACATAAGCAAGAGAGAGAGAGAGAGAGAAGAAAGGGAAGAGAATAAGTAAATAAATGAATGATAAATATAATAAAATAATAATTATATTGACTCCTGAGGAATGATACCCAAGGTTGAATTTTATCTCTAATATGTACATACATACAAACACAATTTTTATAATTTAAAAAGGAAAACTTTTATTATGTCATTTTATACACACCTGCAATAACTATGTTTACTTACTTATCTCTCTCCAAAAATACTGAACATTTAAGACCATAGGTCTTTAAGGAAGGATAATGTGTTATTCATCTCTGTTTATAATAAGACTGTTAACTTTAACATAATTATTAAGAAGTGCTCAGTAAATGTTAAAGGGTGAATGAGTATATAAAATGTCAGTTTATCAAATATATCATCATATTTGGCCTTTCCACATCTCAGATACCTATGGAAGACATCATTACTGACACCTAAGGAAATAAAGATTCAAAATGTCTTCTGTTTAAGACACCAGAAATAATTCAGGCACACTTTACAACAAGTTTCTTCTTGTTCTAAACCACGTCCCAGTGAACATATTTTAGAAATTGTACTGTTTTAACCTGTTAATGATTTTGCCATAACTAGTGATAGATTATCCTCTGTACATATTTGGATCAAGAAATATATTTTCCACATTTAAAAGAAGCCTTGCATAAACCAAAATTAATCTCCACATAGAACATATTTCATGTATAGGATGGACGGATTGGTTCTTAATGGTTCCTTGTTTCCACTATATGCTGAGCTCTACATATCATGCCAGATTAAGGAATTCCAGACATAAGGGCCACCTCTACTGACGTCACTCTCTTGAATCAAAACTACTTTTGACCGAAGAACTTGTTCTAAGTGATGCCCCTGAAAAGTAGTGTCTCCGCAAAAGAAGGTCATTCTGTCGGACTGACAGAGGTAGGATCGTATTCCCATCAAATAAAACACCCCTGAGCCCTGAAAGAGTTTGAAACACATCACTCTGAGGTATATTCTTCAGACGTACTGACTATTTTTTGCTGTGGCAACTCTTTCAACCAATAGACTTTAAGATACTTGCCTACTTTGGGTATGGTCTTATGTGCTCTAAGTGCAGATAAAAAGTGTGCATGTCCCTTTTTTTTTCTGTTGGATTCTGTTCCACTTCCCAGCACATGAAGAGAACTGTGGATTGTTGCCCTTACTGTGAATTTATAACCAAATAAATAAAACTTTGTTAAACTCCATCCTGGGTTATTGTGGAACTCTTTGATACTACTACAATTTGGCACCCATGTGGCCTGAGTCCACACCATTGCCCAGCCCTGCCCAGTCCTGCCACAGCCTCCTTTCAGCCCATGGACCTGAACTACCCCTCCAGAACAGCCGCACAGGGCTTAGGTAGGCTGACTCACCATGCTGCTTGGCAGTTTCCCTCTGTCCCACGTCTGTGTGGCTCAGTTTAACTATCCCCTGACTGTGTGACCCTACCAAGCAGCTGAGTTACTGCTGCTCACTGTTTCCTGCTGCAACTTCTGCATGGCTTCTCTGGCCCCTGGCTGATGGATCCCACTATTGCTACCCAGTCTAGAACCTGCTTCTGAGGTCCAGCTGCTGCCAGGCATGCTCTGATCAGGCCTAGCTTTGACCCTGAGAAGTCTATTCCTGTACCTGGAACTCGGGTTCATATTCCAAGCTCAGATCTGTGAGCACCACTGGCCCAAACTCCTGCCAGTCATCTTGCGGTCTTGCGGCTAGTGAATGCCTGTAAGCTTTACTCCATCAGAAATGCAAAGAGTAATAACTATATTCCTCAAATTGTTCCACATAGTAGAAACAGAAGGGACATTGCCTAATTCTTTTTATGAGGCTTCTGTTACCCTGATACAGAAACCACACAAAGACTCAAACAAGAAAGAGAATTAGAGACCAATCTCCCTCATGAACATAGATGCAAAGATACTCAATAAAATCCTGGCAAACCAAATTTAAGACCACATCAAAAAAAAATCATCCACCATGATCATCAAGTTGGCTGATTCTCAGAGATGCAGGGATGATTAAGGATACAAAAATCTATCAATGTAATTCACCATATAAATAAACTGAAAGAAAAAACAATAGGATCATCTCATTAGATGTTGAAAAAGCATTCAACAAAATCTAACACCCCTTCATTATAAAGATATTGGAGAGATCAGGGATGCAGGGAATGTAATAAAAGAAATATACAGCAAGATGACAGCCAACATCAGGTTAAATAGAGAGAAACTCAAAGTGATTCCACTAAAATCAGGAACAAGACAGGGCTGTCCATTCTCCCCATATCTATTCCACATAGTTCTTGAAGTTCTAGCTAGAGCAATAAGACAACAAAAGGAGATCAAAAGAATACAAATTAGAAAGGAAAAAGTCAAACTCTCACTATTTGCAGATGATATAATAGTATACCTAAGTGACTACAAAAACTTTACCAGGTAACTCCTACAGCTGATAAATACCTTCAGTAGTGTGGCAATATACAAGATCAACTCAAAAAATGAATAGCCTTTCTATATACAAAAGATGAAGAAGTTAAGAAAGAAATAAGAGAAACAAGAACTTCAAGTTTTTGAAGAAGATACCAGAAAATTGAAAGATCGCCTATGCTCTTGAATAGGTAGGATGAACATAATAAAAATGGCAATCTATCAAAAACAATTTATATTTCAATGCAATCCCCAACAAAATTTTAACACAATTTTTTACAGACCTTGAATGTATAATACTCAACTTCATATAGAAAAGAAAACCCTGGATAGCCAAAACAATCCTTTACAATAAAGGAACTTCCAGAGACATCACCATCCCTGACATCAAGCTCTATTATAGAGCTACAGTAATGGAAACAGCCTGATATTGGCATAAAAACAGACAGATTGGAAAGTATGTCCAATGAGGAGAAAGGGCTAGGAAACAGAGGACTCAGATAGCCTGTAGTCAAAACCCAATCACATGTAAGTAGTAAGTTCTAGTGCTATGCAACACAATAGGGGATAATTATAATTCAAAATAAGCTGCAAATTATTATATAGATGCCAAGAAACGAGGATCTCAGAGGTTCAGCGCCCTAAGTAATGAAGGAAGCAGAAATGGTAATCATATAATTTGATCAATAGTTAAATACAATGCACATCTCTCTGGCCACCAGAATAAGTTTTCAAAGAATTGTTCCCACTTGCAGTTTGCAGTTCCAGGAACATTTTTCCTTCAGCTCTCTGATATAAAGCCTACAAGCATTTATCTCATATTTTTTTAAAAAAAATACACATATCACTTGAGACATGGTTCAAGTTCTATAGCCATTTGTGTAGACATAGCAATAAATGAAATGAAACAGGGTCCCTTTTCCCAGCCTTCTACCAGTGATCTCGTCTGTTTATCTACACACGTTCTATGTTCTATCCATCCCTGGAGCACTAGTGATGGATGGCTCAGAACCCTCAAGCTGGCTACACCTGAAGTGAATGTTGTATTTAAGAAGTCAGTCAGTGAAACCAGGACTGGTGGAAAACAACACTGTAACACCCGATTCTATGTTACCCCCTCGGTACAGTTCACACACCACTGTACAGTACACGATACAGGCAAGGGCCTGGAGATTGAAAGAACACACAAAGAGACCTGGGTCATTCAAAAGGAGATCAGCCGAATGCCGTTTATTCAACCTTGGGGAAATCCTTATATATCTCACTGCTGCACAAGGAGTTCCCCCCAGGCCGGTGGGAAATTGCCATGCCCAAGATGGAGTAAACAATACCCTACAGCTAATCACAGGTGGGGCAGAGGGAGCACAAAAACAAACAGAATGTTTTAGCTGGCTGACCAGAAACTGTCCTCAAGATGAACCCCAGGAGCAGGGGCAGACCCAGGCCCTACACAACACCAAAGACACTGGGATAGAAATCAGCACACCATAGCAGTTAAACAGAATCCCGCATTCTTCCAAAGCCTCTGAGGCATGATCTGTGTGTTTCCACACACTGTCTGCTCAATGGAGTGTATCGCTCATACCTTTGAAAGTTATAGTCTGCAATGGTTTAACTGAACTGCTCCAGAGGCTTATGTTTTTGTCCTCAGCTGGTGGCAGTGTTTGCAGAAGTTGTAGAACCTTTTGGACATGGGATCTAGACAGAAGTTGGATGCTGGGTGCAAGCTTTTGAAAATGAGGGTTGTCTCTGGTGCCAGGTCGATCGACTGAGGTGTAAACAAGCCCTGCAGCATGCTCTCTCTGATGCTGACTAGTCTGTTCTGGTCACCACGCCTTTCCCACCACAACAGACTAGCTCTCAGGTATGGGACAAAAATAAACATCTCCTCCCTTAAATTGATTCCATGAGTGTGGTGTTCTGTCACTGTGATAAGAGAAGTCCCTCATATGGGATCCAAACAGTCACCCAAGTCTTAATGGGCTCTAATTCAACTGGGAATGGCTAGGAAACACTGCAGGCTAGGAAATGGGGATTGATAATAGGGTTCAGAAAAATATTAAGACAATTGAATATGTTTGCCATATACTCATATAAATATATTTTGAAATGTAATTTTAAATAGGAAGAGAGAAGACGATAGTAAAATAAACATAAAAATCAAGTTAAAATACGGTGGTGACAATTGTTTTAATTTAAAATTCCGAAGAAGTGCATCTGCTTGCAATAGAAAGCAGTAACAGATCTCGGCCCTAGGTCTCTTACTGGCTTCCCTATGAGCCCATCTATAAAACAAGCCCAGTCAATTAAGTGAAAGGAGTAGCAGTAATAACAGCCCACAACCTTAAAGGAGAAGTTGAGGTCATGGAAGTGCAAACACTTTATTGTCTCCAAAGCACTAATGAATGAGCCGCATTGTTCATTGTTCTATTGGTCTCCCTGCTGGTGATTTAGTCTGCCTAGCTGGCAAGCACTAAGACAAAAGACACCGCAGCTCATGCTAGGGACTTCTGCTTTCTTGCATTAATGGAGAAGGTGTCCTTCGCGCTTCTCCAAAGGACAAGCAAATTGAACGGCAACGGAGTTTTATGTTTCTAGTCTGTGTGTGTTTTGAGTTGTTGCTAACTGCAATCAGCTATGATGACGCTCTGCTTAGTCAAAGGGTTTTGTTTCTCAGTGGCTGCCGTCCGCAGACCGCCTTCAAGCCTCTGCCCCTGTCCTGACCCTCCTTTCTCACAGTCATCCCCAGTATCAGGAGACTGTAATCAGAAGCCTTAGTCTGAAGCCACACACACCCTGCCTGCCCCGGGACTGCCCCGGGACTACCCGGATGCCAAGTTCAATGTTCCCTTTGCTTTCATAGTTTTGCTTCCAACCCAACCTTCAACCTTCCCAGGAAACCCATATGTAATTGCACTTAGGATACTTTCCCCGTTTTGTTTACTGTCGACCACCCATCCAGCTCCAGCCTGGCCTCGGAGTCCCTAAATAGTGTGTGTGCTTTGACTGTTGACTCCCTTCCAGGATTGTGACAGACTGCAAAGAGACTGAGCATGCAGGGCCAGCCTTGTGGGATCTATTCCAAGATGATGATCATGGGTCGCATCCCTAATCTGCCTCACTACCCCAATGCTGATTCTCTGTGCTTTTCCCACACCTTCCTAATGCACTTGTTGCATGCACACTCTCATAGCCAAAGTACACAGGTGGCCACAGTGTTTCCCTGTGTTGATATGAGCTTTCTGCAGGCTAAATAAACCTCAAAGCCAGTGTCTATCTGCCAAGGCGCTGAAAAGCCTCCAAGCTGAGGATGAGGTCATCAACTCCCAAGTTTCCCTTACGAGATAACCACATCAAGCCTTCCTGACCCTCACTTTTGGCCCGCACTTAGAAGTTACAGCCATACTTCTCACTGCCAAAGGTGTTGGTGTCAGCTGCTGGCTGAGGATTAGGGGATGAGAGGATCCTGTAATCTTGCCTCCTTGGTAATCTTTGAAGAATGACCCCATTGAGCTAGATTTATACTCGCTGCTCCCTTGTTTTTGCCAGGATTTTATCCTCAGTTGGAAGACAATTGATTCGTCTCTCATCAGCCTAAATTCCGTGATGACAATCCCAGGAAGCAGAGGGCATGCAGGTGCCCCACCCACTAGACTGTGGGTGATAGCAAACGTAAAAGATCACCAGTCTGTTTCAGGGTCATTAAGAGACTATATTGTGCTATGACTCACTGATACAAATAAACTATTATCTTAGATGTTTTTTTATATTTTTAAATGTTTTGAAATTAAAATATAATTGCATCATTTCTCCCTTCCAGTTCCTGTTTCCAACCTCTCCCACCTACCTTTCTTTGCGATCTCTCTTTCCCTCTCTGCTCTCTCTTTCTCTCAAACCCATGGCCTCTTTTTCTTTAATTTTTGTGCATATATATGTATCTGTATGTGTGTATACAAACAGGTATATTCCTAAATATGTAAATACATTCTGCCCAGTCCTATGATGTCCCTTGTACATATATAGTATCATACTTTTCCTTTCTTTGCTTATTACTCAGCCATAGATTCTGTGTTGAAAGTGTTGCTGCTTTGAGATCCTCCATTAGACCTATGAATGAATGAATGTGATCTCCTTGGTTCACCCTGATGTAATGTGTTATGTTCATAAAACAATTCTGGAAAACAAACTTCCACAAAAAATACAGGCCAAAATATTCTCAACGGTTCAGTACTGCCTCCAATGCTATGTATGATCACAGACTTTCCATTTTTGTAGTCAAAAAGTAACTGACAGAATTTCTGTATGGGGTTGTCCTTATTATACTAATTTAGAATAACTTACTTAGCCAGAACACCAAAACTTACTACAGAATAGATAATGTCATAAAGGAAAAACCAGGATGTTACCAACTTAGTTGATGAGAATGACAAGGTCTCTCCCAACAAAGCAGACTTTCTTGAACTCACTAATAAGTGTCTACAAAGGTTCATAACCTTTCCACGCTGTTTATCTTGTGCTATAGCAGTGGTTCTCAACCTGCAGTTCAAAATCCTTTGGGGGATAAAACGACTCTTTCACAGGCATCATCTACAACCTTTGGAAAACACGGATATTTACATTATGATTCAAAGCAGTAACAAAATTATAGTTATGAAGTAGTAATTAAAATAATTTTGTGGTTGGAGATCACCACAACACAATGAACTGTATTAAAAGGTCACAGCATTAGTGAGAACCACTGTGCTTAATATGTCATTAAGAATAACACTAATAATGACTTATCTACACGGTTGGTACTGGTTACCGTCTTTAATCTTCACTAAAACCTCTTAAGGTAGGATAACAACTTCAGTGGGTAGCTGCCGTCATTATTTTATCCAGTGGCTGAGCAAACAGAGTCACTGAGAAGTTAGACAAAGGTCTAAGTCTTAGCTTTAGCAACCATAGAGTAAAGATCTGGATAGCAAGCATGTTAGATAAGGAGTCAGCATGCATGAGGAAACTACATCTCTGCTCATCACATCATTTCCTTGTCCTTTTCTTTCCTGCCTTACTACACAGCCTTAAGTGCACTGCTCTCAGTGCTACCAAGGATCAGAACTGACCACTGCCAACGGTGTGTTAGGAACTTAGTACCCAGGTCAAGGGGAACTTGAAGATCATATTCATTCATATATAAAACAGCAAATTTTGACACTAGTCAAAAAGGGGGGGGGGATAAATTCCATCCCATCCCTGTCCCAAGTAAAGGTAACTATATTAAAATATGACATCACAATGTAGAATCTAGATTATATCCATCAGCCATTTGACTCTTCATTCTTTCACATGCTTTTTTATCACAAGCATTTGAGAGAAGAGAGAGGTGGAGGCAGGCGCTTTGTTAAAAGGAAGAAGTTTGACTATATTACTGTTTTAAAGTAAGCTGTAGAACCTGTGGAGATGCACATTTTCACATAACCTGCATGGGGTGATGCCCTGAAAATCTTAAAATTCAACATGTAAGAATACATTAAGAAATAGAATACCTTGCTGTGTTAGTTAAAAAGAAAATGGCCCCCAAAGGGAGTGTCACTATTAGGAAGTGTGGCCTTGCTGGAGGATGTGTGTCACCAGGAGGTTGGGCTTTGAAGGTTTCTATACTTAGTATACCACAAAGTATGACTCTCAGTGGACTTCCTGTTGCTTCTGAGATACAATGTAAGGACTCTCAGCTCCAGCTTCACGGCTGCCTGCATGCTGTTGTGCTCTTTCATGATCATGATGGACTGAACCTCTGAAACTGTAAGCGAGCCACCCCAATTACATGTTTCCTTTTCTTTTCTTTTTTTCTTTTTCTTTTTTCTTTTTGGTTTTTCGATTCAGGGTTTCTCTGTGGCTTTGGAACCTGTCCTGGAACTAGCTCTGTAGACCAGGCTGGTCTCAAACTCACAGAGATCCACCTGCTTCTGCCTCCCAAGTGCTGGGATTAAAGGCATGCGCCACCATCGGCCGGCCTCCTTGTTTCCTTTTCAAGAAATGGGGTGGCCATGGTATCTCTCCACAGCAATGAAAACCCTAAGACACTTGCAGAGGCAGCCAGTCATCCTTATGGAATTTCAAAATATACCTAAAACTTTTAATATATGAATGAAAGAAAATGTTTGGAAATAATTAGCATTTCTTGACAACTGAAGTAACACATTTGCACTTCATTTACATTTCACTCTCAATATTCTTTATCAACCTCTTGACCTCTTTTTTCAACTTTTTAAATTTTTTTTTACAAAAATTATCTTTTCTTATTTTACATGCCAAACCCAATTCTCACTCCCTCCCTTCATCCTGTTCTCTCTACTTCCCTTCCCCACACCCCATCCAACCCTCCCATTCACTCCTCAGCAAAAGTAAGGTTTCCACGGGGAGTCATCAAAGTCTAGCACATTGCTTTGAGGCAGGACCAAGGTCCTCCCCATGATATCTAGGCTGAGCAAGGTATTCCTCCAAAGAAAATGGGTTCCAAAATGTCAGAATAAGCAGTAGGGCTAAATCCTGGTCTCACTGCCAGTTACCCCACAGACTGACCCATACTTAAGGCCCCTTCTTTATCAGCCTCTACTGCAGTGATTCTCAGCCTTCCTAAAGCTATAACACTTTAATATAGTTCCTTACTTGTTGGTGACTCCAAACCATAAAATTATTTCACTGTTACTTCATAATTATAGTTTTGCTGCTGTTATAAATTGAAATATAAATATCTGATATGCAGGATATCTGATATACAGCCCACAGAGGGGTCACAACACATAGGATGAGAAACAAGCTCTGCTCTAGTAAGTACTCAGTAATCATACCGTTGGGTCCTGAAGGTTTGCCTTTCTTCAGACCTCAGACATTGTAAGTCAGTCTCCAATGTCTCTATTGAGTACTCAGTAATCATACTTTTGGGTCCTGAAGGTTTGCCTTCCTCCAGACCTCACACATTGTAAGCCAATCTCAATGTAAATATGGATAACATGAGGAGATAAGACCTTTGAATCATGGTAGTGTTCAGGTGAGATCTTGATGTGGGGAATCCTAACAATGCAATTAGTGCCCTGCAAGGAAGGAGCATATATCCCTCCCTCCTTCTATCCCTACCTCCATCCTCTCTCTTCCTTGTTCGCTCCAGCTGCCCTTCCTCTCTCTCTTCTTTTATCCACCATAGAAGAGAACACCAAAAATGCAGTCAAGTGCGTTTTATCATGCAACTGGATAAACCAGCACTTTTATCCTGAAAGTCCTCACCTCAAGAATGATAAGAAATAAATAAAAACCAGTTGTTTAAGTAACCAAGTTGGTGGTGTTTTTTTTATAGCAATGTGGGCAGACTAATGTATGCATATCCAATGACTGACTATGAGCAAAAATGAACACTCCTAAAGATCCAAATATAGAACCCAAGTGAAGATAGCAAGTATTTTCAAACAGTAGTAATATTTTAGCTAACCTACTTCTTCTGTACCCTACCCAAAATTCCTTTGAAATAAAATGCTGCAGAATATTTGTTAACTATACAAAGATGTGTTACATTTGTTTAACTATGTAAAGATGCGTTGCATTTGTTTAATTATGTAAAGATATATTGATGGTTTGCCTTGCCTGCCTGTGGCATCTGATTGGTCTAATCAAAAGCTGAATGGCCAATAGCGAGGGAGGAGGTATAGGTGGGACTTCTGAGCATGGGGAATAACTAGGAGAAAAAAATTAGGCTCAGAGGAAAAAAGAAGAGAGAGACCAGGAAGACACCAGGTAGACAACAGGGAGAGACCTGGCATCTCACCAAGGGCCAGACAGACAAGGAGGAAGCAGGAAAGTAAGACATATAGAATGAAAGGAAGGTAAATAGCCCTAAGGCAGAATGTAGGTGAATGGAAACAGGTTAAATTAAGTTAAAAGAGCTAGTGAGAAAAGTCTAAGCTAAGGCTAAGCATTTATAATTGTAATAAGTCTCCATGTCTTTATTTGAGAGTTGGTTGGCCCAAAGAAAATGCCAACTACAATAAAACTTGTGATACAAAAAGCCTCTACTTTGATTTTTAAAATAAAATTTCATTTGCATCAAAACAGTCATTCTCATGTAGGACAGTAAGTGGATGAGTCAGTAAGACAAGGATGACATCGATCATCCCAATTGTCAGTCACCATAATTTATCCCAAAATCACTTTCTTTTTCTGCTCAAATGGATTCCTTTTGTTGACTGCACATCTTAGGTATCATATGAAAATCTACTTTGAGTCTACTAATCCATTTGTGTAAAAAATGACAGTTTCATCTAAAACTCTATTGACAGTATAGAGCCATCCTTGATCATTGAAAAGGAAGAATTATAGAAAAGCATGTTTTGTCTACTGTGACTGGTCTAGTTGTATATTACAGCTCTCTAGAGAGTAATGGGAGGTGTGGGAGTCCCTCTGTCTGTGTGTTGCTTTTATTGTTTAATGAATAAAGAAGCTGTTTTAGCCAGTGACTTAGCAGAATAGAGCTAGGTGAGAATACTAAACTGAATGCTGGGAGAAAGAAGGCAGAGTCAGTGAGACACCATGGAGCCACCAGAGGGGGAAGACATAAGCTGCCAGCCAGAACCTTGCTGGTTGACCACAAGTCTTGTGGTAAAATATAAAATAATAGAAATGGGTTAATCAAAGAAATAAGCAATACGCTTAAGTGATTGCCCAAGCAGTGATTAAATAATACAATTTCTGAGTGATTATTTCATGTTCTGGGTAGCTAGGGACAAAAAAGCGGCCCTCCTACTACACATAGCCAATGTGCAAGATGGGAGGAACCATCCCTTGGTAACTTAGCGTCTGCTGCCACAAAGCCCACCAGCAGAAATACCGCTGAAAAGAGTTCAATAAAAGAAGAACTCCAGAACAGCTTTCTGGCTTAGCAGTTGAAATACAACCCATCTCCTACTGGCAGAAATGTTACAGGCCATTTGTATTCATTGTTCTACACTATACATTGGTTGTGCTCAACAACGTTTTTCAATTACAGAGGAATGTCACAAGTACTCTGTTGGATAGTGACTTTCTGGATATTTTTTAATGCTCAAAAGAGAGTAATTTCCCTTTCAATAATAAAGAATTAACACAATGGGCTCTCCAGTGGGTAAGAGGAACACAACCTCTTAACAGGGCTAACAGGGCTGTGCCTTTTCTGTTCTATCAGGAGGATAACAACTTTTTTTGAGAAATGAATAAATGAATGATGAAGATGAATGCTAAAAAGAAATCCCACACTAGTTCAGAATTGAGTATGATAAATTGTTATTTAAGGGTAAATTCACAGATCACAGTCCTCTGCATGAACAGGGAACATGTACTGAAAGACAATATGATTAGAATGCCATTAAAATTTGGACTCACCCAAATACATGTGCTTCCTATAATTTCTCTTCAACAACTGTTAATTTTTTCTCGGCTTCAGCTGTTAATTCTCTGGGACTGGTTAAGGCTTTGTCAGTATCTAAAGTTTTGTTCAAATGAATTATTAGATCAGGTATTATCCCAACAGCCAGTCACAGACTGGAAATGCCTACTAACATTCTCTGAAAGTCATTAAGAGTCTGCAATCAGTCTCTCCTAATTTATGCCTTTTGTGTTCTAATTTTCTATACACCTATTTTATAACCTAGGTTATTGACAGAATCTCCTCTTTGTATTTTTTTCAGGAGATATTTGCAATCCCCATTTAGGAAAAACTTTCTTTACTTATTAAAACATTCTTTCTAAAGTAGCTACATTTGAAGCAGTTAACAAAAATTCATCCTATGTAATGGTAAATTATAGACTTTAAAAATTATTTACATACTATTTTTAATGTCTGACTTACAAAGTATTGGCATAGGGTGGGGCTATTGAGCATTCCCTGTGTGAGGATGGTCCATTGATACCTCCTAGTAGGCTGAGAATTATTATAAGTAGGCATTGTGAAGACAAAATTTTCTCTATCTTTTTTCTTGTAAGGGAATAATGAAGAAACAATCTTTTAAATCAATAACTATAAGAGGCCATCCTTTAGGCAATAGGGAAGACAAAGGGATTCCAGATTATACAGGGCCTATAGGTTAAATTATCTTGCTGACAGCTCTTAGATCTATCACCATTTTTCATTTTCCACAATTCTTTTTAACAACAAATACAGGAGAATTCCAAGGGCTGGTTGATTGTTCAATATCATAAGCATCTAATTGCTCCTATAGCAGGTGTTCTAAAGCCTGCAGTTTTTCCTCCATTAAAGGTCATTGTTTAACCCACATTGCTTTCTAGGTAGGGCCATTGGTACATCTTAAGATTTACTAGTTGTTTTGTGTTCCTGTGCTGCCTGAATGACTGGTGACCTTTGTATATAGTAGCTTATCTTTACCAGAAAAATGACTTTCTGGGACTGTAGAAGTGTTAATCTGGGTATTCCATTGCTGCAGTGGGTCATGACCCTATAAATTCACTGTGACAAATATGGCCTCATATTTCCTCTATGTCCTTCTGGTTCTATGTATTCAACCAATATTGTGCTTTGTTTCACTTGAGAAAGGGTTCCAATTCCTAGGAATTGAACAATGGCCTCTTGAAAAGGCCAATCTGGATGCCAAGATACTGGAGTAATGATAGTCACATCCACACCCATGTCTAGTAATCCCTCAATTACAGTGTTATTTATTAAAGATTTCTGTCTCTTCCCCGCCACCGTCTTCCATTTCCCTCCCCTTCCCCCAATTAAGTCTCCCTCCCTTGTCAGCCCAAAGAGCAATCAGGGTTCCCGGCCCTGTGGGAAGTCCAAGGACCACCCACCTCCATCCAGGTCTAGTAAGGTGAGCATCCAAACTGCCGAGGCTCCCACAAAGCCAGTATGTGCAGTAGGATCAAAAACCCTTTGCCATTGTTCTAGAGTTCTCAGTAGTCCTCATTGTCCGCTATGTTCAGAGAGTCCAGTTTTATCCTAGGCTTTTTCAGACCCAGGCCAGCTGGCCTTGGTGAGTTCCGATAGAACATCCCCATTGTCTGAGTGTGTGCGTGCACCCCTCGTGGTCCTGAGTTCCTTGCTCGTGCTCTCTCTCCTTCTGCATCTGATTTGGACCTTGAGATATCTGTCCGGTGCTCCAATGTGGGTCTCTGTCTCTGTCTCCTTTCATTGCCTGATGAAGGTTAATATTCAGGAGGATGCCTATATGTTTTTCTTTGGGTTCTCCTTCTTATTTAGATTCTCTAGGATCACTAATTCTAGGCTCAATGTCCTTTATTTATGGCTAGAAACCAAATATGAGTGAGTACATCCCATGTTCCTCTTTAAAAAGAAAATCTTAAAACACACAAAAAAATTAATTAGAGAATCCATGTTAAGGATATTGGAAAATGTGTTCTTATCTAGGTTCTATGATTTTCTTCTTTGTATCATCTAAGTCACAAACTCACTCACCCATCTATAACAACCACCATGTATTCATGTTTTCCATATTTCATGCTTTGACATCTGGGCTGTGTTGACCCTTTAGAAATCAAGAGCTAATAAATAGTTTTCTCCTGAAAAAAAATTACAGTTTATTTATATGCACTTTTAGCTTTGGTCTTTGATCATTTATAGAAGTCTGCCAAAATATATGCTTCCTATTTCCTATTAGAATTTTTGATTCTACACAAAGTAGTATGGCTTTTTACAGCAAGCAATGGATTTTTTAATTTTTCTGGTGAGACATGTCCTCCACAGTGACTGGAAATGACTGAACCATGTTTGACTTGTGGGCCTGTGAGAGGCTCCCCTCAAGGAGTTTCCCAATGATATCAGGTTGCCTTGTCTGTTTTTGTTGATCTGATTTCATTGGTCCAAAGTTGGCCTTTGCCACATCTTCTACATAAAGAGGAGGCTGAGACCTTCTACTCTTGTCCGTCCCAGAAGAGATATTATTTCTAGGAATTCCTTATTTACAATCTCTACTCAGATGTCCTATTCTACCACAATTAAAACATTTGGCATTTTGATGTCTCCTCATACCTTTGGAAATTGCATCTCCTATCCTAGTCAAATATCTCAATGTTCATTGTATGCAGGATCCATTCATCCATTGGTGCTGATCTAACCTTTAAAGGCACAAGTATCATTTTGAATTCTAAGTTGACATTTTCGAAAGTCATAAAATCAATAAGTATCCATCCAGCTTCTGGGTCTGTTACTTCTATTTATACAGTCTTAGTTAATCTTTGTAAAAAAGAGTCACTAAAGTGTTCGCTTTGGCCCTATTTAACCCTAATATAATATATGGTTCAATATTCAAGTGGCTGTGCATTGCTGTGCTGTGGTGGAATTTTTGCAAAACAACCACTTAGTATGTGAAATCAAGCCAGGCATTCAGGGGTATGAGCTTAGTAGGTAAAATCAAGTCAGGAAGGTGGGGGTAGGAGACCTTTTGGGCCATGGACCTTTGGGGGCTTTTAGGCTGGTCCACCTAGTAGTCATGGATTTGGGATTCACATTGGGCACCAGATGAAGATGGATGCTAAAAAGAAATCCTACACTAGCTCAGAATTGTGCATAATAGTTATATATTTAGTGGTAGGCTCACAGGTCACAGTCCTCTGCACAAACAGAGAACAGGAAAATGTTCTGAAAGACAGAAGATATGCAAGATTTGCAGCTGCGTTTATAGTATATGAGACCATGTCCAAGTGGGCTGGTATCTTAAAGGCTATTGCCTGAAAGAGTTCCCACAATAGAATGATGACCTACCTGAAGCCAGCAATGTCTGGAACTGTGGTAAGGATTCACTTCTATCTCACTCCTAATCAACACAAGAAAACAACCCAAAAGTAGACTGTGGAATGCCAAATTGAGGCCCTTAGTTTACATGAAAACATGAAAGAGAAAACCAGAAAAGTTTGCCATTTCTTCTGACGGAGAAGGGTCATTCTGTCTATGTGTTACTCTCATTGGTTAATAAAGAAACTGCCTTGACTTTTTGATAGGGCAGGATTTAGATAGGTGGAGCAGACCGAACAGAATGCTGGGAGAAAGAAAGCATAGTTGGTCAGACGCAATGGAGCCAGTTGCCAGGTCAGACATGCTGAATCTTTCCTGGTAAGCCACCACCTTGTGGTGCTACACAAATTACTAGATATGGGTTAAACGAATATGTAAGAGTTAGCCAAGAAGAGGCTAGAACTAATGAGCCAGGCAGTGTTTAAAAGAATACAATTTGTGTGTTGTTATTTCCGGGGCTAAGCTAGTTGTGCAGGAGTCAGGTGGGATGAAAAGCAGGCCTGCTTGCCTCCTCACTACAATAATCTTACTATGTTAAAGTTAAATTTTCCTTTTTAATATGACAGAAAGGAGGAAATGCTGTGGAATAATCATTTTGTACACTGTGAATATTTGTCTCTGTGACAGATTCTATTTTACAACAGAAGAGTTCACTCCAGTTCTCCATATGTCTTTTATTTAAACTGAACACTACTTTTGATTTCCTTTCACTGCATTGTTCAAGATTAAGAAGCTTTAGGAAGGAAAGGTATTGAGTGTTCTAAAGACATGGTGTTAAATGTTTTTATTGAGGATCATATAACATCTCCCAATTACCTAAATATAGATGAAAGCTCATTCATCACTTTTATGCAATTGGATCTTTCCACGTTTGGAATCAATTTAATGAAAATAGGAGAATTTCATATATCCCACAATTCTCCAGTATACTATAGCTGTACAATATTTTCAATAAATCCTATTTCTAAGAAGTATGAATGAAGCTATAAAAAAGTTTTCTATCTATGATTAGTTTAATAAACAAACTGACTGGCCAATAGCTATATATGATAACGTTAGGTGGGAAAGCAAAATTGAGAATACTGAGAAGGAGAAGGGCAGAGTCAGGAGTCCTTAGCAAGATGTAGAGGGAAAAGGAGATGAATGTGCTATGTTAATAAAGGTACTTCCCTATGGCAGAGTGTAAATGGGTTTACTTAAAATGTAAGAGCTAGTTAGTAATAAGCCTGAGCTATTTACTGATATTTTATAATTAATATTATGGCCCAGTGTGCTTTTTTAAGAGTGGCTGTGGGACAATGAAACTTAGCCAAGAAATAGCCATAAAAGCAGGAGATAAAAATAGGTCCAAGCAGGTAAGAACAGGTACCTTGAGTCTTTATTCTCAGCTGAAAGAGAAAAATGTCATTGTTTCTATCCAAGCCAGAGGTCAGAAGTACCAGAGGTGTTCAAGGACTCTAGACTCCAGTCAATATTCTGGCTTTTGGTTATCTTCCCTCTCCTTGGAAACAGCTGTCTACAAGCTATATATGAGGGTGAGACTGAAACTCTAGTCCAGGCACATAAGAGGTACCGGATGCCTCATGGGTGGACCAAATAGACTGACCAGCTCACCTTCACTACCTCAAGCCAGGAAAGTCAACATCTCTTAACACCTAGATCACAAATCTCAGTGGCAACTCTTCCCTTGGTACATTTTCTTAGTCTATCAGAGTTTGCAGTCTCACTTTAGAATCAATAATAAATTCTTTTGTGAAACTCATCCTCCTTGCTGCTCATGATATTAAATCCTCATGTTTATGAGACAAAGGACACCACTGACATTAGTTTGGGTTCTTTTGGTGGCCATTAACTAATGAGGATCCTAGCTCCCTGAACTCATCTGAAGCAAGAAAGCCTCAATCACTCACAAGGAGTCCTGCTTTCTTTCCAAGCTACTTCTACTCTCAAGGGCTCCTGCTTTCTCTCTTCTATCACTTAGGTAAGAAGTAAATTATTTTATCATTCCTTCTTCTTTCAAGACTGTTTCTGTCAGCCAACAGCTGTGCCAATTAGCTGTGCCAAGACTTACGGAGATTTAGAATAGAAAATGGATGTTCCGTGTTTTCCAAAGGCATTTGTAAAATAAAGAATAAGTAGAAGCATGTTGCTTTAAACAACTGAATAGTTACGAAGGTATCTGCATATGTAGAGAAGCAGCAACAGAATAAAGGCAGATGAGAATCAAGCAAGAGCAGGAAACTTGAGGAAGTGCACAAACTAAGAGATGCTAATGATCTCTTCTTTTTAGTCTAGATTAAATGATGAACTGTGCAACATGTAAAATGAGTGATATAATAATCTTGCATGTAGAAGGTCTTCAATAATTCATAGAATATTAACAACAGATTGTCAACTTGGCAAGGATTAGCCCACATTGCAGACTAAAGGTTCTTTGGTCATGCTAACCCCCACTGGATCACAAGCTCCTGTTAACTACTCTATGGTGTTTGGTGTTTTATGAACTCTTAGGTTCCACACACAATTGAGATCTATTTTCTATTACATGATAATAATTTCATTATGTGGATAGAAAACTCATAGTTTCTAGGCTTGGTGCATCAAAGAATCTTTTACTCCTTTTTATTAATTAATTAATCTATTTATTATTCATTTAGACTAAATACCATATTATAGATCAAGCTGGCCTAGATCACAATATGGAATCTAACTGACCTTGACTTGACAGCAATCCTCTTGCTTTGGTGAGATTATGGACATGAACCAACCTGTACAGCTAAATTAGCTGTAATTTTTATTGTGCATAAGGAGAAACTAAAGCTCAGGGAAGTGAAACAAATTCGTCATGTAAGATTCAAAATTAGTAATGGTCCAAAGAAGACTGTGGGTCCAGCTAGGAGCTTCCAAAGACCCTACTATAAACCTATCATCATCTCCAAGTGTCATCTTTTATTACTAACATTCGACTCTTTTCTTCCTTGAAGACTATTCACTACCTGATTTTGTTGGGGGAGGTGGGACAGGAGCACATTCAGGGATCCATTCTTGAGCTACTTTCAAATTTCCAATCAAACATCACTTGCTCAATAAAGCCAACCTTAAAATCCTATTTAAAACTACAACTCCTCCATTCATTTGCTCCATCACCTTCAACAGCATGACATAATCTACTTATCATGCTATTATTCTCTTCTGACATTACCACAGAAGCTTTGGGCGTCTTGACTCACTGATAGCTCTTTAGTACCTAAACAGTCACAAACATTCACAATTTTTGTCCAGGTTACTAGGGTTCAGCAACGGGATCACCCAGTGTATGACCTGCCTTTTTGCTGTGACAAATACCAGATAAAAAGAAAATCAGAAAAGAAAGGGTTTATTTTGGCTCACAGTTCAAAGGTATACAGACAGTCATGGCAGAGGAAGTATGGCGGCAGTAGCATAAGGCCACTGGTCACAATGATTTCACAGTCAGAAATCAGAGAGTAATCGATACACGTGTTCAGCTGCCTCTCTCCTTTTTACCCAGTCCAGAACCTCAGCCTACGGAATTGAACCACCACCATTTTAAGTGGGTCTTTCCATCTAAATGAGACTCCAACCACCATTTTAAGTGGGTCTTTCCATCTAAATGAGACTC
This sequence comes from Microtus pennsylvanicus, assembly GCF_037038515.1. Lineage (NCBI taxonomy): Eukaryota > Metazoa > Chordata > Mammalia > Rodentia > Cricetidae > Microtus > Microtus pennsylvanicus. Next base: position 29,868,116 of record NC_134583.1, on the reverse strand, counting down.
CATACACATTTTTCTTCATGGTGATTCAAAATCCCATCAAGTTTAAAATCAAAGTTAACTGTTATACCTAGTCAAGTAGCCTTATAAAAAGTACGAAATACACAATCAAATGCACAATAACCAGAGATGTTAATTCATAATTAAACAATAACCATGAAAATGAACCCTTAAGTTACATCCTCCTTTAGTAGTAATTCTTAAACACGTTATTTAAAAAATCACTTTCTTCCCTCTCAACTTCTACAAGTCATTATCATTCCTAAGCCCTATAGCATATAAAGGTAATTCATACCCTCTACATCAGTGGTTCTCAACCTATGAGTTGCAACCCCTTTGAAAGGCAAATGACATTTTCACATAGGTCAATCAGAAACAATCAGACAATCAGAAAACACAGATATAAATTTATACTATAATAATAATACATTGTTATTCATAACAGCAGCAAAGTTATAGCTGTGTAGTAGCAATGAAATAATTTTGTGGTTGGAGATCATCACAATATGAGAAACTATAATGGATTGCAGCATTAGGTGAGTTGAACACCACGGTGCACATGATCATGAGAAAAGACAGTTATATAATAATCCTAAACAGATTATGAAAAAAATATTTAAAACTCATTATCTAATTTCACAATATCCATTTAAGCAAAAGGCATCATCTTTTTTCCTCTCTAAAGACACAGGCTATTTATTCAAATTTACTTACTTCTTAGTTCAAACTTAAAACCAGAAAACACTTATCTTCCTTTATAAAAATACAGTAGATAAATAAAACTAAAATAAATAATTTTATTATAAATATGTCACCACCTGGTGGAAAGACTGCAAGGTCATTCTGTCTGTCATTTGGAGGGGGAGTGCTTTTTCAGGCAAAGACGTCATTGTAAAGATGCTTGAAGAAGAGCGTAGACGGCTAACTAGCACTGAGAGCACTGTCACTGTCACAGAACTACGGTATGACAATATGCTCATTCTAAATGGACTCCCATGAAAGCCAGCCCAGAGAGAACATGTTTGCCAGCCATGTTAGAGTGATCATTTATGTGTTTCTAATTTTTTAATAGAGCATCATTTCTCATTACAAGTTCAGTGTCACACATAATTATACCATTAATCTAGTTATAATGAAAGTTATGACTGATATCTGTGCTCAGTATTGAGTTAACCCAGGCTAATGCATTGATGTAACTATCCTTAGGTGTCTAGTTCACTTTAATCCACTCCTCTTAGGCTTTGCATGAGTACCATGGAAGTATCTGTGAGAATACGGTAAGAATGTACTGGGACACCTATTAAGGTTCTATTGCAGAAACTTATTTACTATCTGAGGTTTTATACATTATGCACTAATGAATCCACCTTCTTGTCATAATCCTACCTCCCTTTTTCCCAGGTCAAGACATTTTTTATCTCTTGCCTAGATCATCATAGTCACCTAGAAATTGTTCTCATGGCTTCTAGTTGTGTTCCCTTTAACCTAGTCTCTACAAAGCAAAAGGAGAAACATTTTCTGAGATAAAAGCATGATTCATTTTCTTACTTCAATTGTTGCAAAGGATTCATACTTTTCATACTTTTATGTGTGCATGTTTGTGTGTGTGTGTGTGTGTGTGTGTGTGTGTGTGTGTGTGTGTGTACACAGAGCTCCCTGGGTCTCACTGACTAATCATCAAAAAGCAGTCTCATATCCCTGGATCCTGGATCAGGACATTTAAACTGCTCTATTCTCACCAAACTTAGATTCCAGGGCCTGAAGAATCGGTTTGTCAGTTTAAATACTTGCTGCTCTTACAGAGAACTGGGGTTTGGTTCCCAGCACACAAATGGCAGGTCAAAACCATGTGTAGATCTCATTCCAGGTGATTTGATGCTCTTTTCTACCCTCTACAGACACTGCAGGTTCACAGCATATATACAAACATAAGTACAAACATAGAGATAAAATACACATATAAAGTAGAAATAAATACATCCCATGGGGAAGCAAGTTTCTGTTCAGCTCAAGCCTAGCTTCTTAAAACATCAAATATCACCATCTCAGGCACTTATTAAAGCTTCTTGTGGATTATTTTTCCTACAAATCATCCAGAATCTACTTAAGTTTTCCTAGTGCTAAAAATTGCTTGCTTCACCATACTTAACAATCACTACAAAAAGCAAACAAAATCATTGAAAATCATGGAATATGGAAAGGCTATATTTTAGAATTTTTTTCTATGGTCAATAAATATCGTATTTCCCATTTACTTTTTGAGCCTTGATGTTTTATAAAGAACATGTCTCAAAATCAGTACTGACTAGAAAAACTGTACTACATTTTCCTTCAAATTTTTCTTGTTTCTATAATGTTTTCTGGACAGGGGTAGCTTTTTAGGAAAAGCAGTGAGAAGTCTCATATCAGCCAAATCAGAGTCCTGTAAAGACTCACTGTTGGGCCAGGAAGAGACAAAGAGTTTTTGATTTATCTAGCCTAACAAAGGTCAACTATTTTTCTGCCGTTATTAATGACAGGCCTGCTTGGCAATTATTTCTAGTAGTTTTTAGTCTGTTTTATCTGTGATATGAAAAGAGAGAAGTATTGTAATATCTGATACAAAGGATGGCTAAGATGGGCTGTCATAGTATATGTTTTGAATCCCAGCACTTGGAAGTAGAGGCAGGCAAATCTTTGAGTTCAAGATCAGCCTCGTCTACAAAGGGAGTTCCAGAAAAGACAAAGTTACACAGAGAAATGCTGTCTTGAAAAACAACAACAAAAATTTACTTCAACCACTAACGTTGAACAAATATTTATCCTTCTGCTTAAAAGATAAGGAATTAAATTTTATTTGGTACCATATTATGTATATCAAACACCCAATTACATAAATGCTGGCTTAAGTCACAGGACTGGGAGTTAATCACTCTTATCCTTAATCCAGCAAATGGATATTTTAGGACTGTAACTCTACACATAATGTAACATAAAACCAAGCTAGTCTGTTGTTTTTTCATTAGGAGGCACTATCTACCATTTATTTTTGTCCTGAACTCATCATCATTCGTCTTGAAAGAATACATGTGACACTGTTATAGTCTTCTACACATTAAGCAGATACATAACCCTTCCCAAGTGAGACTTCAAGGTTTCTAAACATCATGAAATTTATTTGTTTTAATGAAAATGGTGAATTAAGAACTAATACAGAGCTGGAGAGGTGGTTTCTGTTAAAATTGCCTAATATGCAATCATAGGACCTAAATTCAGACCACTGGCATCCATGTAAGAAGCCTGACATGGTAGCATGGATCCTAGCACTGGGGAAATCCTGAAGCTCACTGGAAACCGTCAATGAGGAGGTACACATTCAGGGAAAGAGCCTGTCTTTAAAAGTATAGAAAAGTGGAGAGCAATGAAAGAAAGAGATTGAGTGTTTACTTCAGCCCTCATATGCTCTTATATACTCACATTCATACATACACTCACATTCATATGTGCATATAACACATAAACTCCCTTCCTGTTTCTCTGTCTCTGTGTCTGTCTGTCTCTCTGTGTCTGTCTCTCTCTCTCTGTCTCTGTGTGTGTGTCTCAAATAAAAAAAAATCAGTGTACCTAGATTTTTGTCCAAACTCTACCAAGTCCCTCTGTGAACTTGTATAAGGAACTTGTCCTAACTTACTGGTGTCCTGTGAAAGCTCACGGTGGTAGGTTAGATTCTTTACAAAGCCCCACTCATTCAAATCGCCTATAGTTTGCTTCCTTTGGGACCCTCAGATACCCTCCAAAGACAAAACTCATAGTTCTCTCAAGTGCCTATATTCACCAACTGAGCTCGCTAGTGGAATAGAAGAAAAAGGAAAATTGTTTTGGAATTAGCACAGGCCAGAATAGGACTAAACACAGTGGATTTAAATTATAGGAATTAACCCAAATAACTGGTTCAGATATAAAAGTAAACTGTCCATTTACCTAACTCTGCCTGTCTGGATTTGATAATGAACAAAGCATGCTTCTTCTTAAGAGAATGCATAATTGGTATGGTATATCTAAGAAAAATGTAATTGTTATGGTCCCTACATGATGCTTACATTAGGTTGTACTTCAGATAACTTTCCAAACAGCTCTTTTCACAAATATCAGTAAAACCAAGGTTTTCTAATTGTTATTTCTTTGGTGATGCCATATCTATCTAGGGGACATGAAATTGTTTTAATTAAGAGATTTTAAACTACTGCTTCTATTACATTAAATGTTATCGTTATATTTAGTTTATTTACTTCATCTCAATTTAACTTTAATTGACCATCTACAAGCAGAAATCCATCCATTTATTTTAGAATTTCCAGTTTGGTAGAATACAGATTTTTAAAGCATATCCTATTACTTTTCTCCTCAGTGTCTATTGTAGTTCCGTTTTCCACTTCTGACTTTATTAATTTGGATCCTCCCTCTCTTTCTTCTGGATAACTTGAATAAAGGTTTGCCAATCCTGTTAATTTTTTTCAAAGATACAAATCTTCATTTCATAGATTCTTCACTTTTTTTCATTTTACTTCAGTTCTGAGTTTGGCTATTTCTACTTACTCTTTTTGGATATTATTTCCTTTAATTTTTCTAAAGATTTAATAGGAGATTTCTTTAGGGATTTTTTTTTAATGTACGTACTTGGCGCTATGAACTTTCTTCCTTAAGCTTCCCTTATTATTTCCCTTATTTTTTTGTTTATAGTGTTTTCATTTTCATTAAATTCTAAAAAAGTTTTTTTTTTCTATTTTCTTCTTGATGTATGCTTTGACTCAATCTTCATTCATTCATGTGTTGTTTGGTTTCCATGGTTGCCATTTAATTGTTCTTGATATCCAGGGGTGGTCATAGGCCATGCAGGATGCTATTACAATTTTCCCGTATTTGTTGATTCTTGCTTTGTGTCTTAACCTGTGAACAATATTGGAGAAAGTTCCATGGTCTCCTGAGAAGAAAATATATTCTTTAATTTTAGATATAATGTTCTGAGACATCTGTTAAATCCACTTGATTTATGATATTCTTTAACTCCTAAGTTTCTCTAAACAGAGACTTTTTCTCTTGATGATCTATCTATTAGTGAAAGTGATGTATTGAAATCAACCACTACCATTGTGTTAAGGTTAGTTTGGGAATTTAGTTGTCATTATTACCCTGATACCAAAACCATGCAAGGACTCAACAACCACAAAAAAGTACAGATCATTGTCCCTTATAAACATGAATGCAAACCTTTTAATAAAATATTTGAAAAATGAATTCAAGAACACCCCAAAATGGATGTTGGTGGCATATGCCTTTAATTGCAACAATCAGAAGGCAGAGGCAAGTGAATCTCTGAGATCAAAGCCAGCATGGTCTACAGCAAGAGTTCCAGGACAGTTGGGGCTACCCTGTCTCAAAAAAAAAAACACTTTATCTTTATCCCAAAGAAGCAGTGATGGTCCAACATAATTAAGTCAATAAGCATAATCCCCCAAAGAACAGAAAACATCTGATCATCCCAATAGACACAGAAAAAGTCTTTGGCAAATCTAATATCCCTTCATGATAAAAGTACTGTAAGACTAAGGATATTAGGGACATATCTCAACATGGTAAAAGCAGTTCACAACAAACACACAGCCAACCTCACTATTAATAAAATAAACTCAATGCATTTCCATTAAAATCAGGAACATGATAAGGATGTCCACTCTTTCTAACCCTGTTCTATAAGGTTGCTGGTATCTTAAGTACACCAATAAGATGACTGAAGGAAACCAAGGGAATAAAAACAGGAAAGGAAGAAGTCATAGTATTTTTATGTGATTTTGTGCATAAAAGATGCAAATGACTCCACCAGGAAATGTCTAAAGTTGTTAAATAAATTCATCAAAGAAGCAAAATTCAAAAATATTATCTTTCCTTTAATAAAAGACAAACATACCAAAAAAGAAATTGGGGAAACAATATCTTTTGCAATAAATAGCCTTAAAATATCTTAGAAAAACTCTAGGCTTAAAAACTAAAAATTTGACACACTGAAGAAAGAAAAAAGATGGCATTACCAGATGGAAAGACCGGTGATGATCATGAACTGGTAAGATATTATTGTGAAAACAGTCATCTTATGAAAAGCAATGTGCAAATTCAGTGCACTACCTATCAAAATCCCAAGACAATTCTCAAAAGTTGAAAGCAAAATGGTCTTAAACTTCATGTGAAAACACCCATACACACACACACATGTGCACACACACACACTTGTGTGCACACACACAGTTAAAACAGGTCTGAAAAATAAAAGAACTTCTTGATACATCACTATTTTTGATTTTAAGCTTTACAACAAAGATATAGTAATAAAAAAACAGCATAGTACTACATAAAAATAGGCATATTAATCAATGGAATAGAATTGAGGATAAAGAGTAGTTTTACCCCTATGAACACCTGATTTGGGGCAAAAAAGTAAAAGATATTTATTGAAGAAAAGACAGCATCTTCAACAAATGGTCCTGGTCAAACCAGAGATGTAGAAGAATCTAAATATTTCCACACTTTTGACCCTGCCAAATTTCAACTCCAAATGGACCAAGGACCTCATCATAATACCTGATACATTGAATCCGATAAAAGAGAATGTAGGAATTACACATGAACTCACTAACACATGAAGGAGTTTCTGAATAGGGCCCTGATAGCACAGACATTAAATTCAATAATTAAGAAATAGGGCCTCATGAAATTAAAATGCTTCTGTATGGCAATGGATACCATCATGTGACAAAGAGACATCCTACAGAATGGGAAAAATATCAATTAATATTACTGAAGGTTAATAGCTAGATTATATAAGGACTTCAAAAACTGACCATCTTAAATCCTTGGTTCCAAGGTGATTGTACTAGATGGGCAGTATTAACTTGTACAGCACTTTTGAAGGAGTTATGTTACTGGGGGTACTCCTTGCTTGTTTCCAATTTGCCCTCTCTACTTCATGCCTATGTTAAAATATGTGAGCTCTTAGTATTCTGCTCCAGTCACCAGACCTGCTGTTTGCTTCATTAGTTCCCCACCAAGAATTAATGTAGAACTGTAAGTAAAAATAAACTATTTATTTTATTTAAAAAAATGACCATATAGGAAATGTAACTTAAAAATGGGGCATAGAACTAAACAGAGAGTTCTCAAAAAATTGATACATAAATGTCTGAGAAACATACACACATTGTTAAAAATAAAATTAAACATCTTTTTCCATCAAGAAAATACAAGTTAAAACTGCTTTGAGATTCATCTTAAATCAGTCTGGATGGTCCAAATCAGTAAAACCAAGAGAGAACAATGCTGCCCTTCAAGGCACAGAGAGGGGCAGACATTTGCTGTGACCTCGCCTCACTCTCCACTCCCATTCCCAGACACTAAGCAGACCCAAATGGAACACTTTGCTTCCCTCCCTCCTGTGGATCCCCTCAGCACTCTTCCAGGCCATCCCCATTTCCAAGTGTCATCTCCCAATACCCAAAAACACATTTTACCTGGACCGCCTAGGGGCTGTTCCTGTGAGGAACTATATGCTAATTTTAAAAACTTAAAAAGAAATACAAGAAACAATCTTAATTATCTCTCAAAGCTTCCCATGTGGATGGTCTGCTCCCCAACCTATAGTCCTATTGAAGGCAAGAGTTAGAATCCTTGGGAATTGGGCCTAGAGGAAAGGGTTAGATAATTGGCTGTAGGCCCTTGAAGGGTTTATTGGGACCTTGGCCTCTTCTGTTCTCCCTTTGTTTCCCAGGCACTATAGTGCAAGTGGTCTCTTCTACCATGCACTCTTCTGTAATTGACCATGTTCTCACAGACCCAAGGCAACAAAGCTAGCAGCCATAGACTGAACCATCTGAATATGTAAACCAAAATCATCTTTTTCTCTTCTTTATCATCTCAGCTATATTTGGTGACAATGACAAAAAAAAATCTAACTGGCATGCCAAACATTTTATCAATACCTAAATAAAATAAGCAACAAAGGTTGAATAGATTAATATTACTAAGATTTAATTTTAGAAAACAAAAGTGTTTTTGGGGGGAAATAAATTATTGTAATGCTCTGAAAGGGGGAACGAAGTGCTCTAAATCTGCACACATGCGGTATTGCTATCTAGAAAGTCAGTCTCCCACCAGAGAACGGTTGACTGTGAAGAGGGCCGCACAGCTGCACTTCAAGTCACAGGTGGAGCTTGCACTTTCCTCAGTTTCTTTACCCATTCTGTGACCTTGTGTGAATCACAAAATCCCTCTGCCCAACACAGCACCTAGATTATGTCCTGAGCTGCAGAGATGAGTCCCTGACAGCAAGTGCCAAGTGCCAACAGAGACATCCTTTGTGCTTGCATGAGAACAGCTCTATGAAGACACATGCAGTACCATGGTCTAACCTTCTTTCCCAGAAAACACACCGTGGGAACACGCAGACTCTTGAGCCATCCATTACATCTGTACAATAATCCATCTAGGATTTCACAATACTGCCTTGGGCATTTTCATTATCAAATTTAGGAAGTGAATAGTTTGTAGAATTATGAAGCCCACTGGAAACACTATGCTAACAGTGTTTTCAGAAAGGGCTTTGAATATAATTTTTGCTGTTTATGCTGGAAACAAGATATCCATGATGAGACACTAATGTGATTCAGACTTAAAAAGAGAGCATGTGACTATTCTGTTCTGTGAGCTAATGGGCCTTGCATACGCACACCCCCTTCAGGAGCGGTAATTCTATGTTCTCACTGGGAATGACACCTTTAGCTGTTATCCTTCAGGAGCAGTAATCCTGTGTCCTCACTGGGAATGTCGCCTTTCGCTGCTATTCTGCTGGTGAGATTGCTTGGGTGAAGATGAAGACAACCATCTTGTTAAAAGTCATGCTCTTCCAAGGGATTTCCACATCCGGTTACTGATTAGTGGCTCCTTGACTTATGCCAAAGTAGGGTAAAGGACTTCAGAGCTCCATTTCTACAGCCACTCTATCAGTCCAATTCTGTATCCTTCACCTTACAACTGGTCCCAAGAACATCCCTAAGGAAACTCCTAAGTGCTAACTCCCCACTTCAGAGTTTGCTACAATAACTCTCAAAAGTAACCAATGAAACTTACTGCATATCCTTACATCACCCAGTTTCTCACCTTCCGTGGTGCCTTCTTACACTGGCTTTATTATAGTTTCTAAAGTTCTCCTAAAAGGAACATAGGTCAAGTACCACCACTCTCACACCCTAGAAGGAAGACAGACCAAGTACCACCATCCTCACACTGAAGATGAGGCACTAAAGCTCACTCCAGGAACAATTTAGCCAGGCTAGGTGATCTGGGTAAGAAGGAAGGTACTCAGTCATTCAGACAGTGGGAAACAGATTCTAATCCTGACTTTATGACTTCTCATCTACATACTTCTCAGGAACTTTTTATGTGTGAGTTCACTTCCCATGTCAATCATATTTGATGAGTCACTCATGGAAGATTGTAGGCGTTTAATCTTAAAATCTCTTATGAAATCAGCTAGTACTCTGAAACATCAAGACAGAACTGTGTATGTATTCTGTGATTACAGATGTTTTCTTTCTAAAGTTTTTTTTATTAGAAAAGTTTGGAGTTGTTTTAGTTTTTTTGCTAATCTTTATTCATAATAAACTGTCTGGCATAAGTAGAATAAGAATATGAACTAGAAAAATAATGTTTGTTTTCTTTACTTCATGAAAAGATACACCAAGCTTTAAACCCATAGATATTATACCTCCTACAAGTAACCCCACACTTAATAGCATTGAAATACAATTTCTCTCCTTATCTCTCGCTGACACCATGCATCAACACATATACGCTTACATATACGCTGTTTGCAATACTGGGGATCAAACCCAGAACCAGTGCATGCTAGGCAAGTTCTTCACTATGAGACAGATTTGCAACCCTCTTCTACTTGGAATTTTAAAGACAGCATTCATGAAGTTTTCCAGGCTAGTGTTGAACTCACTCTGTAGCCCAGAAAGACATTGAACTTGCAATCCTCCTTTCTCGGCCTCCTCAACAGTTGCAAAAACAGACCTGAGCTGCTGGCCACAGCTTACGTTCACTTTCTGTGGTAGCAAGTGTTCAGTCATTTGCTTTGTGAAATCTTTTTAAAGAATCAATTCTCACTGGCTTGAGAAATATGTTTGTTTCAGCTTTTAATTTTATGTTTTCTTCCATTGGCCTGTATTTGGTTTGTTTTTGTCATCTTACAATATTTATTACGAGGAGATGATTTAAAACACATAGTAGATAAGATATAAGCAGATAAACAGCAACTTCTACAACCCAACAACAAAATTATCTGTTTTGAAATTCTTAGCATTATAATTAAAATAAAAAAGAAAACTCCTTCTCCAGCAGAAATCCCATTAGGAAAGGTTTTCAAGATAGAATTAAACTGGGGCATGAGGAAGGCCCATGAGTGCAGAAAACGATCATGAACTTGAATAAAACAATAAAAGGTTTTTCAAATAAAAATAGAATTATCATGTTTTGTGAAATTTTTTGGAAAGTTTTTTCTTTCCCGGAAATATTATTTCTTTCAAATACAAAACCAAAATTTGTTTTTAAATTTCCCAGTACCAATCTTTCTGGGTAATTCAAGTCATTGTGGAATATTGCATACGCCTCTTAAGAGCAAGAAGTACGAGAGCTGAACAGAATTGTTCCATGACTAAGAAAAGCCAATCACTGTCATGTAACTTAAGTAACATGAGTTGAAAATGTCAGGGGAAAGTGAGGATGATGTTGGCTGGTAAGAGGGGTGAATCTGAGGTGTTTATAGAGACGGAAGTGAGGTGATCTGATGAGGACAGTCCGTGCCTTTCCCCAGTGACATAGCAAAAGCCACTGTCAAATTAACAATGATATTCCAGAAAAAGAAAAATCTAAATATTTCAGTCAAAAGGGTTTAATTTCTGCATCTCTTATGAAATCAGGTCTCAGTCCACAAAAGACAGATCTTAATAATAAAGTTCCTCCAATATTTTAGTTCCTACAAGTTTGCTTCCAAGAAAAACATCTTATTTTACATGATGCCATTTGTTTTACATTTAGTCTAAAGCTTTATAACCATTGCCTGGGAGATCATAACTGTCCAAGAAGAAGCAAGATGTCTTTCATTAAAATCAGCTCTCTTAAAGGGATGATTACTGCACAGCCAAGATAATCCCAAGTTAGATAATAGGCCCTCTATGGAGAAATACAAAATGGATTAAAGCATGATTTGTGAAACAAGCTTGACTCGAGGACATTTTAGGAATGCACAATGAAACTACAGCACAGATTCCTCAGAGATACAACACAGATTAGTGGAGTGTGAGTTTCACGTGGAAGCAAGCTGAGAAGCCCGCAGCAGGCCATTTATTTCATTGTATCTATTATAGATCATTTGGTTAGAGTTAACCTTAGGTCACAGATTAGTTCCTATTCAAATCATATTTTCAACATGTCGGGTAAACGTCTTGTACCTACTTGGTCCACAAGCCTGAGGTTGTTGTGACAATTAATGAGATAGCTCATTTCTACCACTTACGCCTGCCTGCTGGATTTCCCATCCAAAGAAGACTTAAATACAAACAGGATCTGACATTCATGGATGTTCTAATCTAACGTACTTTCTCATTTTTAATTTATATCATCTACTCCTCAATATCTTATAGCCAAACTACAGTATCTATGCATTATTCCAAAGCATTGAGTTATATTATTCTACTGCAGCTTGGCTCTTTCCAAAGCTTCACAAGATCTAATTCTCTGGGACAGAGGGTGGAAAAGTGGTAAGAGCAAGAAAAAGGGCCAGGATGCCTGCTTCAAGATAATGTCTTCTAGACATGGCAGGAACTGGACCCATGGAACCTCAGCAATAGGGTGGTCTAAAGGAGACCTGCATAATGAGAGTACGAGTTGACATGCCAATGTGCATGGGGAAATTTTACAATGCCCATTCACAGATGGGGAACTACAGGACTTCAATGGCTGCTGGGAGAGGAAGCATCAGTCTTTGTCAGGAATAACACCCTCCCCTCCAGATAGGCTACCAGTCCCAAATAGTTAGTCTTAATTCAACACATGTACGCTCAAGCAGAACACTAACTGGACTTAGTAGGTAGGTAAGTGTGTGTGTGTGTGTGTGTGTGTGTGTGTGTGTGTGTGTGTGTGTGTGAACACACATACATATGCAACAATAACAGTTAAAGAAGAGGTCAGAATTTAAGAAATGGGAATGTGAGAGGGTATGGAATAGGGAGAGGGAAGGATGGAAATAATGTAATAATAGTACTCATGTATAAAAGTCCCAAAAAATAAAACTTTAAATTTAAAAACTTACTTAAAAAATTACTTTTCAAATGCTCAATTATGGTTCATCTCTAAAATAGTTCTGATATGAACAAGAATAATGAAATAATTACTCCTTTTTTCTACCAAAGTTTAATCATGTTGCTTTTTGCCATATATGATGCTGTATTTAATCAGCCTGGCAAGTCACTTCCAAGAATCTGCTGCTATGGGCAACAGTAATTCAAAGTTGTAGATCTCAGAAAATATTTGCTTATTAAAAATTCTATGAATATAATTTCAGAGAAATTGTCCATGTCAATATTCAGTCATGACAAAATTTTCTAACACAAATCAATGTCTAGTTTTTAGACATTAAGATTACAAGATTTTGAGCACCCAGATTTGATATTGAAGCATACAACAGAAGCCACCAAATTTTACATTTCAGCAAGACAATAAGCAGAGACTAGAAATAGGAGGGGATCTGAGGGAGCAATAAACCTAGCAACAACATGACAGTTTGATTTCTATTGAGTAACCCCTACAGAACCTTTTTTTTCCTTTAAAACTTCAGAGGGACAACAGCAAATCTCTAGTCTTTGGGACATTTAAAAGGCAGTATGCTGTAATCAGTATTTACTAAGCAATGGTTTTTGTTGGAAAAAAGCATGAAGTTTGTGGGAATATATGAAATTTTGAGTCAAGTTTCTGGTCCCATTCCAAATGATTGGGAGAGATTGTTTTGTATTTATTTATGGAATGCTCTTTGGCAAGAAATGATGTGAGTCGTTGAGCCTCCCAGTTCTATAATCTAAAAATAATGATTATGCCATCTCCCCTATTCCATAGAAATTTTACAGAAATAAAGTGAGATAGTACAAAAAAATTTTGTGAAATATAGCCTACGAAATTTATACATAAATAGAGGAAGCAAGGAACTCATCATAAAATTTTAGCATATAATAAAGATACATATAAAAATAATACTTTTCATAAAAGTTGTATCTATTAATTGTTATTATAACCATGGAAAATATTGCTTTTTAAAATATTGTGTGTATATATCTGAAGGCCATCAGTGTTGCCATAAACTACTCAGGTAAACTGTGTGGATTGGAACATTTGAATGCTAAAGCAAGGCATTGGGATTCTGTTGTAAAGAAACAGAAGGTTGATCACTAAAAGCTTTTGGAGATTGAGGCTGACCTCAGGACAAGTGTGTAGACCACAGCACTACTCAAAGGACCTAAACCAAGCTTCCATAGGGGAAGTCTCAATTTAATGTCAAAATAGTACATAATAAGAACTCAACTATTATAAAGTAACACACCAACCAGTTTATTTGGACAAAACCGTATAATCACAACGTTATGCGAGAAATAAACAAAATCATCTAGGCAAAAGTTCTCTGTGAATGATAAATTGTGAAATACATACTTTGCACACCCATTGTTTCACTTAAATTGTTCTTTAACTAAGGCAATTCAAAAGGCAAGTTGGGATTTTTGCCTTTTCTGCTCTGAAGGAACCATTGATGGAAGGGATCACTCCCAAAGGCCTTGCAGAGAGAGCAGGAATTCTTCCTTAAAAGATCCCAAAGATGAGGGACTTTGTCTCTATCTCCATCCATCACCAGACGAAGACTCTATGGTGATATTCGAGATAGTCATCAGTGTGATAGTGGGGCAAGGCCAGTTTAGGCACTCTCTACTCTGCTGCCCAAGGACCTAGCTGGGGACATCCCCGTGGACACCTGGGATCCCCTCTAGAGCCAAGTCTCTTGACAACCCTAAAATGGCTCCCTTAATGTAGATATCTTCTTCCCTGCTCTTATATCTGTCCTTCCTCCATCTCCACCCTCCCACTCCCCCAAGCACTCTCCAGTCTTTCCCTTTTCCCTTTTCTCCCCCTCTCCCCTTCCCCCACCCCTATGCTCCCAACTTTTGCCCAGAGGATCTATATATGTTTTTTGGGGGGGTTGATCTTTTTATTTGGCTTCTCTAGTCTTGTCAACTATAGGCTTAATGAGGGAGGGGGAGGGAGGAGGGGGAGTAGGGGAGCAGGAGGGGAAGGGGAAGAGGGGAGGAAGTGTAAATTTCTTGAATGGAAAAATAAATTTAAAAAAAGGGGGGAAAAAAGATCCCAAAGAACAATGAGAACTAGAAGTCTTTTGCATCCCTTCTCAATGTTCCCAGGCCTGTATAGGAGGGTGGAACAGGAAAACTTACTTTGTTCAATGTTAGCTATTGCTGAACAAGGGGCACCATGCTCCAGCTGAGGAAGGCTGTGCCGAGCAACCGCTCAAAAACCACAATTTCACATCCGAATTCCAAGAATATTCAAAAACACAACAAACACCATCTGCTTGGGGGTACAACATTGGCTGCAAGCTGAACCTGTGACTGCTTGGCCAGAGCGCACTCCTGATCCCCCTAATATGATTAATAAAGATCGATGAGAGTTATGAGAGGCTAGCTGACCAAAAAGATGTTTCCTATCAATGAACCAGAAAGCAGGCTTGTTTGTATACAGGCTATCCGTTGGCTGCTTAGAAACGAGCTTTTGCCCAGATTAACAGTTGATAATCATGAAAATGTGACTAACACAGAAAGCTTCAGAAGTGCAGGAGGAAGAGAAGCATTTCCACCGGCTTTTGGAGCTCCTCGCTCTGCTTGTCTCCAGCCTTTCCATACCCCAGATGTTCTCCTCACTCTTGAGCTCCTTGGCCTTAGAAACAGGTGATGAAGAAGGAATTGATCAAATTCAATACAGTTCTTCAAACAGTTGGAACAATTTATAATTCCAGCCTTCAAGCTCCAACAGCCACATGGGGGCCTGAGTTCCTCCGAATGCCAATCTGCTGCTGTGTACAGTGTGGGTTCTTGCAGGCAAGCAACAGTCAGCTAGCTTAGAGAAGAGTAAGCGTGGCAGTCAACATAACTGATTCCTCTTTATACAGGGGTCTGTCCCTTGTTAGCCAAGGAAGGGTTTGGAGACTTTTATCTGTCAGTGCTGGTCAACATCTTTAAGTGGGCTGTGTGTCACAAGACTACATTGTGAATTCTGATAACAGCCAAATGGCCCTAAGATATCGCCCTGCCTCCAAACATCTGTGGTTTCTTTTTTTTAGCTAAAGACGTCAGTATTTCTTGGGTTAGGGGGCTCCCTGAGGTCAGTGGTTCAGAGACTTAGCTGCACCCTAAAGTCACCTGGAAACTTCAAGAACCACTGACATCAACCTAAGACCTCAGACCTTATAATATCCAGGCTGGTTAAGAGTGTTTGTTTAAAACTGATGGGAGTTGGTAGCTGGAAGACGTGAACATAGAGCCTCCCCATGAAATGCAATTAGCAGAGCAAATTTGGGCACATTTGTTCTGGTGAGTTCAGTCTCTAGGCAATGGAAAATTTCTCACCATTTCACTGTGCTTTTTGCCTTCAGCCCAAAGTCAGTTTCCAAACCCTTTCATCCCCTTTTGCTGCTTTCTGTATCTTTTAGTAAAAGGAAAAATTCTAAAAATTTTTGAATGTCTTTTGGTGGAGAATTTCATTATATTTTATCTGATTTTCTAAGCACCTTAATTTGACCTTACTGATGTTTTTCACTTGTGTCTCTTCTTTGTGAAGCTGTTTTCTTGTTTTCCTGGACATTTCTTGTTTTCCTGACAGGGTAGCTCACCTTGTAAACACTGTGGGCCTTGTATCAGTCTGGGTGAAAAGCAGGGAAGAGTATCTTTCAGGCTCACCATGACATCGTATCCCGTAAGGTCACCATAAGTCCCACTGTAGATGCCAAATGTGATATAAATTTAAAAGTTTCTGGGTTTCTAATTATATTGTTTGATGTAAGCCTTCAGCTCTCTTTGTGGCATGTATATTATATACAGCATGCTGTATTACATTGAACTCCACGTGTTATTGTGCAATAAAGGAGAAAGCTGACATAATTTGTTAAATTAAATTTTTAATAAATTGTTGGATAACAATCCAACCCAAAAGCATGTACAAAGTCAATTAGGAATTGAAAACACAGAGTCTATTGCTAATTTAAAATATATCAGATGCCTTGGATAGGTATACACTCCATATCCACAGTGCAGACCTAAACACTCTCATTTGGTGTCTTACTGTCTTTTTTAAAAGAGATGATGTACAAAGGTTGAGGCTCAGTAAACATCAGATAAGAGCCAGGGCAAGGAAACATCAGGGATGGCTAGACTTTAGACAGGAAGGGGTTTTCCTTCCTTGCTTCCTTCCTTCTTTCCTTCCTTCCTCCCTCTCTTTCCCTCTCTTCCTTCCTTCCATTTTTCCTTCCTTCACTTGCACTTTAACAAAGGTTGTTTGTTTTACTAAAAGCAAACTCACAGCATTACCATGAACTCCCGCCAGCATTTCCATTGTTACCTTTGCCTTCAGAGAGGTTTAACAGCCATAAAACTTCCTCTGGGTAAAAACCCAGCACCAAAAATAACTTGGCATTGCAAACACTCAGGCGTGAAGGAATGCTTGTGTGTGAGTGAGTGTTTATGTACCTTTGTATTGAATGTTCATTTGATCATTCTTAAGTACAATTTGAAGCATTTCCTCTAAATCTGTGTGATGAATTTTTAACTCAAAATTTCATCTACACTCCATTAGAGATGAATTCCTTTAAAAACACTTTATCAGTTCTATGCCACACAGATACCACTTTCTCTCTATCCTATTTCTCTCTGCAGCCTCTTCAAACCTGCACTTCTACATTAAATTCAAGTCATTACCTTGTTATTGTAACTTATAGATGCCCACTAATCCCAATAAAGATCACTGGATTCTGAAATCTACCATCTGTCTGCTGTATTTCTTAAATGCACATACAAAGAATGACTTAAGTCAACAGAGGAAAGTCCTCAAGGGGCTCACTGTATAAGCAAGATGGGATTTGGAAATCATGAAAATTCTAGTTTTGCCACTCTCTAATAAGTTTATATGAAATCTCATAACACCTTTGTAAATTGTGTTCATTCTTGGAAGGATGCATTGGGCCTGTGTGCATCCCATTCTAAGATACCCAATAGCAATATCTAAATACCTTTTCAGTTCTGGGAGAATTCCAGGATGGGTACTAAGTAAGATCTTATCTTTAAAGCAGTTCCAGCAACTGAAGGGAGTACTATGATTTTGACATTGTGAATCCATTTCTGAAGCCTGGAACTTTGAATCTGTCCACAGAATAATGCATAAGTTAAAGGCTAACCAAGTATGTGCACCTCATCTATGTTAATCAGGAGACCAAGCACTGGCTAACCCATCTCACGCTTAGCATCTACAGAGGGAATATCATACAAAGCTGGTGCTGAAGTGCAGTCTTGGGCACACTATTCCTGAGAGGATTTGAGCTATGCTACCTTCTCACACACTGGCATATGTGCTATGTTTCCCCACCAACGCTGTGAGCTGCCTGACATCCTCCTAACTGGTTTTCCTTTTCTTTGACATTGAAATCGTTAAGCTGCTGTTGTTTATGATCAAGTTTCTAACTCAAAATATATAGGGCATTTAAGAGACAAATAATTTCATTTAGAAGGTGATGGAGGAAGGTCATTGGTTAATTATAATAAAGAAACTGCTTGGCCCTCATAAGTAAAACATAGGTGGGAGGAGTAAACAGAACAGAATGCTGGGAGGAAGAGGAAGTGAGCTCAGAGGCCATGCTCCCCTCTTTGGGGCAGATGCCATGAAGCAACCTGCCAGGTCAGACATGCTGAATCTTTCCCGGTAAGACTGATGCTACACAGATTATTAGAGATGGGTTGATATGAGAATTAGCCTGTAAGGGCTAGAGTTAATGGGCCAAGCAGTGTTTAAAAGAATACAATTTGTGTGTTGTTATTTCGGGTAAAGCTAGCCAGTGGCAGGAGCTGGGTGGCGGAATACAACCCGCAGCTCCCCTCAACAAGAAGGTATTAGGCTCTTATTCAAAGTGTGCTTCTCTTTAGAAATGCAGAATCCCTGCCCTTCCTAGATCCACAGAATCAGAAGTTCATTGTCATAAGATCCAGATGGTGTGCATACACACTAGTACTGGAAAAGTCTTCTCCTGGGGAGTTCCAAGTCTGAGATTAGTGAACTTCCTATCTGAAGCATAGATGTAAATTCAGTGCACATATTTTCACCCTTGCAGCTTCAGAAAATGGAAGAATAATTTAATAACGTTCTCCAGGCAGGGCCCAGGTGTTAGTTTTCTCTGTTCTGTAGCATGTACATCCAGTCTTAATAGAAGTTAGGCAAGGTATAGTGATAACATAGGGACTCATATATTTGAAATGGTAACAATTCTTTTCTGTTGCCACTATGGGAAGGAGATAAAATTCAAACGCTAGAGCTGTGCATGCCTGAGTATAGAGAGATGGCTGTGGGTTTAACATACCCAGATTCTTTCATTGACAGTAAATACTTCTGCTTTGCCAAGGTACTTTCAGGAACAAACTGCAACCAAGTTCTTCTCCAGTCCATCTCAGGTTGTGTGCCAGTGGGCAAGGAAGCGGGCAAAGCTGAAGCAGCACTTCTCAGGACTATCCCAGCAGATCTCTGTGAATCAGAGAACAGTGGAGCCACAGAGTTCTTTCTCAACCTCTTCACCACAGGTGCCCAAGTGTGGTGCTATAAGGGAATGATGAAGATCAAATGTGAAACTTAGTTCTAGCATCCACATTGTGGTAGTTTGAGTGTAACTCGTCCCCATAAAGTCATGGGGAATGGCACTATCAGGAAGGGTGACTTTATTGGAGTAGGGCATGGGTGAACATGGGGCCAGGCTTTGAGGTTTCCCTTGCTCAAGCTCTGCTCAGTGTGACACTCAAATCACTTCCTATTCCTGAGGATTAAGATAGAAAACCTCCCAGCTTTGTCTCCAGCACCACGTCTGCCTGGATGCTGTCTTGTTTGCTGCCATGGTAATAGACAAAGCCTCGGAACTCTAAGCTAGCCACCCTAATTAAATGTTTTCCTTTATAAGAGTTGCCATGGCCATGATGTCTCTTTACAGGGATAGAAACCCAAACTAATACACACATAAAATGAGTCATATCCTTGATGGTAATAGACAGAGTTTTCACAGCAGGACCATTCTTGTCCCTATGTCAGGGTACCTGTTAAATGCAGTCTAGAAGTTTGTGTCACTTGCTCTGTAGAGTGATGTTTGGATTCTGAGTGAGTTGGGCACTGAGTCAGTGTGGTAGAATGTGTATAGGTCCAATAAGTGGTAACCAATAGGCTTCTGGCCCCTCCAGTAATACAAACGTAGACAAGTAGCCCTTTTCAAAATGACCCCTGAATGAGGCACCTTAGGGAGCAGATTAAGTGAATTTTTTTCCCAAAGCCAGATAATTTTACGGATTTTAGAGTTCTCATCTATTTAGTCTTACAAGCCTATAAGGATTGAAAACTTCCAAATAGCAAGAATTGCCATATTTATCCTGACAAGACCTTCTCAAACTATTGGAAGAACTCAACCTCACCTTACTGGGAATTGAGAATTTTCATTTGCTGTTTTTATGAGTTTGGGTCATTTTCTGACATTCTTAATTTTTATTTTTTATTTCTGTGAATATATTAAACAGATACTTTCAGAAACATGGCTGGGACTAGGGAGATGATTTAACAGTTAAGGTGTTTGCCACACAAGCAAGAGGACCAGAATTCAGAACCTGCCTCCTAGAACCCAGGTCAAACGCCAGGAGCGGGATGGCTCACCTGTTACTCCAGACTCAGAAGATAGACATGGACAGGTTGGACAGATAGGATAGCAGGAAGCTCTTGAGTCTGACTGAGAGATGGTTTCAAAAAGAATGGTTAAATGTGTACTAGGTTTATTCTTTACATCAGCCTTGGGCCTTCACACGCATCACACACATTCACATACATACACCACATACATCACACATGTGCACATGCACCCCAACACATGCAAATAGGTGTACATATACTTACATGGCACATATATACACATAAAAAGAAAACATTAGAGTCTGTGGCTGTGGGATTTTTAAATAATGTTCTTTTTCCTGACTTTGAATTATATCATATGATTAATGATATAGCAATATCTAAAGCCAGATAAACTATTTTTATGATAATACAGATTCAATTTGTATTTACAACAAGATTAGTTCCTGTTAGGAGGGTTTAATCTCTCCAGTGAATACCATATGTTCATGTAATCACTCTCATCCCCTTAGTCTTCAAACATCCATCTATCAAAGTCAACAGAATTCACTGTTACCCACGTTCTTTGACTCATCTATTTCTTACCAGTAACTTGGTGAGAGAAGTCAAGGGAACTTCATGTTAGCATTATTTTCTATCAAAATATATATACTTCCAAATTATCTCTCTAATTTAGTATTAGACTCAACCTTATACAAGTGATACAAATAGCTAGACTATTTGTCACTATTCTCATAATTGTGACAAAATTTTTAACAAAAGCAATGAGAAAGTAAGGCTTTCCTTGGGTTTATGAAGATGCCATCCATTACGACAAGGAAGGTCAGTTAAGCTCACAATAGCATTAAGCTAGGGTCAATGTATTCACATTTTGTTAAAGTGAGAAACAGAAAGCTTGTCAAAGGCTGGGCCAGGCTGTTACTCTCAAAGTGCAGTGACCTGCCTCTGCCAGCAGCCAGGCTTCGTCTTCTAAAGGCTCCACAACCTCCCAAGAGAGCACAGCCAGAAAACAGCCAAGTGTGAACAAGTGAGCCTGCTGGAGAGCTTTCAGACTCAAACAGCAATAGCTGCCATCCAAATGACCACAGCATTGTAGCAAACAGGAAAAAAAAATATACTGATTATGAAAGCAGACTTTAGGATAAGAAATTTTAATTGTAATTAATGATTTTATCTTGTGAGTTATTCTTAATTTTATAGCTACCAATGAAACCATTCCCAAGACTTCATTTTAAAAAAAGCTGTTGGTTGTGGGGACTGGTGAACTGGCTTAGCAACTAAAATCATGTTTTATTTTTGCAGAGAGTCAAAGATTTGATCCCAGTACCCATGTTGGATGGTTCCTACCTTCCTGTAACTCCAGCTCAAAGGGATCTGACACCTTCTTCTAGACTCTGCAGGCATGTAAACTCCCTCCCTCTCCCTCTCTCTCTCCCTCTCCCTCTCCCTCTCCCTCTCCCTCTCCCTCTCCCTCTCCCTCTCCCTCTCCCTCTCCCTCTCCCTCTCCCTCTCCCTCTCCCTCCCTCCCTCCCTCCCTCCCTCCCTCCCTCCCTCTATCTCTCTCTCTCTCTCTCTCTCTCTCTCTCTCTCTCTCTCTCTCTCTCACACACACACACACACTTAAAGTATAAAGTAAAACTTAAAACAAACACTGAGGACTGAAGACATAAAGTATTTGTGAAATAAATACAAAGACTTGCATCTGGTTCAGCAGAGCTCAGGTAAGAGCTGGGTACAGTAGTGCGTATTTATAATCCCAGAACTCCTATGGTAAGATGCTATCATTCTAAAATTCATGTTTCAATCCTTTTTAATGTGATGAATTTTTCCAATTATCTAGTGATCAGAAGCTGTTTAAGCTATTTTTCATTTTCAGACCTTCTACCTCTCTAGCCATAAATCTAGGCTACTAGATTTTTTTTTTAAACTTTCCCAGTGTATTTAAACTGTGAACATGCATATCACCTTAAATGCTCTCTAGCATCAACAGAAAACTCACAGTACTTGAGCAGGCACTAGTGAGCAACCTCCACAGGACCAGGCCAACAACCTCCGCAGGATCAGGCCTGAGCCAGAGATATCTGATGGAACAAGCCAGAACCAATAACCTCCACTGGAGCAGACCACAGTCAGAGATCCCCAACAGATCAGGTACAAGAGAGTGACCTCTGAGAGAGCAGGCTTGAACCAGCAACCTCTGTAGGACCAGCCTGAGCCAACAACCAGGCCTAGGCCAGCAACCTTCAGGGAGAAGGCCCAAGCCAGGGACAACCACAGGAACAGGCTCAAGCCAACAACCTTCACTCGAGCAGAACTGAGCCAGTGACCTCCACCGGAGAAGGCCTGAAACAGCAACTTTCACTGGAGCAGGTACGAGGGAGCAACCTCCAAGGGAACAAGCCTGAGCCAGCAACCTCCACAGGATCAGGTCCAGGCCAGCAACCTCCGCCAGAGCAGTAACGAACAAGCAACCTCTGCTAGGGCAGACCTGAGCCAGCAACCTCTGCAGGAGCAGGCCCACATCAGATACTTCCATGGGATCAGGCCTGAATGACCTCTGGTATTGCAGAGCAACCCCATGGAGTGTGAAGTGATTTCCGGGAATGCCAAGTGAGCTCCAGGGTGACTGGAACAGTGGTCTCGACTATACCATGAGGTGCAACCCTCTGAGCCTTGGATCCACTAAAGAGTAGAAGAGTGATCACCAGAGATACAGCCCCAACTACACCAATCAGAGAAAAATATGGGTAGACAAGGTAAGAATACACTCAACACCACAAAGAGCAACACAACACCAACAAAAACTAGTGACTCTAAAGCAACAAGACTTGAACCCCCAATATAGATAAAGCAAAAGAAAATAACCTGAAAAAATAACTTTAGGAGAATGTTGAAGTCTCTTAAAGAGGAAATGAAAAATTCAAAGAAATGGAGGAAAAGACAAAGAAAAAAATTGAAAGAAATCAACAAATCCCTTAAAGAAAACCAAGAAAAAGCAATCGAATAGATGAAAAAAAAATGATTCAAGACTTGAAAACCGAAATAGAGACAATAAAGAAAACACAAACAAAAAAATTCTGGAAATGGAAAATCTGGGAAAATAATCAGGAACCACAAATGCACACATAAACAGCAGAATACAAGAGATGGAAGAAAGAATCCCAAGCGATAGAGATACTAGAGGAAATATATTCATCAGTCGCAGAAAACATTAAATCTAAAAAAATGTAACACAAAAATCCAGAAAATATGGACTCCTTGAAAATATCAAATGTAAGAATAATAGGGATAGAAGAAAGAGAAGCCCAACTCAAAAGCACAAAAAAATATATTTAACAAAATCAAAGATGGAAACTTTCCCAACCTAAAGAAAGATGTGCACATAAATAAATAAGAAACTTATAGAACACCAAATAGACTGGATAAAAAAAGTCCCTCACCACATAATAATCAAAATACTAAACATACATAATAAAAAAAGAATATTCCAATCAAATGGACCTAAGAAACCAGCGGTGTAGCTATCCTAATATCTAACAAAATAGACTTCAAACTAAAATCAATCAAGAATGACAAATATTTCATATTTGTCTCAGGAAAAATTCATCAAGAGGAAATCTTTACTGAACATCTATGCTCAAATTCAAGGGCACCTTAATATGTAAAAGGAAAACTAATAAAGATTAAATCACACATTAAACCCCATACACTAATAGTGGGAGAC
Organism: Microtus pennsylvanicus; assembly: GCF_037038515.1. NCBI lineage: Eukaryota > Metazoa > Chordata > Mammalia > Rodentia > Cricetidae > Microtus > Microtus pennsylvanicus. Next base: position 29,844,340 of record NC_134583.1, on the reverse strand, counting down.
TTCAACACCCCACTCTCACCACTGGACATGTCTGCCAGACAGAAACTTAAGAAAGAAATAATGGAACTAACAGATATTATGAATCAAATGGACTTAACAGACATCTATAGAAAATTCCATCCAAACATAAAAGACTATATCTTCTTCTCAGCACCTCACGGAACCTTCTCAAAAATTGACCACATAGTAGGTAACAAAGCAAACCTTAACAGATAAAAAAAGTTGGAATAGCCCCATGTATCTTATTGGATAACCATGGCTTAAAATTAGAATTCAACATCAACTTTAATTCAGAAAGCCAACAGAGACATGGAAATTAGACAATGCACATCAGAATCACCAATGGGTCAAGGAAGAAATAAAGGAAAAAGTTAAACATTTCCTAAAATTCAATGAAAATGACCAGACAACATACCCAAATTTATGGGGCACAATGAAAGCAGTGTTAAGAGGAGAGTTCTTAGCACTAAATGCCTACATAAAAAAGCTGGGAAAATCTCACACTAGTGAGTTAACATAACACCTGAAAACTTTAGAACAAAAAGAAGCAAACTTACCCCAGGAAGACTAGATGGTAGGAAATAACCAAACTGAGAGTTGAAATCAACAACAACAACAACAAAAGGAATACAAAGAATCAATGATACCAAGAGTTGGTTCTTCAAAAAAAAATCAACCAAATAGACAGACCTTTATCCAAACTAACTAAAAGAGAAAGAGAAAATCCAAATAAGCAAAATCAGAGATAAAAAGGGAGACATAACAACAGACATGGAGGAAATTCAGAGAATCATCAGGTCACACTTCAAAAATTTGTACTCCACAAAATTGGAAAACTTAAAGGAAATGGACAATTTTGTGGATAAATATCACTTAACAAAATTAAATCAAGGTCAATAAGCAAATTAAATAGATCTATACCTGCTAAAGTGATGTGGGAGTGTCATATATCAATCTGTTGACTTCATTGGTTAAGCAATAAAGAAACTGCTTGGCCCTCATAGGTTAAAACATAGGTGGGAGGAGTAAACAGAACAGAATGCTGGGAGAAAGAAGCTGAGTCAGGGAGTCGCCATTATTCTCTCACTCCAGGCAGACACAGGTTAAGATCATTCCTGGTAAGCCAGCTTGAGGGCTACACAGATTATTAGAAATGGGCTAGTCCAGGTGTGAGAGTTAGCCAAGAAAAGGCTGGAACTAATGGGCCAAGCGGTGTTTAAAAGTACAGTTTCCATGTAATTATTTTGGGGCATAAGCTAGAGTTAGCCATGTGGGCTGCCGGGTGCCGGGGACGCAGCCCGCTGCTCCTATTACAACACTAAAGAATCTTCTAGAGGAATCACAATCTCTGACTTCAAACTCTACTACATAGCTACAGTACTGAAAACTGGTATTGGCATAAAAACAGACAGAAGGACCAGTGGAACTGAATCAAAGACCCAGATATCAATCCACACACCTACAAACACCTGATTTTTGACAAAGAAGCAAACAATATAAAATGGAAAAAAGAAAGCATATTCAGCAAATGGTGCTGGCATAGCTGGAATTCAGCATGTAGAAGAATGAAAATAGATCCATATCTATCACCATGCACAAAACTCAAATCCACATGAATCAATGACCTCAGCATAAAACCAACCACAGTGAATTCATAGAAGAGAAAGTGGGAAGTACACTTGAAAGCATTGGCACAAGAGAACACTTCCTAAATTTAACACTAATAGCACAGACATTGGTAGCAATAATTAATAAACGTGTCCTCCTGAAACAGATGCTTCTGTAAAGCAAAGGACATGGTCAACAAGACAAACCTGCAGCCTACAGAATGGGAAAAGATCTTCACCAATGCCACATCGTACAGAGGGCTGATCTCCAAAATATACAAAGAACTCATGAAATTGGTAATCAAAAGAACAAATAATTCAATAAAAAATTGGATACAGACCTAAACAGAGAATTCTCAACAGATGAATCTAAAATGGCTGAAAGACACTTAAGGAAATGCTCAACATTCTTAGTCATATTGAGTGAGGTAACCCAGACCCAGAAAGACAAATACAATATGTACTCCCTAATAAGTGGCTTTTAGACATAAAAAAAAACCAACCTACAATTCATAATCCCAGAGAACCTAGACAACAATGAGGACCCTAAGAGAGTCATACATGGCTCTAATCTACATGGAAAGTAGAAAAGGACAAGATCTTCTGAGTAAATTGGGAGAGTGAGGATCATGGGAGAGGACAGAAGGGGAGGGGGAAGGGTGTGGAATGGAGAAAAATATATAGCTCAATGAAAACAATAAAACATATAATAAAAGAAAACAGTATTCTAGAAATGGCGGTTTGTTCCTTTATTGTTGTTTGTTTTTTTTCTGGTTGCTCTACTGCTTGCGCTCGCTGAGCATTTACCTTTACTCCTGAGATTTTTCAGTATATTAATTACTTAGCCTCACTGTAATCCTGAGTTCTTTTTGCTAAGCCATCTTTAGCAACTTTTGAGTTTTTCTGGATGAGGCATTTTCCTCACTTGGCCTGCACAGGGGACTCTCTAAAAACCCTTCAGTGGTTCTGGATTCCTGTCCTTCTTTCTCCACATGTGGTGCTCGTTGTCTCTTGCCTGGCACCTGCACCATGCCTCCTGTTCCCGCATCTGCATTGCCTGCACTGCTGCATTTCAGCTGCCACCTTCCTGAGAAACTCACTTAGCAGTCAATTCTTTCAATTTTTCTAATCATGCAGAAAACCTGAGATGAATAACCAAACACTGAAATGTTCTTCTTCAACCCAATTTGATCCAAGTATGAAGGGAGCTCATTGTCCACTAATAAGACTAAGTGAGAGGATTTGGGAAATAGGGTATATTTTAAGCTGATACATAATATCAAATAATAATTACTACTGTGAACATGAATCAAAATGCAAGAGTTTCTTGAAAAAACATAAGGATATTACATTTCTTCTATCACATTAATATCAGAGATATTCACTGTAACTGACTGCTGGCTAATTAAGAACAAGCATCTAATATTGTCTACCATCTGATGAGTTCTTACAGAAATGTTTGCTCAGCTGTATTCATTCCACTCTGTTAACAATAACTTGAAAACAGAAAGCAAGCTAGATGTCCATCAACTGATGTGTAGATAATAAAGGTGTAGTTTATATTCACAGTGGAATTCTATTCATCTGTAAGTAAAAATAAAATCATACTGTTAATGAGTAAAAGGAAGAAGCTATAATAAATAATGAGTGACATAACTCAGACCCAGAAAGACAAATTTTGAATATCCTTTCTGGGCTGACTACTCTTATGTTAACTTGGTACAATTTAAAGTCAGCTAAGAGAAGGAAACCTCAACTGAGAAATCGCATCCATCAAATTGATATGTAGGAAAGCCTATAGGACATCTTCTTAATTAGTGATTGATGTGGGAGGGCTCAGCCCATTATGGATGGTCCCACTCCTGGTTGATGGACCTAGGTGCTGGAAGAAAACGGGCTGAGAATGCTGTGAGGAACAAAGCAGTAGGTGATACAGCTCTATGGCTTCTGTATCAGCTCCTGCCTTCAGATTCCTGCCCTGTTTGAGTTCCTGCCTGGGACTCCTCTAATGGATTGTGACTCAGGATCTGTAAGCCAAGTAAACTCTTTCTTCAACAAGGATGTTGTCTCAATACAGCTATAGTAGCCTTAAGGCACCCTGTTACTTGTAGATCCCAGATCTGAATCTTTAGTTTTGAGTGTATAAGCTGAAGTAACCATAGAAGCCAGGAAGGTAGAGAGGGACCATTAGTGGAGAGGGGAGAGAGAGCTCTATAGGGGAGAACAGCAGGACATGGGTGCTATGAAGAGGGAAAGGGGGGAAATTGAGGCAGGTGTCTTAATTTCTTTTCTATTACTATGAGCAAGGCAGCTGACAAAAGAAAGTATTTATTTGGGGCTTACAGTTTCAGTGGGTTGGATGGACTTCATGACCAGCATGTTCTTGAATAAACCAAGCTGGTCCTAAATGGGAAGCCCCATTTCTAGAGCTAGCTTTTATACTGTTGAAAGGTAATGCGTGTTGCCAAGGGAGAGAAACTATCAACAGGTCTATCCAACTATAAAAACAACAAACAAACAGATACAACAAAAACCTGATGGGCAAGGTCTAGGCAGTGGTGCAATAGTAGCCTTGTATGGTAGAGGCCACCAATACATATCTAACTGAACACAAAGCTCACTCAATTGTCGGGAATACATGCCTGTTGTTGTCAGCCTAGCCAACTATACATGACTGGAGAGGTCTATCCTTATAACCATAGTTAAATGTAGCCCTCATGTCTTACCAAAGAAGCTTCTTTATTACAGCAGGTGGAGACTGTTGGAGAACCCAGGGCCAGTCAAAATTCAGAGGATAAGTGGTTTTCTAGTCCCAAAAGTGACATCCATAACACAGCCCTACAACTAAGGCTCGGAAATACAGTGAAAGAGGAGCAGAAGGATTGTAAAATCCCGAGGACAAAAAGAAGTGCAGCTAGGTAGTGTCTTCTAGAGAGTGGCTCCCATGAGTTCTCAGTGATATGACTGCCTTAAAAGACCTGCAAAATGTACAACAATGGACACACCAAAATGGCGGGAAGATAACTTCACAAGGCCCCATCTCTCAATAAAGAGCTTCAGTCAATGGTAACTGAAGGAGAGAGAGTTTTTGGTGTTACTGCTTTTATTGTTCTTCGCTTTTCAGGGGCAAAACCCTAATAATAAGGTTATAGCCCAAATGCATGCAGATGAGGGCAATATTAATTCAAATCATACTAGATAGGTAGGTAGATGGATGGATAGATAGATAGATAGATAGATAGATAGATAGATAGATAGATAGATAGGAAAACAGACAAGATAGAGAGACAGCAAACAATAAATATAAAAGAAAAGATCAAATTTTAAAGGAGTGGTTGAGGAACATAAATGGAGTTGAAAGGAGTCTCTGGGGTGGAAAGTGTGTAAATACAGTGTACTGATATATGAAATCCTTAAATTAAAAAATAAATGTAATATTATATATTCAAATATGGGCTACAGTATAAAATGCTATGTGGAACAAGGAATCAACTATACAATTTTGTTTTATTTTTTATCAATTAAATTTATGCATTTATTTTATATCCCAACTGCAGTTTCCCCTTTCTCCTTTCCTCCCATTCCCTTCCCCATATCCCTCCATAATCCACTCCTCCTCTGCTTCTGTTCAGAAAGCAGCAGGCCTCCCTCCCATTAACAAAACATATTAACAAAGCATATCAAAGTGCGGTAGGACTAAGCTTCTCCCCTTATATTAAAGCTGGCAAGGAAACACAGTATAAGCAATAGGTTCGTAAAAGCCAGCCCAAAGCATTAGGGACAGGACTTGCTCCCATTATTAGAAGTCCCACAAATAAATCAAGCCACACAACTGTCACACATGTGTAGAGGACCTAGGTCAGTCCCAGGCAGGTTTCCTAGGTGGCTCATCAGTTAGGAGCACTGGCTGCTCTTCCAGAGGTCCTGAGTCAAGGTTCACAACAGTTTTGACTTTAAATGACTAAAAAGACGCATATGAAAGTGCTCTTTACACCGTTTAGTGTTCTAAAATATCTCTGCAAATGAGATGCAATATCTGGATTTCAAAATAGAAACTCAAGTTGTTGCTAAAAATGTTATTTTAACCTTGCTCTTGACAACTGCTTACTATATAGATATTTCATTGTGACCCCAAGCTAACACATTTAGGACTTGCTGGCTCCAAAATCAAGCAAGGTGTATTGCTTTTGGCACAGCCCATATAATTTCTGTTATGATAAATTTTCATCTTAGGCAACATAAAGAACTCATTTAATGGAGAAAGCAAAGATTATGTTTTCATCAAGTATTAATAGTATCTTCTATTTATATTAACCCAGAAACTTGCTATGTGAAAAATCTGATTCAAAGCAATTTATAAAGCAAAGTTTACATCTAAGGCATTTTCTACAACCATTGCAAACACAGTCTCCAAAAGTAAGAATAATCTCTACTATTGTGAAAATAGTGGATCTTTCCTCCTCTCGCCCCCTGCAAAAAAAATGGCTGTATCCTGTAGCATTGATTTAAACCACACTGAACCAGTAAACAAACCTGTTTTTAATGATTTCATCTTGTGAGTTATTTTTAATTCTATAGCTACCAATGAAACCATTCCCAACAGACAAAGGACTGATCTCCAAAACATATAAAGAACTCAGGAAACTAGACTTTAAAATGCTAATTAACCCAATTAAAAAATGGGGCACTGAACTGAACAGAGAATTGTCAACAGAAGAAATTCAAATGGCCAAAAGACACTTAAGGTCATGCTCATCCTCCTTGGTGATCAGGGAAATGCAAATCAAAACAACTTTGAGATACCACCTTACACCTGTCAGAATGGCTAAAATCAAAAACACCAATGATAGCCTTTGCTGGAGAGGTTGTGGAGGAAGGGGTACACTCATCCATTGCTGGTGGAAATGCAAACTTGTGCAACCCCTTTGGAAAGCAGTGTGGCGGTTTCTCAGGAAATTCGGGATCAACTACCCCTGGACCCAGCAATGCCACTCTTGGGAATATACCCAAAAGATGCCCGATCATATGACAAAAGCATTAGTTCAACTATGTTCATAGCAGCATTATTTGTAATAGCCAGAACCTGGAAACAACCTAGATGCCCTTCAATGGAAGAATGGATGAAGAAAGTATGAAATATATACATATTAGATTACTACTCAGTGGTAAAAAAAATGACTTCTAGAATTTTGCATGCAAATGGATGGAAATAGAAAACACTAACCTGAGTGAGGTAACCCAGACCCAAAAAGATGAACATGGGATGTACTCACTCATAATTGGTTTCTAGCCATAAATAAAGGACATTGAGCCTATAATTTGTGATCCTAGAGAAGCTAAATAAGAAGGTGAACCCAAAGAAAACATATAGTCATCTGCCTGGGAAGTAGACAAGATTGGAGGGCAAAACCTGGGAACTTGGGGGTGAGGTTGTATCGGCGTAAATAAATGCAATGCAGATATTAAAGAATATTTACCACTTTAATGATAAACTTACAGAACCGAAGTTCTCGCGTAGCACAGGAGTTAGGAAGGAAAAAAGGCAGAGCCGCCTCCTACGCCCATTTATCAGTATGCATTCGCCCGAGGCAAACCCCGCCCCCTAAAGGGGCTGTGCTAACCCTACATCTCCCCCTTTTGTCTAAATAAGGCAGAACTAAACCAAATATAACTATAAACAATAATAACAAATGATAAATATAACAAGCAATATTGAGAACAAAAGTTTTGCAAGGCATTCTATATCAAGGAGTCTAAATAATATAGAGTAACTACAATTAAATAATCTTCAACTCCATCAATGATCTGAGAAGGGAATAAATATTACTTAACAAATGAGAGATATCCAAAATGTGCAACAAATGACAGAGACAACTGACTACCCGGGCAATCACCCAAAGTCTCATTTGCAATGTTGAGTCAACCAACTTTGGCTAAGGCCTAACATAACTGACATACCATTATCAAATGCAAGGAACTTTCTTAGAATTATCCTACCCTGTCTTGGCAAGATAAGACAATCCTGTTTCATATCTTGGTCAGTAGTTGAGGAATGGGCTTTTCTTAACCCAAAGGCCAGTTCTGCCAAGAAGACAAGCTCCAAGTGGAGTGTCTTTGGTGCTCAATAATCTCTCAGGAGTAGAGTGGTGTTGCCAGGAGTAATTGTGTCTCGTTGGCACAGAATTCTAGGTTAGATTAAAGGCCATTTTCTACAGCTCTTCAAAGAGGCTGAAGATTATACTATCTATACTAAAAATAATCTCTATGTATCTGAAAGACCTGATTAAACTGGAAATAAATATGACAAACATAATTCTCAATACCTATCTAATTTGAAAACTAAGAGAATAAACAACTGTGCAATATATGAAGAAAATGATCTTCACCTGTAAACAATGTCATTACATATCAAATGTAAACAATGTTATTACATAAATAGTACCAGAGGTAGAAATGTACATTGTGATATGATAGATGTATCCATACAATATAAGCATACTCTTATACAAAAATAGAGGTAGGAACACTCACATTCAATATTCAATATATCAATATACAAGATTACTGTAGGAAAATATGTTGCTTGTTATGGGAAATTTAAACATTAACAACAAGGACATACTGACATATAAAGAAAGACGCAGATGTGAGGAAAGGCAAAGAAAGTTTATCAAGTATAAAATTATTCTTATTCTGTCCCATTTCATGGCTCCTGAACTGAGACAGAAACTCTGAAATATCTCTTATCAACAGGCTTGGAATTGAGGAGGGACTGAGCCATAGTCCAACTCCAAAACCAGCTCTACACATTTATAAGGAAGTGTTCAACAAAACATATAAATATATATAAAAAAATCAATATTTACAGTACGTATAGATACTTAGTGGGTCATAACTATTTTCCATCCATCATTAATTAAATATTCAGGGTCTCTTAAATTCTTTGAAGATGAGTATTTTCCTGTGGAGATAAGAAAAGAACCCTGCCCCCAACCTATCTGTAATCCTTACCATCAGAATGCCCGTCATCCTTGTGAATGAATTGTGAATGAATTGTTATTTATCTTTTCCAAGTGCCTTCTCTTCTTCAAACCGAACCTTTATTTATTTTGACGGTATCCATAATTTTTCCTCACCTGTGGAGATAAGAGCAAAACCCCTTCCCCAGCGCAGCACATCTCCTGGCTTCCATTGTGAGGTCAGCACATCCTTGAAATAAACTGGTTGATTTAGTTCACTAGACTTTTCCATTATCCAATGTCTTTCTGCAGCCGTCATTCCCTTCTCATTAGCGTTGAGAAAATTCAAGGTTAACAAAGCATTATGTAACCTATTTCTGGGGGTGTTTTCCACCCCTTTCTGTTTGTTCAATATATCCTTTATAGTTCGATTTGATCTTTCTATGACTGCTTGACCTGTAGGATTGTATGGTATACCTGTAACATGCTTGATATTGTAATAATCAAAAAACCATTTCATTTTCCTAGAGACATAAGCAGGACCATTATCTGTCTTTATTTGTGTAGGTATACCCATGATAGCCATGACTTCTAATAAATGAGTGATTACTGAATCAGCTTTTTCTGAACTTAAAGCAGTTGCCCACTGAAAGCCTGAATAAGTGTCAATGGTGTGATGAACATACTTCAATTTGCCAAATTCTGCAAAGTGGAACACATCCATCTGCCAGATTTCATTCCTATGGGTGCCCTTTGGATTAGCCCCTGCTGGCAGTGGCGTTTGGTTATAGAAAGAGCAGGTAGGGCATTTCTTTACAATCTCCTTAGCTTGTTGCCATGTAATAGAAAACTCTTTCTTCAAACCTTTGCTATTAACATGATGTTTTTTATGAAATTCAGAGGATTGTAGCACACTACCAATCAATAATTGATCAATTTCTGCATTACCTTGTGCTAGAGGACCTGGCAGACCTGTATGGGATCGGATGTGTGTTATGTACATAGGGCAAAGCCTGTTCCTGATCAAATCTTGAACCTGGATAAAGAATGAGGTTAGTTCTGTATCATCAGGTATAAATTCAGCAGTTTCAATATGTAAAATAACTCTTTCTGCGTATTGTGAATCTGTAACGATATTAATAGGTTCTTTAAAATCCCTTAGCACCATAAGAATGGCATATAATTCTGCCTTCTGGACAGGATTATAAGGACTTTGTTCCACCTTACCCAAGTCTTCTGATTTGTAACCTGCCTTCCCTGATTTATTGGCATCAGTATAGAATGTACGGGCTCCAGTTATTGGAGCATCACGGACGATTCGAGGAAGGATCCAAGAAGTTCTCTTTATGAAGTTAAGCCTCTTGCTTTTTGGATAGTTGTTATTAATGTCTCCCAAAAATTAGCACAAGCTCTTTGCCATGGTTCATTATCTTCCCATAATTTCTTTAGTTCATCAGCAGTGAAAGGCAACTATAATTTCTGCTGGGTTTATGCTTGCTAGTTGACGAAGTCTCAGCTTGCCTTTTATAATTAACTCAGAGACTTTTTCCACATAAGTTTTCAGTTTCTTACTTGGTTTATGTGGTAAAAAGATCCATTCCAAAATAATATCATCTCTCTGCATTAAAATTCCTGTAGGAGAAAATTTTGATGGTAGTATGACAAGAATACAATCGAGCTCTGGATTCACCCTGTCCACATATGCCTGTTGTAATTTTTCCTCAATCATTGTCAGTTCCTTTTCTGCTTCAGCTGTTAATTCTCTGGGACTGTTTAAATCCCATCCAAGGTCTTGTTCAAATGAATTATTAGATCAGGTGTTATCCCAATAGCTGGTCGTAGACTGGAAATGTCTCCTAACAGTCTTTGAAAGTCATTAAGAGTCCGTAGGCGATCTCTCCGAATTTGTGTTTTTGTGTCTTAATTTTTTGCAAACCTATTTTATAACCTAAATAATTAACAGAATCTCCCTTCTGAATCTTTTCAGGAGCGATTTGCAATCCCCATTTAGGTAAAAGTATCTTTATTTCTTCAAACAGTCTGTTCAAGGTATCCATGTTTGAATCCGATAACAAAATGTCGTCCATGTAATCGTATACTATAGATTTGGGAAATTTCTTGCGTATTATTTGCAATGGTTGGTTCACAAAATATTGGCACAGGGAGGGGCTATTTAACATACCCTGGGGGAGGACGGCCCAGTGGTACCTCCTCGAAGGTTGAGAATTGTTATAAGTAGGCACTGTGAAGGCAAATTTTTCTCTATCTTCTTTTTGCAAAGGTATAGTGAAAAAAACAATCCTTTAAATCAATAACTATGAGAGGCCATCCTTTTGGTAATAAAGGGGGCAAAGGAATTCCAGATTGCAGAGGGCCCATAGGTTGAATAACCTTGTTGATGGCCCTGAGATCTGTTACCATTCTCCATTTACCTGATTTTTTCTTAACCACAAATACAGGAGAATTCTAAGGGCTGGTAGATTCTTCTATATGTCCAGCATCTAGTTGTTCTTATACCAGCTGTTCTAAAGCCTGTAACTTTTCCTCAGCTAAAGGCCATTGCTTTGTCCATATTGGTTTCTCAGTCAACCATTTTAGAGGCAAGGCTGTTGGTATCTCTGAAGGGACATCAATTGCTTGTTCTTGTACAGCCTGAATGGCCGGTTTTCTCCATTTGTAATGTCTTTTAATATTATTCTCAGAAATATAGGCTCTAGAAGTAGCAGGAATGTTAATTTCGGTATTCCATTGTTGTAATAGGTCACGACCCCATAAATTCATTGCAATATTGGCTACATATGGCTTTAATTTTCCTATTTGTCCCTCTGGCCCTATACATTCAACCCATCTCGTGCTCTGCCTTACTCAAGATAGGGTTCCTATTCCCAGGAGCTGAACATTTACATTCTGAAGAGGCCAATACAGATGCCAAGATTCTGGGGTAATGATACTTACATCAGCACCTGTGTCCAGCAGGCCAGTAATAAAAATGCCATTTACACACACTCTCATTTTAGGTCTTTGATCATTTATAAAAGTTTGCCAAAACACACGTAACTTATCTTTCTGATCATTATTGCTTGTACCAGTAGGCATGGGGCTTCCTAATTGTCCTGATGAGGCACGTTCTCTGCAGAAACTGGAAACGACTGAACCATGTTTGCCATGGGGGCCTGTGAGGCCCCCCCTCTCACGTTTCCCGACTGTATCAGGTTGCCTTGTCTATCTCTTGTAGACCTGCATTCATTCGTCCAATGTCTGCCTTTTCCACATCTTCTACAAAAACCTGAAGGCTGAGTTCTCCTATTTCTGTTATTTCTAGAAGATGCATCATTATTATTATTATTTCTGAAAGATGCATTATTATTATTATTATTTCTGAAAATCCGTTGTCTGCAATTCCTTTTCATATGACCCATTTTGCCACAATTAAAACATTTGGTATTCTGGTGTCTCCTTTTACCATTGGAAATTGCTTCTTCCACCCATGCTTCAGTGCCATAATCAAATGTATCAACATTGAGTGTATGCAAGACCCATTCTTCCAAGGGCGCTGATCTGAGCTTTAAAGGCCCCAAAATCCTTTTCCATTCCACATTTGCATTTTCATAAGCCAAAGACTGAATCATTATGTGTCTTGCTTCTGGGTCAGATATCCCTATTTGTACAGCCTTAGTTAATCTTTGTAAAAAGTCACTAAAGGGTTCTCTCTGATCCTGTTTAACTGTGACAAATGATTTCATTCTCTGTCCTGGGTCTTGTACCCTGTCCCAAGCCCTTAAGGCTGCTGTAGTACACATGGATAGTGTGTTTTCATCCAAATTAGCTTGTTCCTGAGGGTCGGAAAAGAGCCCTTCACCTAGAATTTTATCTAGGGAAATGTCAATTCCCTTCGCCTTTTCCTGCTGTTCTAAAAGTCTAGCCTCTTGCCTGAATAAGCATTTCCATTTCAATTGCAGTCCACTCTCAAGTACCGCAGAGCTCAGCTGGAGCCAGTCCAAGGGGTTGCTCTGCTTGTCGTGGCCCAAGATCTTAGCATCTCTTTAACAAAAGAGGCTTGCATCCCAAAAGTCATGACAGCCTGTTCTATTTCCTTGAGATCATTCATACGGACAGGCTCCCATGTATCCTCCTTGATGACCCTAGAGTTTCTGGAACCAATCACCTTCTCTGTCGTTATTACTGGAAAGGCAGGTAGAGCTGTAGGTAGAGCTTTGTGGAAATTGTCCCGGAGAGATTTACCCACAGATGTAGTTAAAATTTGCCTTTCTACCCTTTGCTCTTCTTCATCAGAATTTAGAAATTCCTCAATCTTTTCAATTCTATTCACCATTGCCTTCTGCAATGTCTGAATCTCCTGTCCAGAATTATGTTCCAAAGCCTTCATTGAGGATTCTAAAGTATGAAGTTTGTCCGTTAGAGATAACATCTCATCTTTGGACATAATTTTTATGGCATAAACCGTGCCTTCTTGTATTGACAATCTTTCCATCAATCTGTCATAAGCTTTAGACAAAATTCGATTGTCACATTCAGCAGTTTTGATTTTCTCAGTTAATGTTTCATTTCCTACAAAAAGGGACTGAATCTTATGGTCCAAATCAGCTGTTCCCTCTTCCATAGTAATGAATTTCTCCTTAATATCAGCCACTAATGTTTCAGTTCCTACAGAAAGGGACTGAAGCATACGATCCAGATCAGCTGTTCCCTCTTCCATAGTAATGAATTTCTCCTTAACATCAGCCTGGAGAACCTCAAACTGATTCTTGAGAAGATTGTTATCAGCCTGGAGAACTTCAAACTGATTCTTGAGAAGATTGTTGTCATTCTCAATTGTTTTTAAGCGTTCAATCTCTGCCTTAAGAATCCTGGATTTGTCTCTTAAAGACTTTATCATATTTCTATTATCAAACCATTTGGTGCCAATGAAAACTACGAATCCCAGAAGGATTCATAGATGTGGGGTGATAGACACCTCTTGTAAAATCTCCCACATGGTACAATTAAAAAAACTGTTAAATTCTTGAACAGTAATGTGTTCAGACATTTTATTTATAAAAGAAAAATTTTTTACCTGCAATGATTGGTTCCTGCCAGTGGTGGTCTCTGTGTTTTTGGAGCCTGTCCTAGAACTAGCTCTTGTAGACCAGGCTGGCCTCGAACTCACAGAGATCCGCCTGTCTCTGCCTCCCAAGTGCTGGGATTAAAGGCGTGCACTACCACGGCCTGGCAGGCCTCAAATTCACAGAGATCCGCCTGCCTCTGCTTCCCAAGTGCTGGGATTAAAGGCGTGCACTACCATTGTCTGGCCGGCCTCAAATTCACAGAGATCAGCCTGCCTCTGCTTCCCAAGTGCTGGGATTAAAGGCGTCCGCTACCACTGCCTGGCCAGCCTCAAACTCACAGAGATCCCCCTGCCCTTGCCTCCCAAGTGCTGGTATCAAAAGCGTGCGCCACCACTGCCTGGCCAAGTCACTTTGTATCAGACCAAATCTGCCGTTGTGGCCGCTTTTGTTGCAAAACCGCAGGTACTTGAGCTTCTGCTAATTCAGGCAGTGGGGTTCCGCTGCAAAACTTAGCCAAGGCAGGCAGAATAGGCCTGTGTGGCCGAGTATGTCTTGGACTCGGCATTGGGGCCGGAGTCACGAACTGAAAAACAGCACCCAGAAGGGTGCTGTGTTAGCTAGCGGGCTACCGGCTTGAGTAGGGGGCAAAATAGCCCGACGTTGGACGCCACAATGTAACGGCGTAAATGAATGCAGACAGATTGTAAAATTATATATATATATATATATATATATATATATATATATATATATATATATCTTTAATGTAGAAATAGACTTACAGAACCACCGTTCCAGCGGAAACCAGGAAAGCAGAAGCGATGGCTGGGAGCGTGCTTGCCAAATTTATAGGCAGACATTAGCCCGAGGCGAACACGCCCCCCAAGGGGTGGGACTTATCCCTACACCTGTGGTATTGGAAAATGGAGGCTGTGGAACACTCAATTCTACATTTGTGGAGGGAACTAAGGGAATGGCTTCTGCCTGACTATCCTACTTATGACTTTCAGAAGCTAACCACAGTAAATCCTGTGAGCATACTGAGGGAGGAAACCAAGGAAAGTCAGCAAATGCTGACCAATATCTACACACATCCCCCAAGAGGGCAGGTTAACTGACCACTTGGATCGCTACAGTTCAAGCTCTCAACTTCTTAAACATCTCAGTGGATCCTTTCACATCATCATCACTGGTGGTTATCAGAGCTAGTCGTTCTTATCACTTAATATATGGATAAAAGTGCTCATCTGTTAATATTTCACAGTTTTAAAAACTGTTTTAGACCTGTATATGATATCCAGAAAGAACTTTGGGGTTCCATCACACTTGCAGGAAAACATTATCTTTGACCACCACCTATCCCAGTATGCCCTCCGCTATCCAGCCAGGATCACACAATGGGTTACAAGCTGGATTGCAGAGACATCTGTGCCCTCTGCTTCCATTCCTGGTCACCTAAAATTTATTTCTCACAGAACATCCAGGGTCACATTTGAAAAATATAATCAGAGTGCCATCTTCTCTATGCTTAAAATTTCCAGTGACCTCCCCATGCCTGTTGGAAAGTCCTTTACCATGTGATCTCCAGGCTGTTAGGAGCTGATCCAGTCCACCACTTCCATGTAATTCCTCTTTCCTTCCTTTCATCATGTTCTTCTCTGGAAACTCTGCTTTTTTTCTGCTTGTTAGCCCCTTGAGACAAACTTCCCACAGGATGGTTCCTCTTGGTCTGTGTGGTTGGACCTCAATGTGCCTGAGTCCCGTCACTCATGTCTCAACTAAATTCTGACCACCTCTTTAGGAAGGTTTTCCCTGACCATGCTATCATAACAATCAAATGCCACCTCACCACATAGGTGCTGGCTGGCCCTCCAAAGCATCCTCTTCATTAGAATGCCTTTCTGCATCAAAAATTACACTCACATGTTCTTCAGGAATCTAATAAAGCATTGTCTCAGAAGGGCAGGAATGTTGCTTTTCTTATCTTTTTGAAGCTGTACCTAAATATGGTACGAATTTGCTGCATAAATGCTAAGTTAAAGAATAAAATGAGATGATTCTTCCACACTCTTCAAGAAGTGGTATAGAACTCCTTCAAAGTCACAGAACTATAGGTTTCTCTAAATTAAGACACTAGAAAGCCAGCTCTGAAGTAGAAGCTGTGTGGTTCTTCCTATGCCTCCCTTCCAATACCAGCATTTACTGTAGCACAGAGTATGACCCCAGAAGTCCCTTTCTTGGGACTAAGAAGTGAGTGCATCAAAGACATGAACCAGTAGAAGGTGTGCTTAGACAGCCTGCAGTTCTAAAAAAAAAAAAAGCTAATTTGTGACCAGAGAACGATGTTTAGAACAAAGATCTGCTACTCCAAGTGTTCTCTGAAGGGAATTATAAATATAATTGCTCACATAAACCAGTAGTATCGTATATTCAAATACTATGTGATGTGTTTAATCTCCTGTTACCCAAATGAGATTTTCCTTTCTATAATACACAAGTGATCATGTAAATTATTGTTACATCAATTATAAAAAGTAATAAAAATTTAACATGCACGATACATACACCACTTACCAGTTGTCTACACTAATTCAGAGGCCAATATTTAATCTCATTTGTACTACTTAGAATGTATAAACATTGTATAATTGATTTATTTTAAAATAAAATTCCACTAAAAACAGCAAGCATAAAAATATCTTTCTGTTTCTCTAGGAATACAGCAGAGCTAGCTTGGTAAGAAAGAGTCTAAGAAGCTAGAGATACAGTAGCTAGAATTTTTCTTGTAATTCTCTATTTAGTTCCCTCAAGACTATAAAAATCAGCTATGATTGTGCCCAGTCTACAAACCCTGAGATGTAAGGCAATTTCTCAAGCTTCTGTTAGTCCTTAGGAGGCTTGAGATTCAAAGCAAGTTTGCCACTTCCTCTCACTGCAGAGTGGAGAAGACAGTGAAGCTGCACATCAGGTTCCAGATATACAGAACCAATGTGATTACAGCGCTTTAAAAGCCTGAAGTGAGAGCAAAATGAAGTCACTCGTGACATCTCAGCCAGAGATCGCATGCAATGGCATAAGAGCCAACATTCGCTTGTTCTCATCTCTGGGTATTGTAAATACCGATACTCATTCACAATATTTCCCAATGAAAACCAGACAGAACCTTCAAATCTTCCTGAATGTGATATGCAAATAGCTCTTTGTCAATCACTTGGAGATGACACTTGTGCTGGCTAGTTTTATGGCAATAGGACACCAATTAGGGTCATTTGGGAAGAGGGTATCTCAAATTAGAAAACTCCCTCAAGAGACTGGCCTGTGAGCAAACCTCTGTGGTACTTTCTAGACTGACTGATGATTAATGCAGACCCAGCTGACTAGGGATGCTGCCGCCCCTGGGCTGATGGTCCTGGGTGCTATAAGAAAGCATGCTGAACAATACATCAGAGCCAGCCAGTAACCAGCACTGGTGCCTGCCTTGAATTTCTGCCCTGACTTTCCCTCAGTGATGAACTGCAAGGTGCAAGGTGAAACAAACCCTGTCCTCTCTAACTTTTGCTTGTTTGGGTTTTTTGTTTCTTTTTGTTGTTGTTGTTTTGTTTTTGCTTTTTTTGTTTGTTTGTTTGTTTGTTTTTAATTGTTTGGTTGGTTGGTTGGTTGGTTGGTTGGTTGGTTGGTTGGTTGGTTGGTTTATTGTTTGGTTATGGTGATTCACCACAGCAGTAGAAACCCTAACTAGTCAGAATTGGTACCAGAGAGTCAACTACTGCTGTAACAGACCTGACATGCTGCTCCGGGAGGATTTGAAACTTTGAACTAGAAAGGGCATTGAATGTTCAGAGCTCAGGTGACTGTTCTGTGGGAAGTTAGAGGCTAATGACGAGATCAGTGAGAACAATGAAGGCCTGAATCATAAGTTTTGAAGGAGATTGTAAGACATCCTTAACCACTCCGTGGGGGTCCTTTGATGGTTTGAATTAGTAATCTGTGGTTCCTGGTCAGTTAGGTTTCAATGAAGTGAAACCTTTGCTTTCCTGGGATGACTGGGGCTGGTCAGCTGGAGCTGAGAACTCGGTAGATGTCAAGCAAGCTGAAATCTCTGTAAAGCGTTTTCTCAGGATCGCCACACAGAAAATGCGGCCATGGTTGGATCTCAGCGGGCAGCCAAACTTGGAAACGTAAGAGTCACCCAGGTAGCACTGGTTCTGAAGGCATGAAGAGGTCATGAACAGCAGCTGAGGCTTGGCACTGCCTAGCGGGGAGATAATCCCTAAGGAGAAGCTGCACTGGTGAGGGTGCAGCCTCAGCTGCAGTAGAAAGCCCAGAATGAAAAGGGTCCTGGAGAAAGGTTGCAGTTTGGCACCATATGGAGGGTGAAAGTCCCAGCGAGAGCACAACGCATTGCATCTTAGTTTTGCTTCTCTCCACAGTGCAGGGCCCACTCTGCTTCTTCTCTCCCGTATCTCCATCTCATACTTGTGCATCATCGCGGTGCCTGCTTGTGGCCTAAGCTGCTTTTAATCATAGCATGTCATCAAATCAGCAGAAACCGTAACTAAGGCAATACTGAAGTTTAAAGTACTTGTCCTCCCTTTTATAGCTCATGCATACGTGGAAATTGAATTGCGTAAGATCTTTGAAAAATGAACTTTCAGAAAGTAAAACAGAACATACATCGAGCACATGATGATATCTACATCCATCCCAAGTTTATTGACTATTTTCTTTCAATATTTCTCAGTATTTTTCACCTCATTCAACTTTCAAATAAGCCTCAAATATAAAATGCAGTTAATCTATTGGTTAAAGTAATAGATATTTCCCTTGAAGGACACAGTACTGTTTATTACCAAACTCAATAATCAAATGACCTAACATTTTAGAGGTCTAATTTTTCAGTCTAGTAGTTCAATAAAAACCTGCAGTTTATAACCTTAAAGCATACTTACTTTTATGAAAGACACTATTATAAAACATATTGCACATTTCAATTTTATTTCACAGAAGTATCGAAGGTATGTTTACCTCTAGAAGAAATTACACTGTGAATTACACAGTTCATATTCTTTCTGTGAGATGATTTCTACTGTTCTTTTCTATCTGTTTGTCAACCATGAATTTATGCCACTTAAAATGACAATACTACCCCAAAAACCATAGCCTGCTTATCAAAGCCCCTAGTGCTAGACATGAGAAACTTTTCTCATGAAGTCTTTTTGAATTGTTGGCCAGGGGAGTCCAGGAGACTCCAGGAACATTAGAGGCTACTGCTGCCCTTGCTTGCCTCTTAGAGTTTGAAAGTAATGCCCAATTTCTGAAGACACCATGCGCTCTGGACACAGGACATGAAGACACCTTGCACACTGGACACAGGACGTAGGGTATCTGAACTGGGTCTAGAAGTCTATTCCCTGAGGACTAGCTTTCAATTTTATTAATGGTGAAAGAATATTTTATTAATATTCACAGCATTGCCTAGCATTAGTAAGGCCCTATCTCAGAAAAATTAATTCTAGTCTGCATAGCCAATAACCAAAATATAAAACACTGTGTACATAAACATATAAAAAAAAGGGGAAGGTAGTCTGGTTGGGAGAGTAGAGTGCTACTGGGAAGTAACTCTTCCTCACTTGCAGTGACAAAGAAGAATTTTTTTAAGTAGATTTACATAAGGAATGCATTTTGCAGAGAGGAATTTTTGACAGACTTTTAATCAAAAGTAATTAAATTAGTGAATAAAAATGTTATCTTTCTTTAGGGTGGAAATTAACAAAAAAGTTTGTTTTCAACCCAACCTTAACTTTAATAGAAAAAAAATACTTAGTTTCTTTTTTTTTTTTCCAAATAAAAACTTTAGCATAAGTTCTTAACACAAAACACCTTTGTGGTTTTGGGACAGTTAGTAAATTGCACAGTAAACATATTCTGAGCATTAATATGAATTAAGAATTCATTCTCTATTTATGCATAGGAATATGTATAGATATGTGAACACACACCTGCTCAATCTATATGGTGTGTGTGTGTGTTTAGGACTAATCATTTAGCAATGGAAAATCAATTGGCTTACTCAAAAATTACAATTAAAGAAATAGAGGCCATGAATTTGAAAGATAGCAAAAAGAGAAGAGGTTGGAGAAAGGAAAGGAAAAGGTAAATGACATGATATCTTGTAAACTCAGAAAATAAATTAAATTAAAGAAAGAAAAAACCATTTAGAAACTCTCCAAAAGCCAAAGGGACAACAGAAGTCACTTGAAATTCTAAAGAGATGCGCCACTGAGTCAGCTAAGCAGCAAGTGAGTTCTTACAGTCATTCTCCTGCGCACAGCTTCATTGTACAGGGCTGGGCACGTGTCTAATCTTTCCATTCATGAAGTAAATCAAAGTAGAAATTCATTTCCAATGAATGGACTGATTTATAGACTGTAATTGTCCCACTTGTAGCTATTCTTGGCCTAAGTTTCTGCTTTCCTATAAAGTATATTATTAACTTAATCCCTAACCTTACCAAAAGCCAAGGAAGAGAAAAGAATCTGCCCAGCATTATACATTCAAACAAGGTCATTTTCTTATGGGATACATGCAAAAATATATCCTACATCCTGGAGCAAGCTAACCTCACCTTCAAATGATCTACCTCTAGGTTGGTGTTTTTATTGCACATGCAGAAACCATTTCAAATATCTATAATACTGACCATTTCTAGCCATTAATCTTTTAATAAGACCAGCAAGTATTGTGATCTTGAGAACACCCCCGCTCTCCTAAGGTGGGTCATCTCATAAAGGGAGCCTAAGTAATCTAATGTCATATGGATTCGTGCTGTGGTAAATCAAGTCTATATGTCTACGTTAAAAACAAATTATAGAATCATCTATAAGATGCCAAAATTCACCAAGAATGTTTAGAATATATTATGATAGAAGCTTAGAGACAGCCCAGAGACAAGTACATAAGTGTATAATATCCTATCTAAATGCAAATTATTTTCATTAGTATTTTTTTAGTTATAAACTGATTGGCCCATTAGCTCAGGCTTCTTATTGACTAATTCTTATAACTTATATTAGCCCATAATTCTTATCTGTGTTAGCCACGTGGCCTAGCTCCTTTTTCAGTGAGGCAGACACATCTTGTTTCCTCTGAGACTGGGTCATGACTACAGACTGAAACTTCCCTCTTCCGAAAATTCTCATTGCCCCGCCTCTACTTCCTGCCTGGGTACTGGCCAATCAGCATTTTATTAAAAGTAATACAAGTAACAGGACAAAAAACCATTGTCCCACAGCAGCTGTCTGTCATGTTGCCTGAGGAAGAACTTTGAGTTTTTGTTGTTGTTGTTGTTTTGTTAGTATTTTAAGTATTTTCATTAGTATTTTAAAAATAAAATAGTACACATTTGCCAAATTGGTAGATAAATACATATGTATTATAACTGGTGTCATGTTAATACACAGTGGAGATCCTACATATGTGCTATATGGGTTGTATGGGCTGTACTTAGGATTATTTTATGGTTGTGCTTGTCATAATCTCATATGTGACAGTCTATTAGATCTGTTCATTTTCTGCCAGTGCCAAACTGAACTAACTATATGTAAAGGGACCACCATCTCTGCATCTTTAGAGTAAGCCCAGCACTTTCTTTATAAAGAGACAGATGGTTTTTTAAAAAGAAAAAGAAAAAAGAAAGAAAAGAAAAAACAACAAAGAGAAGAAAATTTTCAGGCTTTTCAAACCATATGTCTTCTCTGAGATATAGTTTTCCTTTTCTTAGCAATTCTTTAAAAATGCAAAAACGTTCTTAGCTTGAAAGCTGTGCACTAACTAGCCATGAACCAGATTGTGTACAAAATCTGCAGCTTTCCAAATCCCACTTTAGATCTTTAAGGTGGTAGCAATCTTCACCCGTGCCCACCCTGGGTGTAACTGGGTAAGATGGTAGCAATATTCACCAGTCCCTACCCTGAGATGTAATTGTTTTTTTTTTTAATTATTTTTTTTTTATTGAGAAAAGGAGAAAAAAAAACAAGTTTCCACTTCCTTCCATCCTCCCATTTCCCTCCCCCTCCTCCCACCCTTCTCCCCCTCCTCCCACCCTTCTCCCCCTCCTCCCACCCTTCTCCCCCTCCCCCCACTCCTTTCCCCCTCCCTCTCCAGTCCAAAGAGCAGTCAGGGTTTTCTGCCCTGTGGTAAATCCTAGGTCCTCCCCCCTCCGTCCATATCTAGGAAGGTGAACATCCAAACTGGCTAGGCTCCCACAAAGCCAGAACATTACGTAGGATCAAAACCCCGTGCCATTGTCCTTTGCGTCTCATCGGCCCTCATTGTTTGCCATGTTCAGAGAGTCCAGTTTTATCCCATGCTTTTTCAGTCACAGTCCAGCTGGCCTTGGTGAGCTCCCAATAGATCAGCTCCACTGTATCAGTGGGTAGGTGCACCCCTCGTGGTCCCGACTTCTTTGCTCGTGTTCTCCCTCCTGCTCCTCATTGGGACCTTGGGATCTCAGTCCAGTGCTCCAGTGTGGGTCTCTGTCTCTATCTCCATCCATCACCAGATGAAGGTTCTATGATGATATGCAAGATATTCGTCAGTATTGCTCTATGATAGGGTCATTTCAGGTTCCCTATCCTCAGCTGTCCAAGGAACTAACTGGGGACCTCGGCTTGGGCACCTGGGAGCCCCTCTAGGGTCAGGTCTCTTGCCAACCCTAAAGTGGCTCACTTAACTAAGAATTGTGGTTCCGTGCTCCCCTGTCCAACCTTCCTTTATCCCAATCCTCCTGTTTCTCCAAGGCCCCACCTCCTTCTCTTCTAACTTTTCTCTCCCCATCTCCCCTTACCCCCATCCCACCCCACCCCCAAGATCCCAATTTTCTCCCCGGCAATTTTGTCTACTTCCCTTAGCCAAGAGGATAACTATATGTTTTTCCTTAGGATCCCCTTCTTACTTAGCTTCTTTAGATTCACCTATTGTAGACTCCGTGACCCTTATTTAATGGCTAGACACCAATTATGAGTGAGTACATCCCATGTTCCTCTTTTTGGGTCTGGGATACCTCACTCAGGATAGTGTTTTCTATTTCCATCCATTTGCATGCAAAATTCTAGAAGTCATTGTTTTTAACCGCTGCGTAGTACTCTAATGTGTATATATTCCATACTTTCTACATCCATTCTTCCATTGAAGGGCATCTAGGTTGTTTCCAGGTTCTGGCTATTACAAATAATACTGCTATGAACATAGTTGAACAAATGCTTCTGTCATATGATAGGGCATCTCTTGGGTATATTCCCAAGAGTGGTATTGCTGGGTCCAGAGGTAGGTTGATCCCGAATTTCCTGAGAAACCGAAACACTGACTTCCATAGTGGTTGCACAAGATTGCATTCCCACCAGCAATGGATGAGGGTACCCCTTCCACCACAGCCTCTCCAGCAAAGGCTATCATTGGTGTTTTTGACTTTAGCCATTCTGACAGGTGTAAGATGATATCTCAAAGTTGTTTTGATTTGCATTTCCCTGATTGCTAAGGAAGTTGAGCACGACCTTAAGTGTCTTTTGGCCATTTGAACTTCTTCTGTTGAGAATTCTCTGTTCAGTTCAGTGCCCAATTTTTAATTGGGTTAATTAGCATTTTAAAGTCTAGTTTCTTGAGTTCTCTATATATTTTGGAGATCAGACCTTTGTCTGTTGCGGGGTTGGTGAAGATCTTCTCCCAGTCAGTAGGTTGCCTTTGTGTCTTAGTGACAGTGTCCTTTGCTTTACAAAAGCTTCTCAGTTTTAGTAGGTCCCACTTATTCAATGTTGCCCTTAATGTCTTTGCTTCTGGGGTAATACATAGGAAGCGATCTCCTGTGCCCATCTGTTGTAGGGTATTTCCCACTTTCTCTTCTATCATTTTCAGTGTGTTCGGGCTGATATTGAGGTCTTTAATCCATTTGGACTTAAGTTTTGTGCAGGGTGATAGATATGGGTCTATTTTCATTCTTCTACAGGTTGACATCCAGTTGTGCCAGCACCATTTGTTGAAGATGCTTTCTTTCTTCCATTGTATATTTTTAGCTCCTTTATCAAAAATGAGGTGTTCATAGGTTTGTGGGTTAAAATCCAGGTCTTCCATTCGATTCCATTGGTCGACTTCTCTGTTTTTATGCCAGTACCACACTGATTTCATTACTGTAGCTCTGTAATAGAGTTTGAAGTCAGGGATGGTAATGCCTCCAGACGATGCTTTGTTGTATAAGATTGTTTTGGCTATCCTGGGTTTTTTGTTTTTCCATATAAAGTTGATTATTGTCCTCTCCAGATATGTGAAGAATTTTGATGGGATCTTGATGGGGATTGCATTGAATCTATAAATTGCCTTAGGTAGAATTGCCATTTTTACTATGTTGATCCTCCCAATCCAAGAGCAAGGGAGGTCCATCCATTTTTTGGTATCCTCTTCAATTTCTTTCTTCAATGCCTTAAAGTTCTTTTCAAATAGATCTTTCACTTCCTTGGTTAGATTTACCCCAAGATATTTTATGCTGTTTGTGGCTATCGTGAATGGTGAAGCTTCTCTGATTTCCGTCTCTGCTTCCATATCCTTTGTGTATAAGAGGGCGACTGATTTTTTGGAGTTGATCTTGTATCCTGCCACATTACTAAAGGTGTTTATCAGCTGTAGGAGTTCTTTGGTGGAGTTTTGGGGGTCGCTTATGTACACTATCATATCATCTGCGAATAACGAAAGTTTAACTTCTTCCTTTCCAATTCGAATCCCCTTGATCCCATTATGTTGTCTTATTGCTATTGCTAGAACTTCAAGCACTATATTGAAGAGGTATGGCGAGAGTGGACAGCCTTGTCGTGTTCCTGAGTTAAGCGGGATGGCTTTGAGTTTTTCTCTGTTTAATTTGATGTTAGCTGTCGGTTTGCTGTATATAGCTTTTATTATATTTAGGTAGGACCCTTGTATCACTAATCTCTCCAAGACTTTTAACAAAATGGATGTTGAATTTTGTCGAATGTTTTTTCAGCATCTAATGAAATGATCATATGGTTTTTATCTTTCAGTTTATTTATATGCTGGATTACATTGATAGATTTTCGTATGTTGAACCAGCCCTGCATCTCAGGAATGAAGCCTACCTGATCATAATGGATAATTTTTCTAATGTGTTCTTGGATTCGGTTTGCCAGTATTTTATTGAGAATTTTTGCGTCGATGTTCATGAGTAAGATTGGCCTGTAATTCTCTTTCCTGGTTAAGTCTGTGTGTGGTTTTGGTATAAGAGTAACTGTAGCTTCATAAAAGGAATTAGATAATGACCCTTCTGTTTCTATATTGTGAAATACATTAAGGAGTATAGGTATTAGCTCTTCTTGGAAGTTCTGGTAGAATTCCGCATTGAAACCATCTGGTCCTGGGCTTTTTTTTGGTAGGGAGGTTTTTATAACAGCTTCTAATTCTTCGCGACCAACAGGTCTGTTTAGATTGTTCACCTGGTCCTGGTGTAACTTTGGTATATGGTATTTATCTAAAAAAGTGTCCATTTCTTTTACATTTTCCAGTTTTGTGTTATACAGGCTTTTGTAATAAGATCTAATGATTCTCTGAATTTCCTCTGTGTCTGTGGTTATGTCCCCCTTTTCATTTCTGATCTTATTAATTTGCGTATTCTCTCGCTGCCGTTTGATTAATTTGGATAGGTGTTTATCAATCTTGTTGATTTTCTCCAAGAACCATCTTTTTGTTTCATTGATTCTTTAGATTGTTTTCTGTGTTTCTATTTTGTTGATTTAAGCCCTCAGTTTGATTATTTCCAGTCTTCTACTCCTCCTAGGTGAGTCTGCTTCTTTTTTTTCTAGAGCTTTCAGGTGGGCTGTTAAGTCTCCAATATGTTCTTTCTCTGTTTTCTTTAAGTGGGCACTTAGTGCTATGAACTTTCCTCTTAGCACTGCTTTCATGGTGACCCATAAGTTCGAGTATGTTGTTTCTTTATTTTCATTGAATTCAAGGAAGACTTTAATTTCTTTCTTTATTTCTTCCTTAATCCAGGTATGGTTCAGTAGTTGACTGTTCAGTTTCCATGAGTTTGTAGGCTTTCTGGGGGTAGCATTGTTGTTGAATTCTAACTTTAATCCATGGTGATCTGATAAGACACAGGTGGTTACTAATATTTTTTTGTAACTGTGGATGTTTGCTTTGTTACCGACTATGTGGTCAATTTTCAAGAAGGTTCCATGAGCTGCAGAGAAGAAGGTATATTCTCTCCTATTTGGGTAGAATAATCTATAGATGTCTGTTAAGTCCATTTGCTTCATTTACCTCCATTAATTCTCTAATTTCTCTGTTAGGTTTCTGTTTGATTGACCTGTCCATTGGTGAGAGAGGAGTGTTGAAGTCTCCTACTATTAGTGTGTGTGGTTTGATGGCTGCCTTGAGTTTTCATAATGTTTCTTTTACGTACGTGGGCACTTTTATATTAGGGGCGTAGATATTCAGGATTGAGACTTCATCCTAATGAATTGTTCCTGTTATGAGTATAAAATGTCCCTCTCCATCTCTTCTGATCGATTTAAGTTTGAAGTCAACTTTGTTAGAAATTAGTATGGCCACACCTGCTTGTTTCTTAGGTCCATTTGCTTGATAAGCCTTTTCCCAGCCCTTTACTCTGAGTAGGTGCCTGTCTTTGTGGTTGAGGTGTGTTTCTTGTAAACAGCAGAATGTTGGATCCTGTTTTCGTATCCAATCTATTAGCCTGTGCCTTTTTATAGGTGAGTTGAGCCCATTAACAAGTGATATTAATGACCAGTAGTTGTTAACTCCGGTCACTTTTTTAGTAGTAGGGTTTGTGTGTTTCCCTTCTTTGAGTTGCGCTGGTGAAAGGTCTCTAGATGACTGAGTTATTGTGGGCATTGTTGGACTCCTTGGTTAGTGATTTTCCTTCTATTATTTTCTGTAAGGCTGGATTTGTGGCTACGTATTGTTTAAATTTGTTTTTATCCTGGAAAATTTTGTTTTCTCCATTTATAGTGAACGAAAGCTTG
Organism: Microtus pennsylvanicus; assembly: GCF_037038515.1. Lineage (NCBI taxonomy): Eukaryota > Metazoa > Chordata > Mammalia > Rodentia > Cricetidae > Microtus > Microtus pennsylvanicus. Next base: position 29,817,668 of record NC_134583.1, on the reverse strand, counting down.
GCTGGATATAGTAGTCTGGGTTTGCATCCATGATCTCTTAGTTTTTGCAGTACATCTATCCAGGACCTTCTGGCTTTCATGGTTTCCATAGAGAAGTCAGGTGTAAGTCTGATAGGTTTACCTTTATAAGTAACTTGGCCTTTTTCCTTTGCGGCTCTTAATATTCTTTCTTTATTCTGTATATTTTGTGTTTTGATTATTATATGGTGAGGGGATGTTTTTTTTTTTGATCCAGCCTATTTGGTGTTCTGTATGCTTCTTGAACCTTCATAGGTACAACTTTCTTCAGGTTGGGAAAGTTTTCTTCTATAATTTTATTAAATATGTTTTCTGTACCGTTGAGCTGCACTTCTTCTCCTTCTTCTACTCCAATTATTCTTAGGTTTGGTCTTTTTATTGTGTCCCAGATTTCCTGAATGTTTTGTGATGAGAATTTGTTGGTTTTGCTGTTTTCTTTGATCAGTGTGTTTATTTTCTCTATGGTATCTTCAGTGTCTGACATTCTCTCTTCTATCTCTTGTAATCTGTTGTTAGTACTTGTCTCTGTAGTTCCTGTTTGTTTACCCAGATTTTCCATCTCCATTCTTCCCTCAGTTTGTGCTTTCTTCATTGCTTCCATTTTATTCTTCAAGTCTTGAACCGCTTCCCTAACCTGTTTGATTGCTTTTTCTTGTTTCTCTTGGTTTTCTTGCGTGTCTTTGAGCGATTTATTTATTTCCTCTACCTTTTTGTTTGTAATCTCTAATTGTTTATGGCAGTTTTTCACCTCCTGTTTAAGGTCCTCTATTATTTTCATATAGTTCACTTTTGAGTCCATTTCTTCTATTTCTTCAGGAGTAGGGTGTACAATTCTTCTTATTTCGGGATCCCTGGGTTCTGGTGGTGTCATGTTGCCTTTCAGGTTGTTGGAGGAATTCTTGCATTGACGCCTTCCCATCTCTTCCTTCAAATGGAGCCACGAGAGGCCTGGTGTCTTGGTCCAGTCTTTGCTGTGATTGACTCTCTGGGTATATCTCTTCAGTGTAGAAGCAGGAACCGTTTCTGTCCAGATGGGATTCCTCAGCAACTAAACAGGGCCGCCGGTAGCCCAATGATCCAGGGCCAACAGGATGAATGGAGCAAGGGGGGGCGGTATCCAGGAGCGCACAGGAAGCCTAGCGCTGGAGCTGAAGGTGCCCAGGCTCCCTTACAGGGGACCCTGAGGCCTGCCCGGTAGGCAGGCACTCACAGCTCTGGGTGGGTAGCCTTTGTGTAGGAGCTTAAAACTGTTCTTGAGCACTGGTCCTAGCATACAGCAGGGCAGGGTTGGGGAGGGGGGCTGGGGGGGCTGGGTCGTGCAAAAGAAAGACAGCCCTGCAGAAGGAGCTGGGGGAGGGGGGTTTGTGCTCTCTTCCGGGACAGTCCGCCCCTGGATAGCACACACTCACCCGTCCTGATGGGATTCCTCAGCAACTAAACAGGGCCGCCGGTAGCCCAATGATCCAGGGCCAACAGGATGAATGGAGCAAGGGGGGGGGGGGGCGGTATCCAGGAGAGCACAGGAAGCCTGGCACCAGAGCTGAAGGTGCCCGGGCTCCCTTACGGGGGACCCTGAAGCCTGCCAGGTAGGCAGGCACACACCGCTCTAGGTGGGTAGCCTTAGTGTAGGAGCTTAAAACCTGAGATGTAATTGTTATTACATAAATAATTGATTTATTACCTCAGTTGTGGTAGAAAGTAGTTTCAAAGGATTCCTCCTGGTCTTTCTCACTCTGATAGATCTTACCCCTCAGAGCAATATCTACTGTGGGGTGTGCCAATGACCTAAGCATACCAATCCCAATTATACATTTAAGGCTTGGGAAAATGATCACTGGTTTGGTCATCAAATCCAATGTATTTTGTTCAAAATTTCACTTTATTGTCTGAGGCCATCATTTATTATTAGCTTTGTCTATCATTTGATATTTAGCCATAGATATAAAACAAAAGCAAAACAATAATTAAGAAAAGGACAATGGGAACTTAAACCAATTTTGGCAAACTGGAATTTGATGAGCAAAATTACATTCTTATTCCAATTCCAATAATGTGTTATTGTAAAATCAGAGCAATTTTCAAAGCAAGGATAAAGAGAAAAAGAGACAGAGATAGGAGAGAGAAAAATGAAGATCTATCTCAATGTCAGAGTAGTAATAAAATGTATAACATAATTGGATATGAAACTAGAGCTATACATAAATAATAGATGCTTGTAGATGGGATTTTTAATGAACTTGTGGACACAGGAGAAAAACTTAGGGCTGTATATTTTATAGCAAAGCTCTCTTGGATAAGCTGAGAGCTTCTAAGAGGTATGTTACCATATAGAAATACAAGTTCTGTGAACTCTGCTTCCCTGGGCAGAGATCAGTATAGCAACTGTCAATTAGAGGGAAAGAATCTAAATAAGAATAAAAGGTCATGCCATGTTTGAATGATGTGTCCAAATTTATACCAGCCACAAGAAACTAAAACTACTGAGTATAAGTTCTGAAGAATCTTGGTCTCAAAACAGGTAATAAATTCAGGCAGCTACAAAATCATTCTGTAGAGATTCAGTCAAAGCCCAGGACACATAAAGATACAGGGACAAAAACTCACACATTTTAAGTTTACAATTAAAACAGAAACTGAAGCACAATGATCAATGAGCCACTAAGAGAAACAACCATCAAAGAGAAATGAGAAAAGCATCATCATTCTCAAGTCTGGAAATTACATATATTTTTTAAAGATTTTACAAATTTTGTAGTAAGACAATAGTGCCTTGTTGTGAATAGAATATTTGTTTAATTATGTAAAGATGTGTTGCATTTGTTTTCATTACAGAATAATTATTTATATACAAATATATTGCTTTTGCTTATGCTGCATTTGTTTAACTATGTAAAGGAGTGTTGCTTTTATTTAGGCTTCATTTGCTTAATTATATAAAGATATGTTGCTATTTTACCTTGCCTGCCTAAGGTACCTAAATGGTCTAATGAGAAAACTCAATTGACAATAGCTAGGCAGAGGAGGGATAGGTGAGTCTGGCAGGAAGAGAGAGAAGGTAAGCCAGGTAGCCAGACAGGAGCCAGCCAGACACAGAAGAAGTGAGAAAGCAGGATGAACAGTAATTAGATGAGGTAAACAAGCCTCATAGGGCAGCACATAGTTGAAAAGAAGCGGGATATTTAAGTTTTAAAAAGCTAGCTAAAAACAAGCCTAATATAAGGCCAGGCATTCATAATTAATAAGTCTTCACATCATAGTTTGGGGGTTGATGATCCAAGAAAGCCTGCTACATTTGGTGCCCAACCTGAAGCATATATTTCTACATAAGGCCTAGAAAGCTGGGAAAAACGACAACATGGCTTCCTAGTGGGCCAGTGTTCATAGCCTACAGAGGTGCAGCTTTGCCATACAGCGAGCATTTGAGCAACTGGCACATTAAGTACGAACAGCAAGCTAAGTAAAATCAACTGCCTCAGCACAGGCACCAGCTTCCTAGAGCTGGGGCAGTTGAATGCCTGTCCCAGTTAAATGCAGATGCTGGCCAGACCTGAAGTGCATAAGGCTCTGCTATTATGGACCTGAGATGGAGTCAGCCACCAGTCACTGCAAAGATGTACTGTGAGTTTAAGGTTTGGCTCATGTGGCCAGAGAATGCTACAGGTTCACAGTAAAGCAGGACCAGACCAAAAACAGTTAAAAGAAAGGAAGAAACTCCAAACAGGTTACAGTGTACTTAAAATGTGCTTAGGTGTTTAAGAAAGGAGAGAAAATGGTTATAGAGAGTCATAGGAAAGAATAGTTTAAAATAATAAAGTCTTTAAAGAGAGAGTAAATTAATATAAAGAAAAAAGCCATGTAAAACTGAAAAATGCACAGGAGTCAGGATCCTCTATAGATTTATGCTGACTTCGAATTTTTCAAATGCTGATGAGCAAACAACAGCTGCTGAGAGACATCAGACTGTAAAAGGGACTTCTTAATTAAACCAGCCTAGGTACTTTAGAGATGTCTTAACTTTAAAATGGAATTCAGATGGTATATTGCTTTGAGGAAAAGATTATGCTTTTATTTCTACAGGGAACAAAATTCTGTGAGTTCTTCAAGGTTAACAGAAATCAGGTTTGATCAGGGAGACTTTCTGAAAATCTTGGTTACAGACATCAAGAAATCCTGAAAAACTGTGACAAGTAACATATATACTGATCCCTCTTCATGGGAACAGTTCTGAGAATGAACAGCAAATGTTATAGCTAGTTTTCACAGGGCTTGACCATTATCTCAATCTTCTGAGGATCCCCTAAAGATACTGTTGACGCAAGACACCAGGAAGCAGTCTAGAGAACACAAAAGCCACATTCCCAAGAGGTTGATAAGTGGTTTTTGGTCATTTCAGTGAGTTATTGATGTTTGGCATCATTTAGTAGGAATATGTGGATATAGGATAAAAAGACAACTCTTAATGTAAAGTACTTACATTTGTATATTGATACAAATTTGAAATTATTTTTGTTATACTATATGTATGTTTCTACTCTTGTTTGGGGTATTGGGCTTATACAGCTCATTTAACATGTAATGTACAATTTAAAAATTCAAGTTGATAGTCATTTATAATAAACTTGTATTCACATTAGGTATGTTTTTAAAGTTAAATAGATATATTGAGATAAATAAATTGTCTTTATATACTTCAAAGACCTATAGAATATGGCATTTAAAATATTTTGTTAACTTATGGCTTTTCAGACACATCTGCTCCTGGCAGCACCAAATTACTTCCCAAAAGGAGGATGGACATTGAAGAAACTCCATGAGAGTTTGCTTTCATTGTGGTAAGACTGACTATTTGGGAAAGAAACTGCCTTTGCCCGGATTGCTTGGTAATATGCTAAATAAACTGAACATGCAGAACCCACAAGAAAATGACTCCTGATTTTGCCTAAACAAGGTGGGACAGTCTCTCAGAGTTACTACTTCATAGAAGAGTCTGTCAGACATTCTCCAGGACACAGAGGACAGAAACTGATAAGCTTTACCAACACAAAGTAGGACAGTACTTCATATTTTTTGCTTCATGGAAAAGTCTTCCATATACTCAGTTAGGCCCCTAGGCTTAAGTTTATGCCCAAATATTGCAGAGGAATCTTAAGTTGCTGTTCAGGCAGCCAGATGTTTCTGTCATTTGTATAGTTTGGAAAGTGGCTCGTACTATACTTCCTGTTTTCTCAGGTAATATTATATCCTTCTGAGGTCTTTTATGGAGTTGAAGACTAGATAGTCATTCTTACAATTTTCCTTGATTTCTATAAATGGTAAATTAAACACAAAGCTTTGAATTCACCATGATAGGACAAATAATGGAATATTTTCTCTGACTGAGTTTGTCAAATCAAAATAAACTGGATATTGAAAGTGTAATTCTTACTTGATAATTGTTCTTAGTATATATAGTTTACTATTTTCAAGTTAAAAATTTCAAGACATGAAATCAGATTATTGAACAATGACATAGAATTGAGAACCTACGTATAAGCCCACACTCCTCAATTCACCATTTTTTATTTTTTTACAGAAAGGTCAACAATACACATTGGAGCTGAAGAATTCCATCTGGACAGGTGAATGTGTGCTATCCAGGGGCGGACTGTCCCTGAAGAGAGCACAAACCCCCCTCCCCCAGCTCCTGCTGCATGTCTTTCTTACACATGACCCAGCCCCCTCCCAAGCCTGCCCTGCAGTCTGCTAGGTCCTTTGCTCAAGAACAGTTTCTTGCTCCTACACTAAGGCTACCCATCCAGAGTGGTGAGTGCCTACATACCGGGCAGGCTTCAAGGTCACCCGCAAGGGAGCACAGGCACCTTTGGCTTGTGCTGCAGGGTCTCCTGTGTTCTACTCGACCCCATCCTGCCCCCCAAGTTTTCCCTTTTATCCACAGGTCATTGGTCTACCAGGCTTCCATGTTTCGGTGCTGAGGAGTTCCATCTGGACAAGAATGGTTTCTGCTTCTACACTGAGGAGATACATCCAGAGAGTCAGTCACAGCAAAGACTGGACCAAGACACCAGGCCTCTCCTGGCTCCATTTGAAGGAAGAGATGAGCCGGCATCAATGCAAGAATTCCTCCAACAACCTGAAAGGCAACATGATATCACCAGAATCCAGGGATCCCAAAATAAGAATTGTACACCCTACTACAGAAGAAATAGAAGAAATCGACTCTAAACTGAATTATATGAAAATAATAGAGGACCTTAAACAGGAGGTGAAAAACTGCCATAAACAATTAGAGATTACAAACAAAAAGGTAGAGGAAATGAATAAATCTCTCAAAGATACCCAAGAAAACCAAGAGAAACAAGAGAAAGCAATCAAACAGGTAAGGGAAACGGTTCAAGACTTGAAGAATGAAATGAAAGTAATGAAGAAAACAAAAACCGAGGGAAGGATGGAGATGGAAAATCTGGGTAAACAAACAGGAACTACAGAGACAAGTACTAACAACAGATTACAAGAGTTAGAAGAAAGAATCTCAGACACTGAAGATACCATAGAGAAAATAAACACACTGATCAAAGAAAACAGCAAATCCAAAAAATTCTCATCACAAAACATTCAGGAAATCTGGGACACAATAAAAAGACCAAACCTAAGAATAATAGGGGTAGAAGAAGGAGAAGAAGTACAGCTCAACGGTCCAAAAAACATATTTAATAAAATTATAGAAGAAAACTTTCCCAACCTAAAGAAAGATATTCCTTTGAATATTGAAGAAGCACACAGAACACCGAATAGACTGGATCAAAAAAAAATCTCCTTGCCATATAATAATCAAAACACAAAAGATACAGAATAAAGGAAGAATATTAAGAGCTGCAAAGGAAAAAGGTCAAGTTACTTATAAAGGTAAACCTATCAGACCTGACTTCTCTATGGAAACCATGAAAACCAGAAGGTCCTGGATTAATGTACTTCAGAAACTAAGAGACCATGGATGCAAGCCCAGACTACTATACCCAGCCAAGCTTTCGTTCACTATAAATGGAGAAAACAAAATTTTCCAGGATAAAAACAAATTTAAACAAGACGTAGCCACAAATCCAGCCTTACAGAAAGTAATAGAAGGAAAATCACTAACCAAGGAGTCCAACAATGCCCACAGTAACTCAGACATTTAATGACTCTTCACCAGCACAACTCGAAGAAGGGAAACACACAAACTTTACTACCAAAAAAAAAGAAAGAAAAAATGACCAAAGAAACAACCACTGGTTATTAATATCACTTAATATCAATGGACTCAAATCACCTATTAAAAGGCACAGTCTAAGAGATTGGATACGAAAACAGGATCCAACATTCTGCTGTTTACAAGAAACACACCTCAACCACAAAGAAAGACATCTACTCAGAATAAATGGCTGGGAAAAGGCTTATCAAGCAAATGGACCTAAGAAACAAGCAGGTGTGGCCATACTAATTTCTGACAAAGTTGACTTCAAACTAAAATCAATCAAAAGAGATGGAGAGGGACATTTTATACTCATAACAGGAACAATTCATCAGGATGAAGTCTCCTGAATATCTATGCCCCTAATATAAAAGCACCCATTTATGTAAAAGAAACATTACTAAAACTCAAGACATTCATCAAACCATACACACTAATAGTAGTAGACTTCAACACTCCTCTCTCACCAATGGACAATGAGTCTGCTTCTTTTTTTTCTAGAGCTTTCAGGTGGGCTTTTAAGTCTCCAATGTGTGCTTTCTCCGTTTTCTTTAAGTGGGCACTTAGTGCTATGAACTTTCCTCTTAGCACTGATTTCATAGTGTCCCATAGTTTTGAGTATGTTGAGTCTTTATTTTCATTGAATTCATGATAGACTTTAATTTCTTTCTTTATTTCTTCCTTGATCAAGGTGTGGTTCAGTAGGTATCCAGTTTCTATGAGTTTGTAGGCTTTCTGGGGGTAGCATTGTTGTTGAATTCTAACTTTAATCAATGGTGATCCATAAGACACAGGTGGTTACTAATATTTTTTTGTGTTTCTTTCACTTTATTTATTTATTTATTTATTTATTAAAGATTTCTGCCTCCTCCCCGCCACTGTCGCCCATTTCCCTCCCCCTCCCCCAATCAAATCCCCCTCCCTCATCAGCCTGAAGAGCAATCAGGGTTCCCTGCCCTGTGGGAAGTCCAAGGTCCTCCCTGATCCATCCAGGTCCAGGAAGGTGAGCATCCAAACAGGGTAGGCTCCCACAAAACCAGTTCATGCAGTAGGTTTGAAACCTAGTGCCATTTCCTTGGCTTCTCATCAGCCTTCATTATCCACCATGTTCAGAGAGTCTGGTTTTATCTCATGCTTTTTCAGACCCAGGCCAGCTGGCCTTGGTGAGTTCCCAATAGAACATCCCTATTGTCTCAGTGTGTGGGTGCACCCCTCACAGTCCTGAGTTCCTTGCTCGTGCTCTCTCTCCTTCTGCTCCTGATTTGGACCTTGGGGTTGTAGTCTGGTGCTCCAATGTGGGACTCTGCCTCTGTCTGCTTTCATCGCCTGATGAAGGTTAATATGTTTTTTTTTGGGGGGGGGGGTTCACCTTCTTATTTAGCTTCTCTAGGATCACAAATTATAGGCTCAATATCCTTTATTTATGGCTAGATACCAATTATGAGTGAGTACATCCCATGTTCCTCTTTTTGGGTCTGGCTTACCTCACTCAGGATAGTGTTTTCTATTTCCATACATTTGCATGCAAAATTCAAGAAGTCACTGTTTTTTACTGCTGAGTAGTACTCTAATATGTATATATTCCATACTTTCTTTATCCATTCTTCCATTGAAGGGCATCTAGGTTGTTTCCAGGTTCTGGCTATTACACAAATAATGCTGCTATGAACATAGTTGAGCATATACTTTTGTTGTATGATAGGCATCTCTTGGGTATATTCCCAAAAGTGGTATTGCTGGGTCCAGGGGTAGGTTGATCCCAAATTTCCTGAGAAACCGCCACACTGCTTTCCAAAGTGGTTGCACAAGTTTGCATTCCCACCAGTAATGGATGAGTGTACCCCTTTCTCTACCACCTCTCCAGCAAAGGCTATCATTAGTGTTTCTGATTTTAACAATTCTGACAGGTGTAAGATGGTATCTTAAAGTTGTCTTGATTTGCATTTCTAATATTTTTTTGTAACTGTGGAAGTTTGCTTTGTTACCGAGTATGTGGTCAATTTTCGAGAAGGTTCCATGAGCTGCAGAGAAGAAGGCATAGTCTTTCCTATTTGGGTGGAATGTTCTATAGATGTCTGTTAAGTCCATTTGATTCATTACCTCCCTTAACCTTCTTATTTCTCTGTTAGGTTTCTGTCTGATTGGTGAGAGCTCATCTAGGAGGAGTAGAAGACTGGAAATAATCAAACTGAGGGCTTAAATCAACAAAATAGAAACACAGAAAACAATTAAAAGAATCAATGAAACAAAAAGCTGGTTCTTGGAGAAAATCAACAAGATTGATAAACCCCTATCCAAATTAATCAAACAGCAGAGAGAGAATATGAAAATTAACAAGATCAGAAATGAAAAGGGGGACATAACCACAGACACAGAGGAAATTCAGAGAATCATTAGATCTTACTACAAAAGCCCATATGCCACAAAATTGGAAAATGTAAAAGAAATGGACACTTTTTTAGATAAGTAACATATATCAAAGTTAAACCAGAACCAGGTGAACAATCTAAACAGACCTATTAGTCGCGAAGAATTAGAAGATGTTATAAAAAAACCTCCCTACCAAAAAAAGGCCAGGTCAGGACGGTTTCAAGGCAGAACTCTACAAGAACTTCCAAGAAGACCTAATACCTATACTCCTTAATGTATTTCACAATATAGAAACAGAAGGGTCATTGCCAAATTCCTTTTATGAAGCTACAGTTACCCTGATACCAAAACCACACAAAGAATCAACCAAGAAAGAGAATTACAGGCCAATCTCACTCAGGAACATCGACGCAAAAATCCTCAATAAAATACTGGCAAACCGAATCCAAGAACACATTAGAAAAATTATCCATTATGATCAAGTAGGCTTCATCCCAGAGATGCAGGGCTGGTTCAACATACGAAAATCTATCAATGTAATCCATCATATAAATAAGCTGAAAGAAAAAAACATATGATCATTTCATTACATGCTGAAAAAGCTTTTGACAAAATTCAACATCCCTTTATGATAAAGGTCTTGGAGAGATAAGGGATACAAGGGTCATACCTAAATATAATAACAGCTAATTACAGCAAGCCAACAGCTAACATCAAATTAAACAGAGAGAAAATCAAAGCCATCCCACTAAAATCAGGAACACGACAAGGTTGTCCACTCTCTACATACATCTTCAATATAGTGCTGAAGTTCTAGCAATAGCACTAAGACAATATAAGGGGATCAAAGGGATTCGAATTCGAAAGGAAGAAGTTAAATTTTCGTTATTCGCAGATGATATGATAGTGTACATAAGTGACCCCAAAAACTCTACCAAAGAACTCCTACAGCTGATAAACACCTTCAGTAGCATGGCAGGATACAAGATCAATTCCAAAAAATCAGTTGCCCTCCAATACACAAAGGAGAAGAAAGCAGAGAGAAAAATCAGAGAAGCATCACCTTTCACGATAGCCACAAATAGCATAAAATATCTTGGAGTAACTCTAACCAAGGAAGTGAAGGATCTATTTGAAAAGAACTTTAAGTCTTTAAAGAAAGAAATTGAGAAGGATACCAGAAAATGGAAGGATCTCCCTTGCTCTTGGATTGGGAGGATCAAAATAGTAAAAATTGCAATTCTACCAAGGGCAATTTATAGATTCAATGCAATCCCCATTAAAATCCCATCAAAATTCTTCACAGATCTTGAGAGGACAATAATCAACTTTATATGGAAAAACAAAAAACCCAAGATAGCCCAAACAATCTTATACAATATAGGAACTTCTGGAGGCATTACCATCCCTGACTTCAAACTCTATTACAGAGCTTCAGTATTGAAAACAGCTTGGTATTGGCATAAAAACAGAGACGTCAATCAATGGAATAGAATAGAAGACCCAGATTTTAACTCACAAACCTATGAACACCTGATTTTTGATAAAGGAGCTAAAAGTATACAGTGGAAGAAAGAGAGCATCTTCAACAAATGGTGCTGGCAGAACTGGTTGTCAACCTGCAGAAGAATGAAAATAGATCCATATCTATCACCATGCACAAAACTCCAGTCCAAATGGTAAAGACCTCAATATCAGTCTGAACCCACTGAACCTGATAGAAGAGAAAGTGGGAAGTATTTTACAACATATGGGCACAGGAGATCACTTCCTACGTATATCCCCAGCAGCACAGACATTAAGGACAACATTGAATAAATGGGACCTACTAAAACTGAGAAGCTACTGTAAAGCAAAGGACACTGTCACTAAGACAAAAAGGCAACTCACTTACTGGGAGAAGATCATCACCAACCCTGCAACAGACAAAGAAAGGTCTGATCTCCAAAATATATAAAGAACTCAAGAAACTAGACTTTAAAATGCTAATTAACCCAATTAAAAAATGGGGCACTGAACTGAACAGAGAATTCTCAACAGAAGAAGTTCAAATGGCCAAAAGACACTTAAGGGCATGCTCAACCTCCTTAGCGATCAGGGAAATGCAAATCAAAACAACTTTGAGATACCATCTTACACCTGTCAGAATGACTAAAATCAAAAACACCAATGATAGCCTTTGCTGAAGAGGTTGAGAGGAAGGGGTACCCTCATCCATTGCTGGTGGGAATGCAAACTTGTGCAACCACTTTGGAAAGCAGTGTGGCGGTTACTCAGGAAATTCAGGATCAACCTACCCCTGGACCCAGTAATCCCAAACTTGGGAATATACCCAAGAGATGCCCTATCATATGACAAAAGCATTTGTTCAACTATGTTCATAGCAGTATTATTTGTAATAGCCAGAACCTGGAAACAACCTAGATGCCCTTCAATGGAAGAATGGATAAAGAAAGTGTAGAATATATACATATTAGAGTACTACTCAGCGGTAAAAAACAATGACATCGTGAATTTTGCATGCAAATGTATGGAAATAGAAAACACTATCCTGAGTGAGGTAACCCAGACCCAAAAAGAGGAACATGGGATGTACTCACTCATAATTGGTATCTAGCCATAAATAAAGGACATTGAGCCTATAATTTGTGATCCTAGAGAAGCTAAATAACAAGGTGAACCCAAAGAAAAACATATAGTCATCTGCCGAATATGGGAAGTAGACAAGATTGCCGGGCAAAAACTTGGAACTTGGGGGTGAGGTGACATGGGGGTAAGGGGAAATGGGGTGAGAAAAATGAGAAGGGGAGGATGGGGGGAGCTTGGGGGAATGGGATGGTTGGGATAAAGGAAAGGTGGATATGGGAGCAAGGAAGTATATATCCTAATTAAGGGAGCCATCTTAGGGTTGGCAAGAGACGACTCTAGTGGGGTTTGCAGGTGTCCAGGAAGATGTCCCCAGCTAGTACCTTGGGCAACTGAGGAGAGGGAACCTGAAATGACCCTATCCTATAGCCATACTGATGAATATCTTGCATATCACTTTAGAACCTTCATCTGGCAGTGGATGGAGATAGAGACAGAGACCCACACTGGAGCACCGGACTGAGCTCCCAAGGTCCAAATGAGGAGCAGAAGGAGGGAGAACATGAGCAAGGAAGTCGGGACCACGAGGGGTGCACCCACCCACTGAGACAGTGGGGCTGATCTACTGGGAGCTCACCAAGGCCAGCTGGACTGTGACTGAGTAAGCATGGGATAAAATCGGACTCTCTGAACATGGCGAACAATGAGGGCTGATGAGATGCAAAGGACAATGGCACTAGGTTTCAATCCTACTGTATGAACTGGCTATATTGGAGCCTAGCCTGTTTGGATGCTCACCTTCCTGGACCTGGATGGAGGGGGGAGGACCTTGGACTTTCCACAGGGCAGGGAATCCGGATTGCTCTTCAGACTCGAAAGGGAGGGGGAATGGAGTAGGGGGATGGTTAGAGGAGTGGGGAGAGGGGGAGAAGAGTGGGGGGAGGGGGAGAGGAGTAGGGGGAAGTGATGGGAAATGGGAGGCGGGGAGGAGTCAGAAATTTTTTTCAACAAAAAATAATAAATAAAAATAAATTAAAAAAATACACATTGGAAAAAAGACAACAACCTCAATAAATTGTTCAGGTCTAATTAGATACAGGCAGAAGAATAAAACTAAATTCTTGTCTTTGGCTCTGCATGAAACTCAACTTCAAATGTATCAAGGACATCAGCATAAGACCTAATACATGTAATATAATAAATGATAAAGTAGGGAAAATCCTTGTACTCATTGTACAAAAATACCTTTATAAAGACAACTCCAATAGTGTAGTCTTAAAACCAAAAGTTCTTAAATGGGACTTTGTGAAACTAATTAACATTTTAAATGAAAAAGATAAACATTATATAGTAAAGATAACTTATGCTAATGAATTCTTATCCCTTGCCCATGTATTCTCTGTCGTTTTTTCTACAGGGGCTTGCTGTTCACCTGTTCCATTTTGAGGTTTTCTGAAGACTATGTGTAAAATATCCACTTTAGAACTTCTCCATTCATTTGATGGAGAGCTCAGTCTGATTCAATCAACAGATTTTGAGCTCTGGAGTATTGTTTTGCCTTCTGTAATATTTCTCCTACATAATGTAGAAATGCAGAAAATGTGGTGCAACAGGCTTTCTTGAACCACCAGTCCCAAAATCATGACATGGAGACTTATTATCAATGCTTGGTTTATTATTCAGCTTAGGTTTATTTCTAGCTAGCTTTTTTTAAAACTTAAAGTAATATAGTTCCATTAACTATGTGCTGCCATGAGGTTCATCTACCTCATCTGCATACTGTCCGTCTTGCTTCCTGACAACATCTTTAATAAAAAGTTCAATGTCTGTCTATCTGGTTCTCACCTGACTAGCTGGCTCCCCTTTCTCTCTGCCCACCAGTCCCACCTAACCTTCCTCTGCCTAGCTATTGGCCATTGAGATTTTTATTAGACTAATCAGGTGTCTTAGGCAGGCAAGGTAAAACATCTTTGCATAATTAAACAAATATAGCATAAACAAATATAACACATATTTACACAGTTAAACAATTATTCTGCAACAGAAACAAAGGCAACACATCTTTACATAGTTAAATAAATATTCTATTCCACATTTTCTCCTCTTTATCTAAATAAAAAAGGAAAAGCTACTGATTTTTGTGTTAATTTTTGTGTCCTGCTACTTTACTGAGTGCATTTATCAGCTCTAAGAGATTTCTGGTGGATACTACTGGGAAACTGAAGTAGAAAGAGAAAATTACAGGGTCTTGTAAGTGGTGTGTGTAAGAGAGATGATGCGATTATTGTAACAGAGTTCACGATGATAGAGTTAGTCTTGATAAAAAGTAAAGCAGGAAGACATCATTGTCACATGATTTTATTACAGAGTAGAGGGAGATGGAGAGGGCTGAGTAAGATACAGACAAGAATTAAATGATAAACTTAAGAGATTTGAAACAGTTTCAAGTGATAAGTACCATGAATATTTGCCATAAGAATTAAGTTAATTTGCTTTATGAACTGACATGCTTAACTACCAGTCCTAGCATTATATCTCTGAGAATGTAATCTCAGTTTGAAAAAAATGTATTTTATGTAATATGTATAGATAGATAGATAGATATAATTATCTAATATATATTTATGTAATATATATTCACTTATTCATGGGAATACCACTTAAGTCAAACAAGAAGAGGATGTCATTATGAACAACCAGAAGACAATTTTCTAAGTGAAGTTAACTAAGAAATACAAATGTACATTATCTCACTTGCATGGGAAATTTTTAGAATTAAACACCAAAAGTGGAGAGTAGAATGGTGAGTACGAGGGGCTGGAGGGGAAATATTAGTCAGAGAATGTAAAATTTCAGCTAGTATTAAATAATAAGCCAAAATATCTACTGAACATATAGAGGCTATACTTAATAATAATATACTGTGCTCTTGATTTAACTTTCTATTAGGCACTTAGTAGTATTTTAAATGTTCTCACTACCAAAAGTATTCATAAACATGTAAGTTAGTAACTATGTTAACTATTTAAATTTTATTCTAAAATCTATATGTCAAAATACATTTTACAAGATTACATACATACATATTTGTAAATTTAAGTAAATAAATAGTAGGAAAATTATATCATTGATGTTTTGCTAAATAGACATGTTATCAAACTGCCTCCTAACTATTATCTTTATACCCTTAGATTACTGCTGCTTCTGTTCCTAAAATATGATTAATATAATAGTGCTTGTAAAGTGTCCTTTTATAAACCTTCATCATAGTTAAGAAGAAATCATTTATCAGCTTTTCAGGGCAAGTGATTAAAATGTAAAGTATTTCTCAATACCCCCAATGTCCAGTTGACTTGTTTTTTTATTTTTGTTCTTTTTTTTTCTACTTTGTTTTTCTTTTTTTTCTTTTTTTCTACTTTGTCCCAAAAGAGGTTAGGAGAGATGCTTTCAGAATCTTGTAGAAATCTAATGGGAGTCTACCACATTCCCTGATCCATAGACTACTACGCCTGATAAAACGGGTATCTAGATTGTAGGAAGTGCCTTGTTCTTCAAGAAGCCACACAAGGAGCTACAATAAGACACAAGTACCTTAAAACTCTAAGATGGGATAGAGAGCCACGCAGGCTTGGGAACATAATCAGAGCCCCAAGAGAAGGACAACAGTTACCCGATTCTGCCAAGTACTGCCACACAAGACTGTAGCTTATCAATCAGGCTTATAAAACCTTCTGATTATTTTCAAAACACCATAAATCTGGCTTTTGTGCTTCTGTTACCTCTGAGAGCCTGAAACAACAATATTTCACCAAAGCATGAAGTTGAAGCTAATTGCAGAGGCTTTGAGCTGAGACATGCAGAGAATTGCCAAGGAAACAAATTTCCCAGGCTCTTAGCCTGGCCTTTCCCATATCTGTCCAGCAGAGGGAGGAAGCTAATCTTGAACAGAACTGCAGAACACAGGGTAACAGAGGCCTCCTCCTGGTGTGTGTCTTTTGAACAAAGAATACGATCATTAGAGTGCCCAAAGGAGCACACACTGTTAGGAGAGATGATTGTCATTCTTCCTTTCTTACGCAGGAGTAAGGAAGGGCTCTAAGATGCCAGGCCTTCTTACCTTTGACCATCATGAACCCAGGGAGTGAAGCAGACACAGGATACTTTCAACCAAGGAGGCTAGAGTATATTACACCATCCCTCAAGCCCTCAGATCCCCCCCTCTACACACACACACACACACACACACATACAAGTTTAGAAAAAAACCTTGTGAAGTCAACATATTAATTCTCTTTAGGAGATAGCAACAATGTTACTAATAATTCAAAATATACTTTTGAATTAAACTATATCATTCAGTCAATTTGTGCTAGGTCCTGAAATAGGCTTCAGATTTCTATTATTATATCAATTTGAGTGACCCAAGAAGCAGAATCTAAAGTAAGGTTCAGCTTGAGTAGTTTGATTTTGGAAAAGAAAGATAAGACAAAGTTTAATGTCAGAAAGTCATCTCCTATGATGAGTAACTGAGACTTAGTCCCATAGGGGCCAACACATATGACAGAGCTACATTATCTGGGTGTGGTTGAACTAAGGTGCCGGCTACCACTCCCCTTAGGTAAGGAATTCCAGAGAGTGTGAGGAGATGTCAACTCTTCTACTTGAGGAATGTTCTTCCTCAGGTTAAAGAACATTCTTAGCAAGAAGGTCAGGCCCTGAAGCAGCCAGCCCCTGAGATAGATCATCAATACCCTCTGCCACACTCCTGTATAACCGGAAGTCCTGCCCTTCCCCAGCTTCCATAGTACACATATACATGCACAAGTGCACACATATGGAAGTGAAATTCCTGACACCTTTTCAGAATTAGTATTCTATACTCGTTTAAGAACAACCACGATAACATCGTAGCTAATCTTGATTATTTACTAGTTACCAAGAAAGTTGCTCTGTCTTAGCCTTGTCCTATAAGATGTTTAACCTTTTGTCTTCTATCTATTAAAACTGATCTTCTTTCATTCCTTGTCTATTTCTTATTGCATCACTTTGCTGTGTTTTGCAACCAACTTAAGCTATCAAGTATTCCTTTCTGAAACAGAGAGAAAGAGACTGAACATGTTAATAAATGAAAAAAATGGAAGAGGAGGAGAAGGAGAAAGGGTAAGAATGTTTAAAGAATAAAACATATTTCTTTTTATTGAATGCAGTGGCCATTTGAAAAACAAAATGAACTTAGTAAAATTTAAACTTTTTTCCAGTTACATTTTGTGTGGTTTCTTGAATTAGTATACAGATATTGGAAGATTCTCCTTATGGGGAAATATTTACTCTCCCTCAGATAGTGCCTCTAGATCACATGTAAAGAAGATATTTTGCCTTTCTATGAGAACTGGTTTAAAAAAATTCAGGCTAAGTAGGAAGAGCGAATCAAATTAATCAATGTTCTAGAACACTTATCTCTAGTTAGGAGATATATTTTAAGATAAAATGCTCTGATAAATGTTGAAAAGCAGTCTCATGAATCCAGAAGACAAACTTGGGCACAGAGCTGTGATTGCTTCCCAGAACTGTTCTGATATACTGGGACATCTGAGGGCAGTTCTAAATGATTATGAGGTTTCTACATGTAACACAAATTTCCAGCCTGATTCAAAGCTTGTGCTATTTGTCAACAGCGATATAATTCTTCACAATTTTTCATGGGGTTGTCAGAAAACAGCAATTACAGAAAAAGGGAGAACTGTAGAGTATGCAAGTCAAGTTATTTGGGCTCAGATCCCCGCACCACTACATAGCACTGGCTAGGAAACCTTATGCAAGTCGCTTAACCTTTCTAGGCCTCATTCCCGATCTGAAAATATGTCTAAAAACAACACTAAGGGTTAGTGCCATTAACAATGAAAGATAGCAACAAACAGTCAAGAAATAACACAAACAATACAAATACTGGTTATTCCTTATTTCTGGCTGAGAAAATAATCAATCAATGCAAGATATTCTGTTTTGTGTCTTAATATGGATATCAGTAAAAATACTGAGTTATGTGATTTTCTTTGTAGCATTCCCATCTCTGTCCTGTGCTATCAAAACCATACTTTTTTCACAAGTAAAAACAGATCAGTAATGGTGCCATGTCTCTCATCAGTAGTGGTCTGTCTTCAAAAATGTACTTGTTTAATAAGAGTATAGACACCTGAAATGCATCTTATGTGGAAAGTGGAATTTCCAAATTGTTGGCTGAATAGGATAAACAAAGTATACCTGATTCCATGTATTTTTTCTCTTTATCATAAAAAGATCTGAGGGCTTTAATTCTACTACAGTTTAAAGACTCTTTCAGCATTCCATATGCTTTAGTTACTTTTTATTGCTGTGATAAGACACCACAACCAAGGCAAATTATAAAAAAAAATAGTTTAGTTGTAGCTCACAGTTTCAGTGAGTGAGCCAAGGACCATACAAAGATGGCAGCAGGCAGGCACTAGAGAAGTAGCTGAGAGCTTACATCTTGATCTGTAAGAATGAGACAGACAGAGATAACTGGGAATGGTGTGGGATTGGAAATATCAAAGCCTATTCCCAGCTGCACAGCTCCTCCTGATCCTTCCCAACGAGTTCCATCAACTGAGACAAAGTCTTCAAGTATATGAGAAAATGGGGGGACATTCTCATTCAAACCACCACATCAGTATGATATATTATTGAATGGCCAAAACAAATATTCAAGTTAACATATACCACTCTTTCCTTAGAACCAAATGTAGCATGGAAGACAGCTGCTTGTTCATACCAGCCACCCAGCTAGCTTAGCCCCAAAATAGCCACATAGAAATTGTATTCATTAAAACACTGCTTGGTCCATTAGCTCTAGTTTCTTTTTTTTCTTTCTTTCTTTCTTTCTTTCTTTCTTTCTTTCTTTCTTTCTTTCTTTTTTTTTTGGATTTTTCGAGACAGGGTTTCTGTGTAGCTTTTGGTTCCTGTCCTGGAACTAGCTTTTGTAGACCAGGCTGGCCTCGAATTCACAGAGATCGGCCTGCCTCTGCCCCCCAAGTGCTGGGATTAAAGGCGTGCACCACCACTGCCCGGCTAGCTCTAGTTTCTTATTGGCTAATTCTCACATTTGAATTTAACCCATTTCTATTCATCTGTATATCGCCACATGGCAGTGGCTTACTGGGAAAGATTCAGCATATCTGACTTCAGCTGCTCCAATTGTAGTAGGGGAGAGAACTTCTTGTTCATCCCAGCCACCCAATTAGCTTAGCCCTGAAATAACCACACAGAAACTGTATTCATTAAATTACTGCTTGACCCATTAGCTCTAGCCTCTTATTGGCTAGCTCTAACATCTTTATTTAACCTATTTCTATATCTGTAAATGACTCTGGTTTGAATTTTTCATGCACTAAATCAGTCAAGATAGCTAAAGTTTTTAAGTTTAAGATTGTTGGCTCCCTAACCATTTTGTAAAAACTCATCCATAACCCTATGTGTTTGACTTATAATATTATCAGAATTTGAGCCAAGTGTGAAGATGTATTGATTGCTTTACTTTGAAATCACTAATGTGTAAAAAAAGACAAGAAAATTACCACACAATGTTAGTTATAGAAAACAAGATAGAAGAGAGAGAGGAAGGCTCCAAACCTATTTATTCATAATTGGCAAATAAAACCTTAATAATGGGTTTGCTTAGGTAAAGTCAACTGTCAACTGCCAGATCAGCTCCACTATTGATCTGCTGCTGAGGCGGCCAGCTCTGCCCAGTCCCTTTATTATCTTTGGCACCAGATGAGATACTCTTACTTTAGTATGCTGAGTGAAAGAAGCTATGAATGAAAGGCAAAAAAATCAGTTGGATAATTGCATCAAAATAAATTATCATTTGCAAATATTTAATTAGTTTGTAAGACACAACCAAAGTAAGTCCAATGTATACATAAAGAGAATACTTAGACTGTGTTTCCTGAAGTAAAAGTCTCTGGGATATGTATGGAACATCAACACCACCAGTTGGATTCACCCACCACCTCTGACCCTTACAATCTATCCTCTTTCTCTTCTTTCACATAGATCCTGAGCCTTGAGTGGAGGGCTTCAATGAAGACATCCCATTTAACACAGAATGCTCCAAGACTCTTGCTGTTTGTACAGTATCCAGCTGTGAGTCTCTATATTAATTCCCATCTACTGTAAGTAAGAAATTTCTCTAATGGGGTTTGAATGAGACACTTATCTATGTGTATAGCAGTATGTCATTAGGAGTCATTTATTGCTATGTTCATTTAGCATGACAGAATTAAGTTTCCCATGGGCCTATGACCTATCTAGTCTCGGGTTCTAGACCACTTTAGCAGTGTTAGATATGGGTTCCATCTCACAAAATTGACCATAAGTCCAATCAGAAAGTGGTGTATTACATAATATTTGTGTCACTATTGCACCAGTATAGATATAGAGATATAGAAATATAGATAGATAGTATTTTCCATATAACCACCTAGAAGGTAACCTCTAAATAATATGTCTAAATATAAATGATTTATATAGTATTCTGCCTTTTTGTTGCATATAAACTCACTTCCTTATCAATTTATCAGATTCCAATTTTTTATTAACTAAATTTATTCTTTGACTATTAAATACATATACAAAGTATATTCTGTTTTATCTTACCCCTTTCCATGCTTTCTAATGTTCCTCCCACCCCTGTCTTATCCCCCTACACATACACACACACACACACACACACACACACACACACACACACACACAAACACAGGTACCTTCCCCACAGTCATGCCTTTTTGTTTTGCTTTGAAGCCCACTGATTTAAACTAGGATCTTTTATGTGGGCACAGGTTTACAAACTATGCTTTGGAATCTGGTGAACTCACTACAAGATATACAACTCAAGAAAATGCATGCCCCTCCTCCAGAATCCGCAAGCAGACAGTGGTTTAGCAGGGTTGTGTAGGGCCCCATGAGTCTCTCAGATCCACACTTGGTGTTTGCAAGCCTAGTTTTGTTCAAGCAATTACACATAATGTAAAGCCATGTTTACAAGACTGTGGAATTCCCTGAAGATTGCATTCCATATCCCCTTCTCCCTATATTCTGGCTCTTTCTTTCTACCCTATTTTTCTCAATGTTCACTGAGCTTTAAAATGAGGGAATAAATATTCTGCTTAGAGCTGCATTAAACAATCATGAGTCTCTGTATTCACTGCCATTGACTTCATAGAGAATGATTACTAACTAAAGATGAAAGTAGTGCTTGTCTGTCTGGACTGGACTTAATGGGTGGCTGTTAAAAAATTAAACTTCAAAAGTCTGCTCCAATTATGGAATACATGCAAAGCCATATTTTAAAAAGGTATGATTCAAGTTACGACCCCTCCTCCTTTCCTGTGTACTGTGATCGTGGTTTGTCTTATTTTTTCTTATTTATTTATTTATTTATTTATTTATTTTTCATTGAGAAAAGAAAAAAAAAACAAGTTTCCACCTCCTCCCAGCCTCCCATTTCCCTCCCCCTCCTCCCACCCTTCTCCCCCTCCTCCCACCCTTCTTCCCCTCCTCCCACTCTTCTCCCCCTCCCTCTTCAGTCCAAAGAGCAGTCAGGGTTCTCTGCCCTGTGGTAAGTCCTAGGTCCTCCCGCCTCTGTCCATATCTAGGAAGGCTCAAGGCCAGCTGGACTGTGACTGAAAAAGCATGGGTTAAAACTGGACTCTCTGAACATGGCGAACAATGAGGGCTGATGAGAAGCCAAGGACAATGGCACGGGGTTTTGATCCTACGTAATGTTCTGGCTTTGTGGGAGCCTAGCCAGTTTGGATGTTCACCTTCCTAGATATGTCTTATTTTTTCTAAGAACATAAATTTTGGGTGATTGGTTGCTATTTTAACTTATTGTATTCCCCATGGCCATCACTTAGTGTTATAGATCTACACAATGTTCAATAATAATTGCTAATATTTGTAATTTTATGTAGACCCAGCAAATTTCTAGCTCATGACTTATAGTTATCATGAACTAGAAATATCTTTATTTTCATTTTAAAATTAATATGCTAAGATTTAGGCCAGATGAGTAATCAGTTTAATTCCTACAGTCAAAAATGGTACAGCCAGAATTCAAGTCCAGACAATGTTCCTCCAGACTCCATATCCAGAGCTGCCAGATACAGTGTGTGGTCATTAGACAGTGAATAAGAATATAAAACTATTGGATATTTCTGTTCACAGAAGACATAAAAAGGGAAGCTTGTCATGGTGAAGTCAGATCAAATCCCCAAAGTTCTGCTATGAAATGCTATCTGTGATCAGAAGTGGCATTGCCTGCATGAAGTTCTAAGACTCTAGAGAAAGAAAAGATTTGAGAACTCAAAACCAACCTGTACTACATAGAAAGAGCCTAGCTCAATTATTTGAAAATATAACATTTAAAAATTAAAAGAATTATCTCTGTCCACCACCATAATCTCAATAAGGATATTACAATAAAAGTATGGCTCTCATTCTGGATGAAGTAAGGAGATGATCACACATAGTGTTATAGAGAAAAGGGTCTTAAGACCAGGCTTCCAAATGAGCTTCACAAGGAAGGAATCACCAGTCCAGGACATGTTTTCAGATGTTCCCCTATCTTGGTTAGGGCTTCTAAAAGATAAATGTGGTTCCTTTTCAATGACAGATAGTACTGAAAGAAAAATCACCTCTGGTAAGCCTCAGCTTTATTTAAAGAGAGATTAGGAAGAAAAATGAAAACCCCATCCACCTTTCTGTCTTGATTTTTGGCTTCTCAACCATTTCCTACTTACTACAGGAATATAAACTCCATGCCATCAAATTCCTTTTCTTGTCAGCTGGAAAACACTAACTACTATGTCCAAAAAGCCATTGTGTAGTTATGGGATTTTTTTTTCTACTCTAAAACTAATGATAGTAAGTTATGTAATCATTTTCCATCACAATCATAATAAACAAAAGATTATTTTCCCTGTGGTTTTCCAGATTTCCCTTCTCCTTATTATTCACTGGTGTTTTGTGTTATTGATAGGAAAAGTATTCAAAAGAAGAAAAGCTTATTTTACTTAATAGTAAATTGAAGAGCCAATTCTTAAATTTAGCCTCCAGAGTAATGAGCAAACCTGAACTGTGGCCTGAATCTGACCAAACCCAAATAAAGCCAAAGGGCGAACAACTTATTAGAAAGGGGGTGTTAACTGCCAAGAATGATTTTTCAGGGAACAGCCTGAGAGAGCAAGAGGGACAGGGTCATTAGAGGGTACTGAGTTTGTTAAACTTGTGCAGGTGAATAATCAAATGTTACTTCTAGTTCAAAGAAGAAAATTACCTATAGGCAGGCTTCTGCTTCCCAGATAAGGCTGAAATAGCCAAAGAGCAAGTCTTAATCCTAGAATAACAGGTATGATGTACCACTTGTATAGAAATAATTAACTAAATAGTGTTAGCATGACAGCTATTCAAATGCCAACCTCGATGATTACTGGGGCTCATCTAGCTTAGACCCACCTCTAGCTGGAAACACAGTTCTCAGACAGGAACTTCTATTTTATGTTAAATGATGTTCCAAGGGACTGGGCATTCCAGGAGAAAGGCAGCAGATAGACAGATAGACATGGTAGAGCCAAGGTTCTACCCCAGGTGTGCTAACTCCAGTGTCCTCTAGACTGATAACCACCATGACTCTGTTTCTTCACTGTATATGAAAATGCTAACATTAGCACCTGAATTAGGTTATGGCAAGGATTGTCTTGAATGCATCCCTGAGAACGGTGCCAGACAATTACAAAAACTGACCAAATATTCACTGCCTTCTCCTTCCTCAGAGGCTTAAATATATAGAGCACAGAAGACTTGTTATGCTAGCCCACAATCTATTTCAGTATGAAGAATGGCACAGTCACCGGCAAAAGGAGAAGCCAAAAGAGACAAAGTAGCTCCCCAAAATTGGGTATTCTTTACATTCTCCATTATTGCCCACCACTAGAAAATGACTCAAGATGAAATTTGAAGTTTTCCCAGTTCATAGATGCATTTCTACACTTGGGTTCGAAAAGGACAGAAGAAGAGTGGGGAAGCAGGAGATTTGGAAAAGCAACCACTCTTTTCCATGGCCGACAACGGCACCACAGCTCACACATCATGTACAAAGCAAGTCTTCCCTTCCTCACACTTTCTCACTTCTAGATGCAGCTGAGATGAAATAGTTCCCTGCCTAGGCTGCCCTATTTTGTCCCCACCTTACAGAATCTATTTCCCAAACTTCTAACTAGTCTTCCAACCTCCAGAGTGATAACACAGTTAATGAGTTGCAAAGGGGGCCACTATATACAGTTCCATTCATCAAGAAGAAGCTTGCTTTTTCATCTAAGATAGGTCATGTGTATTTTGAATTGGCTGGCAAATTACTGTGCCAACAAGGTAACCAAAGTGCCACTGTGTGAGTTCTAAGCCCGAGAATCAATAAGCCCTGCAACTTTTGCTAGTATTACTCTTTGAATGCTGAGCCAAACATGAAAAGAGCTCAGGTATAGTAGTCACCTCCTCATTGCTGCAACAAAGAACTTGTCAGAAGCAGCTTATGGAGGGAAGGGTTTATTTGGGCTCATGATTCAAGGATACAGTCTATCATGCCAGTGAAAGCATGGCAGCAAGAGGTTCCGGAAACTGCTCACATTACTTCTGTAGTCAGGAAGCAGAGACATGAACTCTGCTGCTCAGCTCCCTCTCTACTGTTTATTCAGTCCAGGACCCAGCCCATGGCATGGCACCAGCACTTTTGGAGTGGTTCTTCCCCTGACGATAGCCTCAGCTAGAGAATCCCACACAGACATGACCAGAGGTTTAAGTCTACGGTGATTCCAAATCTCATTAAATTGACAATAAGCATTAACCATCAAAATTGCTGCTGGATCTCTACCCATATCTCATTGTCCCCTGCTATAAGTCGCTGGCATTATCAAAGGACCCACGTGCTCAAAATACATCTTCACAACTTTTATTGCTAACCAGAGTCCCACCAAGGTTTTCCCTCCTTATCTAACACACAGGTCCCAATGTACCAGGTGCTTGAAATCCATTCATTCTAGGATAAAGCCAGGTCTTAGCTACAAAGGACAGGGCACAGACACAGTTACACCAGACCCAGTTCACTTCTTGACCCTGTCCTGGAGGAGTCACTCCTGGAGAGTCTCATTTCAACTCACCCTACCGGTTCCTGTGGTCTCCTCGATGATTGTTTCTTAAGCAGAAGCTGTAACATGAAACAGCTCCCCTCAGTCCCTCACTCCTGGTGTCTCAATGCCTCTCTATCACTAGGTAGAGAATTTTCTTGAGATAAACCTCGGGATTCTGTCTCTAAAGATGAACCCCAGGGAATGAAACTGATGTTTATTAAATTTATAACAGACTGCTGGTTACAAGAAAACCTCACAAACTTTATCCCGCATCAAATCAGGTTATTCATCTTCAGTCTTCTGATTCTGGCCTACTCTGACTCCAACAAACACAGGAGTCCAACAAAAAACAAAAAAGCAGGAGAGCCCTCCTGCAGGCTCCACCCCTCACCTGAGGTGGGGCAATCCCAGCAGAGGCACAGACTGACAACTCAGCTCCCACCCTGGCCCAGATCCAAGGCTTTAACTTGGCCTGCCCCAACATCTACCTCATCTGGACCTACCGAAGTGCATAAAGGCACTGGCCCTGAGTTTCTTAGCCACAAGATCTCAATGACTCAGGGCAACAGCATGATATCCAAGAGGAGTTTTCAGTGAAAGCCCTGTATTGATGGGGTTCCAGAAGCCAGAGGCCTTGAACCTGACTGACAACACATGACACAATGAACATTTGCTGCTTGGCCAAAAGTATATGCTGAGTGACACACCGCAGGTCCGAGTGCCATCGGGACGAATGAAGAGTTGATGGAGAGATGAGAAAGATGGAGGGACAAAATGCTTCTTTTAATTATTTTTTTCAAATTTTCTCCTGGGAGGGCGATGATGCAAGGATAAAGGGCCAATATGGAGGGACTGGGAAATGGGTGGGATTGGTGTATATGATGTGAAATTTCCAAAGAATCAATTATAAAATTATGTTTTTTAAAAAAATAATAAACTGCCCTCTCTTCCTGTAATGACACTCAAGGCTATTCTGACCCCTTTGTCAACTCCTTGGGTATATGAAAATTAGCCTGCCAGGCCTGGGTATTCAATCAAACAACAGCAATCAGGGTCATGTTTGGCTACACCTGCTGCCACTTCCTTAATAGCCATCTTGATTCCTATATTCAAAGGCCCCTGTCTAGTCTGTCTATTAACTTTATTTATCCAAACCAAGCAGGGGCTCTTGCAGATAATATTCTCTTGGTGAGCTAACACTGATACTCTTCCTGACTCCAGGATGACCACCTGAGCAGCTGTTACAGGATGTAAAGTGATGGAGCCTTGATGATAGTGCCTAGGATGCCCCAAGCTACACCCAAAAATCCTTGAGGCCCTATCCCTCCTAGACCTTGTTCCGTAAAGTCCTTTTGTTTTTATATGAGCAAAAAAGCTAGAATGTTAGATCAAGAGGCTGTGCCTGGGAAGAGGATCAGCCATGTCTTATTTATAGACTACTACCTTCACTAATCTGCTAAACTTCTAGCAGTAGCAGCCGCAAAGAAGGGAAGGACAACAGGATAAAATTCCTGAATTAAGGTTGGATGTACTAGAAAATCCTGTCTAGTACTTGTCTGCTATACTAGATAATCCTATCTAGTACATTCACTCTGCTACCAAGATTGGAGACTACTCCCTTCTAAGCTTAGGGACTCGTACACCTAAGGTCAGAGACGCCCTTCCTTTTCAAGTCTGTAGGCATAAGGAGGTTGTCCTGGAGGTTGTTGAAAGATCTTCATCATTTTCCGGATTCACATGGCCAGCATTATTTTTTTAAAAAAAGAATTATTTTCTGATAATGGAGTGGAAAAGATTTATGAACAACTCAAAAACCCAAAGGTCAGTCATAAAAAGGACCAGTTAATTTGATAGTCATCCCAATACCCTGGTTTTACCAGAGCTTAATTTCCACTCTTGTTTGGTATCCTTCCATGGTTAAATACTGCATAAATACCTCCATCTCATCATTTCTAGTTATTACAGCCACTCTCTTATCTCAGTCTCAAGAATCTACTCTACGAGATGCTCTTGTAATCTCTTGACCTCCCCTCCAAAACCCTTCATTTTGTCATCTGTATTGATTTCCGTACATACACGGCAGACTGTATAATGAATGAAACTTTATAAATAGAACTTAACAAATGAATAACATACAGAAAGGCTTTGATAAATATTACAAATAACTGGGTTCTTGTCATTGTGGATGACCTTTTTTACGTTGCCATATCTATTCCTACATTTGTTTAGTCTCTTCCCCCGAGTTACATATTTCTACAAAACTGAGACTCTGTCTTAGCGATAGTGTGGACTCCTTTGCCACAGTTTGTTTTTCTCAGCTACAAATCTCTTGCAACAAAAGTCATCTTACAACAACAATTATCTATCCTAAACAAGAGTTTTCATGTGTTCTATGGTTCTGCCTCAGTTTCTTGGATGCATAAATATGGGTTTTTTTTCCCTTTTGCACTTGATCATTTAATTAATTGATCACTTGTGACTGAGTCAACTCGTCAGGACTTGCCATTTCTGTAGATCAGCACTGATGGTACCAATGACACGTTAGCACTCAAATGCTAATTTACTTACATGCTTGAAGATGCCTTTAATAAGGTAATATGCTTTGAGCCCATTCATGGCAGAAGCTTTCCTTGTTCGTCATTCCTTGTTTGTTTCTTCAGTTTGCTCTTTACCAGTGTCTGTGTCAACCAAAACCAGCAAGAATTGAGTTTCTTTCAGTGCTTCTTTATTTCTTTTTACTTAAAGATTTTTGTATAATATATTTTGATCCTGTTTTCCTTCCCCAACTCCTTTCAAATCTTTCCTGTCTCCCTCTCTACCCACCCAACTTTATATTCTCTCTCTTGCAAAAAAAAGAAAGAAAATGAAAATCAAACCAACAAGCAGAAAACCAATAAAGACAAAAAATGCCAAAACAAAACAAAAAGTTCACAAACCTAAACAATATTAGTAACTCTTTAAAACTGCCTCAAAATATTAGTGATGGACTATTTATAACTATTTATTTAGTACTATTTCTTCAAAACAGAGTATTTTTATAAAATTGCCTGCTATTCCCCCGTATTTAGAATTCATGACTTTTATCCTACTTAGTTCTACATGTCCCAATCAGTAACACTTCCCAAATGGAAACAACTCTGTCAATATTTTTTTAATTGAATCATTAGATACAGTGAAGGAAATGCTTACAGGGCTGGCTGGGTCTTTTCATGTGATTCCCTTCTCTGGTATCCCTAAATTAATTGTTTTCCCTACTTTCAATCATAATCCCACTTAAATTATACAACCAGTTGAAATGAAACCTAGTCCACCTGAAATATACCAAGAAATGGATTCACCTTAGGTAAACAGAACCACAGGATTTGTCATATGTAGATAGAGTTACCAGGTCATACCCCTACATCTTCTGGACCTTGATGTGTTCAAGTTATCCAGGGAGTTTATTTCAGATACCATCTAACTAAAAGTTCATTTGTCTTAAACCTCAGCCCTCAGTCCTGCCTTAAAAAAAGTCATCTCCCAGTGTTTACTCTCATCTCAGTGATTATGATTTCATGGATTTTTATTGTTCATTTGCTGGAATAAAAAGAGGAAAATCTTATTTCTTGGGATGAAACACTTTCTTCTGGAATAGAGTTATTTTTCTCATTCAAATCTTTTAGTGTTTTATGAGATGCAAAGGCAATAAAAATATCTGCACCTGTGTTTTCGTAGAACTAAAACTCATGAGTGAGTCTGAACTATGTCCATGGGGGTCAAAAGGGAAAATATATTTGACACCATTAGCTTTGTGTCCCAAGTGAGCGCATAAAACATATTGTACATCCCTATCAGAAAGCATAATCAGAATCTATCCACAATGCCAAACACATGGAATCAGAGCCAAATCAATTAGTCACCTAACATTCAGTCCACATGATGCCAAACATCTGGAGACTTGAAAACTTCCAAATGACGAAGTAATTTTTTTAAAAAAATTTTCTTCAGAATCTTTTGGCAACAAATGAACATAGCCCAAAGTGGGCACTTCTGAATGTGTTACCTTCAGACATTAGGTTCACAGATAGCTTGAAAGATCCAGCCTTTCCATATTCAAAGACTACCTTCAGTGTGTATAATCTGTGGTTTATTTTGATGTACTTATATTGAATAACGTGAAAAATTAGAGATTTAAGAGTGTTTGAATGTTGAGTTAACATATGGTAGGGGTCAGAGCACTAATGTTCCACTGCCATGGACTGCCTACACTAAGACAATCTAAAAAGGGCTTCCCATGCTCCCCCATTGAGTCCAGCATGTTTCTGTGCCTCTCTGCCTGTCCTTCCCATGCTGACCCAGAACTTTCTCCAAGACGTATATGAATATATACGTATATGAATATAGCATAGTTAGGGAGCAGAAAAGCAAAGAGGGTCAGAGTCCATTGTCTAAATGCCAAGAAAGACAATGTCAGCAGCAACAACCTCAGATGAAGAAACCAAGGCTGGCCTCCGAGTGCGTCCAGGAGATGCTCTTTAGAGAAAGTCTAAGAATATAGACCCTCTTCCCACACAAAGAAATCAAGGAAGGAAAAGAGAAGGACAGAAAGCGAGGGTCTGTGAAGGAAAACTTTGAGATGGGTACCCTAGTTGTCTTCCTTTTCCTGTGCTCTACCTGCCCCCTCTTGACTTCCCATCCTCCACTTCCTTTTTTCTCTCTTCTGTAACTTTTCCTTCTTCTTCTCTGACTCCATGCTATATTCAGTACCAATATATTAAAATCTAAACTCTGTGAGTAGAGCCCTTCACTAGGAGCCAATCACTCTTCCTATAACCACCATCCCATCTCTGTTTGATTCCTCCACAAGCATTCTCCTGCCTGTCCACCAGACCTTCCTCACTCCCTACATGACTGTTTTTTCCACATTCCGAGTGTTGGATTGTCCATTAATCTTGTGAAGTGTACATTACAGAGTCCCTACCTTCCAGTTCTTCCAAAGCCCTGTTGTTTCCATTGCATTATTCTTTTAAAGCAGAGCTTCTCTCCATAATTTCTGTTTGGGTTTAATCTCTTCTTGTTCCTTTGAACTTCTATTCTCTCTCTTACCATAAAATCCAAGGTTCCAGTCTTAGTTCTCCTGTCTCACTGCCTGCAAGTATTAGATTTATGTTAGATGCATCTGCTACCCTTCTCATTTGCTAGTCTGCAAAGCAACTTATTACAAACAAAATACTTAAACAATGCAAACTTTCACATTTCTCAAACCGAAAGGTCTCAGATGGAAGTGTTGGCATATGTCTGCAGGCCCCGAGGAAGAATCTGCTAGAAGCTTCTGTCCTACTATTTGGCATTCTAGGTTCCTCAGCCTTCTATATTTGTGCCTCAAATCTCTTCCTCTGTCTTCCCCCACATGTACATGGCCAAATTTTCTGATTCTTGTGAGGATACCAGTTGTATTGGAATTATTAGATCCATTATGACCAACCTATACAGGATTCCAATCTGCAAAGATTAAATTTCCAAATAAGGTCATTTCCAATTTCCAGGTTGTACAGGGAATGCTCTTCAATCCAATATGACACCTAAATGAACTGTTTCCTATAACTTGAGAATTAGTCTTTGAATTGACCCAATATCCTACCAAACTCGAGTGAAAAAAGCCCTCAATTCATCAAGTGTCTCTCTCTCTTTTTTTAGTCACAAAAGTCCTTTACATCTTCCTCACTCAGATCTCACCTATTCTACCGTGATGAGACCAAAACTGGGCTACTCATGCTATCCTCTGGATGAGGATACCCATGTAACTGTGCCATGGACCACAGTAAGCACTACTTCATTTTAGTGTACATAATAATCCACAGGAAAACTGAGAATTGAAGACTGGGAATGATCTGCTCACACTGACTCAGAATAATGGAACTCTTTCAATATTGTAAAATACTAAGCCTGAATTATGAATTAAACTGTTAAAGTGTAGATAATTCCTTTAATTAACCATCACAGTAAAAAAAGAAAAAGAAAAAAACATTCTTGCAATGAGTTAGTAGACCAGTAACAGCTAACACTCAATTGCCTCTCAGAACTGTAAGAGTTTCTTCAAAACTGTGTTTTAGAGGAATGATAGCCACTTATTCGGGTATTCAAATAATTATGTTAATCAAAATAAGGCAGACTTGGAAATTAAAGGCATTCTTGAAAACACAGATTGATGTGAGCATTTCAAGAAAGGACTATCACAATGCACACAGTATTAAACTATTTCCAAGGACTGTGAAGTACTTTACAGATAATATGGTATTAATCATAATTGAATGTTTAGGAAAATAAATATTAAGAGGCTGACAGCAGGAGAGATTCGCTTCTGGTCACTGGGTTATGTTGTACCCTGCAATTGAAAATCCTCTTGGAAACAAAGTGAATTTGGATGGCTGTGGTGATTTTCTAAACATTTTTGTCGATTTCCAAGTAGTCATACATTTCCCAAGTCTGTTTTGGAAAAAGAAATTAAAAATATCTATAAAATTCTTGAAATGTTTTTTCTGTTGTTTTTTAAAAGAAGCACTCAACTTGTTAAACAAGGAGAAAAACATAACTTCTTGCTTATTATATCTCTTAAAATCAATGTTTATTCTGCCTGAGCAAACTGTTTAGTGTGGTGAGTTACTTAAAACAATCTAACAATATTCTAAAATATTTTTCTTTCTCCTATAACAACAGAGGGGACAACTCTCAAAAGAAAACTGGAAATATCTAGTTGTATGGCCGAGTTTTAGTTCAAAATAGTTTGGCTCTTAGCTCTGTGGTTGAATAGGTATCCCTTATGAAGCATTCTATATCTAAGCAATAATCATCCACACAATTACACAGTTACAGAGCCATTCATTGCTCACCAGATTAAAAGTGGATTATTTACTCAGGTAATTAGAATGGGCTGTGGACCCACTAAAGATTACTTTCAAATGGGCCGTGGAAAGACACCATTTCCCGTCACTCACTTAGAAATTACTCCTTCAATTCTCTTAGACACTTGCCAGTTGGTTTTACTAAAAGGTAGCTCAAACACAAGAAATAGGTCTTGAATATAATTTTAAGACATAAAGAAGAATTACAGCATTGATTTTACAATGAACAAATTGCACTGGGCTTCCAAATTGTGTTTTTTGTAGTCTGAACATACTACAAAAGTATGAAGCAAGGGGTAGGCATATGGCAAAGGCCACCTTTCTCCAATACAAAAAGTTATTAAATCTACTGGAGTTGGCTAAAGGAAGCCATAATTACTTTCAAATGGAAAATAGCCACAAATTTCCTTTCTCTTGCCTTACACATCATTTTCTTATCCCAAGTTACATATTTTCAACTTCATCACACACCAGAATGTCAGGTTAAACCCCTACCCTAAGCATATTAAAATTCTTTCCTACCCCTGAACCTGTGGTACAAACAAGACTACTATTTCAATATCGTGATTATTTTGTAATTGGCTCGTGAATTTCCTATCTGCTGTTTTTCAGTGTCAACATGAACCACTGTAAGCACGTATGTTGCATATTTTAGCTATCTTCGAGAAACAGCTAAGGCTATTTGTCTTGATTAATATTTCCACTGAGCAACACTAGCATTTCTCTGCTAATTCTGAAGTGTCAGCCCTATCAAAATGAAACATCGAGAAGATAAAGGAACATGACCCAGTTTCCCCAGCCAAAATCTTCAGGCCATTTACTCCACAGCTTCCTTTTCCTCTCCACAATATGCAAAAATATCTAACAGTGATGTTCTTCCTTTATTTAATTATTTAAAATTCTGTATATATGTTTAATAGGAACATTCGTTTGTTCACCTAAAGTCAGAGGGGGTGCCATAGCTCGTGGAGCTCAAGATACAGGTGGTTGTGAGCCATCTGATACAAGTGTTCTTAACCACTGAAAAATCTCATTAGCCCTATGAAAAATGATTAAGATTACTTGCGCAAAGCTATCTTTTACTGTATGTTGTAGCTTATGTTTGTGATCTCAGAACTTGAGAGACTGAAGGCAGGAGGGTTACCATAAAGTTGAGACCAGGATTGGATATGTAAATTCTAGGCAAGCCTGGGCTACAAATAAGAGACCTTGTCTGGAGATCAGGATGGAAAATCCTCAATAAAATAAACATAAATCTACCACATAACCCAACTCTACCACTCTTTGGCAACATGACACAGTTATTCTACTCCTTCACATATACCCAAAGGACTCAACATCTTACTCCACTGATGCCTGCCCAGCAATGTTCATTGTTGCCTTATTCACAATATGTAGAAAAATTGAAAACAAACTAAATGTTCATCAAAAATGAATAGATAATAAAAAATGTGGTACATATATGTGGAATGATATTCAGCCACAAGAAAAAAATGAACTCATTAAATATAGAAGAAATTATGTTGAGTGAGAACCAGAGAGTCAAATGCCATATGTTCTCTTTTATCTATGACTCCTAGCTCCAAATCTTCTGATGTGAGTATACAAGATGAAGTAAGCACAGAAACCAGGAAAGTAAAAAGGGACCATCAAAGGTGCTTGAGAGTGGAATAACTGGAAACATAAAATGGAAAACAGACAAGGGGTCTCTAATTAGTAAGTGGAGAGGGAGGTCAGTAAAGAAGAATGTAGGAGCCAAAAATAACACTCAAGATCTTTTATAAAGCCTCAAGAAATCATATTATTTCATATTTACATGAAGTTATGAACAGTACATATATGTACATGCACAGAGACATATGTGTGTATTGTTTATAACTTCATGTATATATGTATATATATACATATACATGTGTGTGTGTTTCTTAAATAAGGCTATGCCACTTGAGCTATGACAATGCTCCCCACAAGAAACATAAACTAACAAAACCCCTATAGCATGTACAAAACCTCCTTTTGAGTGATCAGACAGGGTAGTTCAGATGATTCTCAAAACAATATAGGCTATTGTTGCTGTACTTGGATGCTTCTCAAAGGTTGAAAGTAAGTCCATATTGATGAAGACACAGCACACTTAGGACACAGAACCTGAATTACTCCAGATCGGTCTAACTTTAAAGTACCAGAAAGCACTATGTAATCTGCCAAAGGAAAGAACAAATAATAGGCTTACCTAGGTATGTAACACCTATGAACAAGAACAATGACAATCATGGAAAGACAACTGTAAAGACAGTGTATTGTGGCACTCACATGTTGACAATAATCAACATTTGTCAAAGTTGACTTAAAGTCCACTGAACAGAGGAGAAATCATGCCTAGTACTAGAAACCTAGCCAAGTAACCAGGACTAGTAAGGTCCTAGATCTTGGAAGAGAATCTACTACTGCAACTTAACCCAGAATAATGCTCTAAACATTATCCTTGTATCCATAGGGAAGTATGGCTATCACC
Organism: Microtus pennsylvanicus; assembly: GCF_037038515.1. Taxonomy (NCBI): domain Eukaryota; kingdom Metazoa; phylum Chordata; class Mammalia; order Rodentia; family Cricetidae; genus Microtus; species Microtus pennsylvanicus. The sequence continues at coordinate 29,782,865 of NC_134583.1, read as the reverse complement.
CCTTATCAAAGAAGTTTTTTCTCGTCTATCTGTTTCTCACCCTTCCAGAGACAGACACATCTTCTCATTGAGACAGGATGAAGGTCAGAGGGAACAGAGTTGATTATATTGGGCACCTGGTCACCAGGGCTACTTTCAACTATAATAAAATAGATACTGTTACCATCAATGACCTCTTAATTAGCCTCAACTACATGGTCTACATGTTTCGACATGACTCTGCCCATGGAAAGTTCCTTAGAACAGTCAAGGCTGAGAACAGAAAATGTGCCACCAATGGCAAGGTCATTTCCATATTCCAGAAGGGAAATTCCAATATCACATGAGGTAATGCTGGTATTGAGATTGTTTTAAAATCTATGATATCTTCAATACTGAGGAGAATGCCAGGGACCACTTGAAGCATGAAGCCAAAAGGGCCATCATCTCTTCCCCTTCTACATGATGTTCTCATGTTTGTAATGGGAATTAACCATGAATCATCAAAATCATATAAGCTCATGTAAGATTGTCAGCAATGCGTCTTGTAGCACTGATTGCTTGGTACTCTTGGCTAAGATCATCTATGAAAACTTTGGCAACATGGACTCATGAACACAGTCCATATCTTTACTACCAACCCAAAAGACTATAGATGGCCCCTCTGGGAAGCTGTGGTGTGAAAGCCATTGGCCTGCCCAGAATATCATTCTCACATCCACAGGCACTGCCAAGGCTATGGGCAAGGTCATCCCAGAGATGAATGAGACACTCACCGGCATGTGACTTGGCCTTCTATATTCCCACCCCCAATATATCTGTCTCAGATCTGACTTGCTGCCTAAAGAAAGCTGTCAAAAAAATTACATCAAGAAGGTGGTAAAGCATACATCAGAGAGGCCACTAAAGGGCATCCTGGACTATATATATACAAAGGACAAGGTTGCCTCCTGAAACTTTAACAGTGATGTCCACTTGTCCACCTTTTATGCTGGGACTGGCATTGTTCTCAACAACTTTGTCAACCTCATTTTCTAATATGACAATGAATATGGCTACAGCAACAAGGTCATGAATACCATTGCTTACATGGCCTCTGTAGGAAATTAAGGCCTACCAGGCTAAGAGGAGCCAACCTGGAGTCTGCCTAGTACTGTCAGAGGTCCTAGTCATGCCTAACCAATGAGGGGAGACCATGCAATGTCAACGGATCAAAACGCCTGGGTTCTAGGAAGGTATAAAGTTATTCCCTATTGTTAAATAAATGAGTCTGCTGTATACCTTCTAGCTGACTCCCAGAGTCTGAGCTGTTCACACTGTGTCTTCCTAACCCCTTCCCGAGGAAGATAGTAGCTACATCTGGCCCCTGGAACAGGGACTTCAAGCATGGGTTTTGAGCTCACCTGGTCAGAGTCCTTTTTTTGCTGTTGCAGCTGTAAATTTTTTGGTTGTGCCGGAACAGGTTCTAGTCATCTCTCTCTCCTCACTCATGGTGTTGGACAGCGTCTCCAGTACGGTGTAGTTTCAGTGAGAAGGCCGCTCCATCCTTCAACAGCTAAGCGTTGAGACCCCCATCCTTCTTTTGTGTTGTCTGTCAGGTTTGTCTGCCCATCCAGTTAGGAAGGCACATTTTTTTCTGTTACACGATTTCCCACCGTTGTTGACTATTGTCTCCCTCTACAAAACTGGTAATCTCTCCTCCACCTCTAGTCCTTCCTTGTCTGATCTCTTCAACATAGATGGTGAGGAGACAGAGAGTTCAAGTCCAGTGAAACATGCTGCAGCGCAGTGCAGTCACAGTGAAGACAGCAGATGCTACTTGCCAGTCAGCTCATTCCAGCTGTGGGAAGCTACACCTTGGCATCAAGCAGAGGCAGCCACTGTTGGGTGTATGGGAGAGCTGGGCCTGGCCCATGCTTCAGAGGACCAGCAGGTACCATAGTACTTGTGCTCACGGCATCCGTACTGGTCTGGCTGGTCGTGTTTGCCTGGCTGACTGTAGGTGCAAGCATGGCCTGGTCGGGCCTTAGTTGTGAACTCAGCCGCCCATGGTGCCCATCAACATTTGTGCTTTGGGCGTGACTCACGCTACCATCTTCAGCCCACACTCACTGATTCACCACCACCTCCGGCCACGTCAGCATTTGGGGACAGCCTCTGTGAGTCCGGCAGCCTGCTTAGAGACTCAGATCCCATTGGGCTCATGGGAAGCTACCTGGGCAAGACCAATCCACCAGTCAAGCCAAAGGGAAGAACAGTGATAACTGAAAACAGTCGTGAAAGTCCTGAAGTAACAAAAGATGGGGTCACTGTTGTAAAAATCAATTGATTTAAAGAATAAATACAAAAATATCAGAGATAATCTTCAAGATGTTGCCAACAACACAAATGAAGAGATTGGGGATGGCACTACCACAGCTACTCTTCTAGCACATTCTATTGCCAAGGAGAGTTTTGATAAGATCAGCAAAGGGTCTAATCCAATAGGAATCTGGAGTGGTGTGATATTGGCTGGTGATGTTGTAATTGCTGAGAGAGTCATTGGCCAGAACCTCCTCAGACTCCAAACCTACAGGCGTTTTCGTGGGACTGACTACTGCTAAATTCATAACACCAGTCACTGAAACCAAGTACCCTGGAGTCCCTCAGGCTTAGCATTCTGTCAGCACCCCAGCTTCCATGATGCCATCTCTGCCCCAAAGCCCAGTATACTGTTCAGGATGCTGAGCCCACCTGCCAACTCTTCCTCCCCTCTTACCCCTGGCCTAGCTTGTGTTTTTCCCATGTTTAAATCCATTTTTATGGCCACACCTAAAAGTGAGAGTAATATTCCCTTGCTATCTAGCTCCTCAGCCACCTACAACTTTATCTACCATATTTGCACTATTCCCTCTTTTGCAGTTTTAAATATGATAATGTAAAAATAGATACATGTTCCTCCTTTGTTTATGCCCTTACCCTTTCTAGGGAGAAAGCTGTCAGTGCTACCAAAGCCCTTAAGTGTGGGCCATGGTAGTTAGGCTCATAAAATTAATAATGGCCCTGCCTATGCCTCTCAACAATTCAATGACTTTCTGGGGTCCTGGAAGATTTCCCACACCACTGGCATAACCTGCAATATACAGGAACAAGCCATTGTGGAGAGGACCAGCAAACTCTTAAAGAGCTGGTGACCAGGACTATCTTGTCAGAGGCTAGGAGAAATCCTTATCTGACCTTAACAGAGGTCCTTTTCCATATGAACTGTCTCAGTTTTGATGACAAAGAGCTCAGTCCATCCTATAAGCACTGGGTTTCTCTGCCAAGGAATATACCCCTGTCCCTAATGAGATGGAGAGATCCTATGTCCCTCCAATGGCAACTGCCAATTCCCTGCTAACCTGTAGGTGGGTTTTTTCCCCCAGACTGCCACAATGTCAATATAAGTCTCTGTAAAACACGCATGCCTATTGTGCCAGCACCATTTGTTGAAGATGCTTTCTTTCTTCCATTGTATACTTTAGCTCCTTTATTGAAAATGAGGTGTTCATAGGTTTGTGGGTTAAAATCTGGATCTTCTATACGATTCCATTGGTCGACTTCTCTGGTTTTATGCCAGTAATACACTGTTTACATGGCTGTAGCTCTGTAATAGAGTTTGAAGTCAGGGATGGTAATGCCTCCAGAAGATCCTTTATTGTATAAGATTGTTTTGGCTATCCTGGGGTTTTTGTTTTTTCCATATAAAGTTGATTATTGTCTTCTCAAGTTCTGTGAAGAATTTTGATGGGACCATGATGGGGAATGCATTGAATCTATAAATTGCCTTTGGTAGAATTGCCATTTTTAATACAAGAGCAAGGGAGGTCCTTCCATTTTTTGGTATCCTCTTCAATTTCTTTCTTCAATGCCTTAAAGTTCTTGTCAAATAGATCTTTCACTTCCTTCGTTACAGTTACCCCAAGATATTTTATGCTGTTTGTGGCTATCGTGAAAGGTGATGCTTCTCTGATTTCCCTCTCTGCTTCCATATCCTTTGTGTATAGGAGGGCAACTGATTTTTTGGAGTTGATCTTGTATCCTGCCACATTACTAAAGGTGTTTATCAGCTGTAGGAGTTCTTTGGTGGAGTTTTTGGGGTCGCTTATGTACACTATCATATCATCTGCAAATAATGAAAGTTTAACCTCTTCCTTTCCAATTCGAATCCCCTTGATCCCCTTATGTTGTGAAATTAGACCCATATCTATCACCATGCACAAAACTCAAGTCCAGATGGATCAAAGACCTCAATATCAATCTGAACACACTGAACCTGATAGAAGAGAAAATGGGAAGTACCCTACAACATATGGGCACAGGCGATCGCTTCCTAGGTATAACCCCAGCAGCACAGACAGTAAGGGCAACATTGAATAAATGGGACCTACTGAAACTGAGAAGCTACTGTAAAGCAAAGGACACTGTCACTAAGACAAAAAGGCAACCTACTGACTGGGAGAAGATCTTCACCAACCCCGCACCAGACAAAGGTCTGATCTCCAAAATATATAAAGAACTCAAGAAACTAGACTTTAAAATGCTAATTAACCCAATTAAAAAATGGGGCACTGATCTGAACAGAGAATTCTCAACAGAAGAAGTTCAAATGGCCAAAAGACATTTAAGGTCATGCTCAACCTCCTTAGCGATCAGGGAAATGCAAATCAAAACAACTTTGAGATATCATCTTACACCTGTCAGAATGGCTAAAATCAAAAACACCAATGATAGCCTTTGCTGGAGAAGTTGTGGAGGAAGGGGTACACTCATCCATTGTTGGTGGGAATGCAAACTTGTGCAACCACTTTGGAAAGCAGTGTGGCGGTTTCTCAGGAAATTCGGGATCAACCTACCCCTGGACCCAGCAATGCCACTCTTGGGAATATACCCAAAAGATGCCCGATTATATGACAAAGGCATTTGTTCAACTATGTTCATAGCAGCATTATTTGTAATAGCCAGAACCTGGAAACAACCTAGATGTCCTTCAATGGAAAAATGGATGAAGAAAGTGTGGGATATATACACATTAGAGTACTACTCAGCGGTAAAAAACAATGACTTCTCGAATTTTGCATGTAAATGGATGGAAATAGAAAACATTATCCTGAGTGAGAACCTTCATCTGGCGATGTATGGAGATAGAGACAGAGACCCACACTGGAGCACCGGACTGAGCTCCCAATGTCCCAATGAGGAGCAGAAGGAGGGAGAACATGAGCAACGAAGTCAGGACCACAAGGGGTGCACCCACCCACGGAGACAGTGAGGCTGATCTATTGGGAGCTCACCAAGGCCAGCTGGACTGTGACTGAAAAAGCATGGGATAAAACCAGACTCTCTGAATATGGCAGACAATGAGGGCTGCTGAGAAGCCAAGGACAATGGCACTGGGTTTTGATCCTACTTCATGTTCTGGCTTTGTGGGAGCCTAGCCAGTTTGGATGTTCACCTTCCTATACCAGGATGGAGGGGGGAGGACTTTGGACTTTCCACAGGGCAGGGAACCTTGACTGCTCTTCAGACTGGAGAGGGAGGGGGAGAAGGGTGGGTGGAGGGGGAGAGGAGTGGGAGGAGGGGGAGGGAAATGGGAGGCTGGGAGGAGGCGGAAATTTTTTCTTTTCAAAATAAATAAATAAATAAATAAATTTAAGAAAAGTTTGATTCTAAAAAAAAAAGAAAAGAAAAGAAAAAAAACATGCAAGCCTGGCCATGGATCAACCTACTTCCTCCAAGGAGGGAATAACCCAGGATTGGTAATGTATATTTTCCCCTTTCTTGCTCTCCTCAAACAAATTGATTCATTAATGGCAGAAGTTATGGCTTTTGACAATCCATTTTTTGAAAAAGCTTGGCATGATATAAAAAGGCTATTTAATCCCTCCTGAATGCTTACAAATGCATTAATTGGCAGGGTGGCATTGTCGATCCTTATTCTCTTTGAGTGTCTCCTGTAGCAAATGCCACAGCAGCAGAGAGCAACTAAGGTGACTCTTCAGGTGGTAATGGCTCTTAGACATCCTTTTTGCAGTCCTCTGCAGGAAGTTAAGTTATGCTTGTCTGGTTATCTGAAATTCAAAATGTTGCTTCTTAGTCCCCCAACCCTGGCAGCTCTCCCGGAATTAATGCTCTTGGAGGGCTAGTAGTCAATGATGGGTAAGAGCTTGTTCAGCAGGCCATCCTAAGACAGGCACAGTCCAGTTGCTGAGCACTCCTGAGGCAGGGTCAACAAAGCCTGAGCAAAGAACCCTGGCTCCCACTGAGAGCCCATGTAATAAATAAAAATGGATCAATCTGCATCATAGCTCCTCTACCTATGACTCAGGACACAACACAGATGGAAGAGCAGACAGATTGTTAGAGCTAGAATACCAGGAAGAGTGATTGCCTCTCTTAGAAATGGCTGAAAAAACAAGACATCAATCATGACATGGAAGGGAAAGGAGATCTTTCATGTTCCCACCCTGAGAGAAAGAACTACAAGTAACTAATGATTGCTGAGAGGAGGAGAATTAACATCTCCCAGGGATGAGCCTGCTGATTGGTTTTCTAACTCAAAGTGGTCAACCTTGAAACCTTATACACATTTAGATTGTAGTTTTATATTTGTCCATATCTACAACAATAGTAATCCAAGGGCCTCTTAATTTGAGAGTGGAGGGACTTGGAAAGGGGTTGGAGGAAGCGCACATGAGAGAAAAAAAGGGGGAAAGGGATATAATAATATTTTATTAAAAATGTAGAATAAATGGGAAAAACATCAGTATATTTTTAGTTTAAAATATCCAAAAACAAAACTCCAGAATTAAAGCAAATCATAAAACATTTCTGTAAAATGCACTTTATGGAAAATTCATATTTCCTTGTAAAGATTTCATCAATCTATAAGTTTGCAACATTTGGGGGGATTTGATGCTATAAATATTCTAACATTGATCCTTAGCCCTAATCCCATAGACAGCAACACAGAGAATGAAATATCAATTGCACTACCTAAAAAATGTGAGGGTATTTCCAGTTTATTTTTATTTTGATTGCTGATACTTCCATTCTTTATAAAGAGGCTAGGACAATGCATGTGATGATCTAAGTAGCAAGCACTTTAACTCACTTTTATTCACACAGTTACTTTAAGACCCAGAGCAAGAACCACACAGAAACTTACATTCACCTTTCTTTCTAGTGATTCCTAAACAAATCCTCTGCTACCTTCAGCTGACAGGAAGAATCCAGTCTTGGAGGTATAGTCATTGCATAGCTGTGCGCCTCACCCAACCTTCAGTTGATGCCAGTTTCATTTCTGATCTGTCAAGTGTTCTCTGAACTGACAGAGAAATGCTTCTGTTAATATAATCCCATGGATCTTTTCCATCTCCAAAGTCTATAACCTAAAATTAGCCTACTTCTGTCTTTAAATCCCCACACTTTAACTCTTTCCTCTTAAGCTGGCTCCTTCCTGGATAACCAAAGATTGCCAAACCCAAATTAGGAATATTTCTGGATTGCACTGGTTCTGAGCCACTGGTTGTCACCTTAGTTCCTCCTTCACTGCTGTAAACTCCTCCAGGTAAGAACATTCAGAAAGTGCTTGGATTCATTCTGTTTTCATATTTTGTTAAACATTTTCCCAAGTCTAACCCTCACAATATGTTTAATCACATAAACTCCACAGGAAAATACTGCCTCTCCAAGAACCATCATTAATCAAACAAGAATCTTAGGACCAGGTACAGGATGCATCCTTAGAAAGTGTTGGTCACAATCAAATTACAGAAAGTCACAACAGTCACAGAAAGCCCCAAGTAGAAACAACAATCCCTCAGACACTGGACATGAAACTGTAGCTGGCAGGCAAGGGATCTCAGGTTGGACAATTTCAGCAGAATGTGGAGTCACACACAAAAATCTCCCTCAGCAAGAACTTAACAAGTTGACTTGTTGGAACTACTAATATTTGCTTCCTTCCCCACAACTGTAGAAGCTATTACAAAGACATTGAATGAGATGGATAAACAACATTCATCTCAGCTAAGAGGAAATGCTGAGTTCATATAGTATATTTCATTTTAATTAAATACTTTCATTTATAATTTGTATACCAATCATTTAGTTGCTTTATTTTAGCATACATCTCAAATAAATAGGCTTTTATGGCTGTCAAAAAAAAAGAAAGTGTTGGTCAGAGAAGTCCCAGTCCCATCCCCCCAAATAACACAAGCTATTTTCATATCTCCTGATTGCCCATCACAGGTAGAAGATAATAATCTACTGCCTCACACCTTTAATTCCAGCACCTGGGAGGCAGAGGCCAACTGTTTTCTGTTTGAGAATGCCCTGGTCTACGACCACCAGAGTTCCATGACCACCAGAGCTACATGGTAAAATGCTGTCTTTAAAAAAAAAAAAAACACAAACACAAAAATAATCTATTTCTGAAAGCACCACACACCTTGGCTGCAAGGTATAGAGAAGGCTATCAGGAGCTGAGCTAGAAGCTTTTTTTCTATTGGCTGGTATTTGTAGAGTCAGGTGTGATTTATGATACTGGGGAGAAAGGCATCAATGTCTTACCCAGAGATGAACTCTACAAATTGCAATACCAACCAGCCACTCAAAAATGTGCTCACTGGTGCACAATTGTTCTTGAATTAGATTTGAGGTCCAAGGCACAAGAGGAAATACATGATTGGTACTGTAAATTTGATCAAAACCCTATGGCTGAGAAGATCATAGGCTCTAAGGGGAAAACTCACTACTATTGTTTTGCTAAATTGACTTAGCCCCCAAACTGCAATCTAAAGTATTGTTGTTTACTTTATGCAAATGCTACGCTCATCCTTAATTAGAGAGAAACTTCTCTCTGCTGAGAATGATGGTAAATGCAGAGGAGACTCATGGCTATTCAAGATATTCATGACTGTGTGTTCAGATCTAAAGAAGACATTTGTACTAATCCTCTATAAAGGCTCAAAGAATATCCAGGGAAGAGAGGGTGGAAAGAATAAAAGATCCAGAATATAGGAAGAAAGGGTTTAAAATGCTATCTTCAGAGTTTGATGCAGCCATTACAAATACTATGTCACAGCAGCAGTAATATAAGACTGGGCTTATAAATAACCAAGCACAAATTGAGGAAGGCTCATGTGACCCTACTCCTTCATGCTGAACTCTGACAACTAACTGATGGGTTCTGGAAGAAAGGACAGCCATTGTTCAGAAGGTTCCAAAGGATGGTTCCAAACCCCAAACCACACAGACTGACTTTAGTTTAGTTTAGTCCTGACTAAAACCAGGAGGTCATGAAACAAAACAAAACAAAATCAAAGCCATACACAAGGGGGAGAGAAGCTATGAGGAAAAAGAAGAGGATGAAACAGGCGGGAGGGAAATAAGAGAGTGAGTGGGCAGAATAAACTGAATGTACTGTACATAGGTATGAAAGAGTCAAAGCATGGGTTTAATCAATAAAAAAGAGAGATAAAAGGAATTGAACTTATTAAAAATAATAATCTGGCTGGGTTTGTAGATAGATCCATGTAAGATTAGCTTGCCTTGCACATACAGAATCCCCTGTTTGGTTCCTAGTACCAAAATAAATATAAGTAGATAATAAATAAATTTATTTTAAAACTTACATTAAGCCAGGCGGTGGTGGCACACACCTTTAATCCCAGCACTTGGGAGGCAGAGGCAGGCGGATCTCTGTGAGTTCGAGTCCAGTCTGGTCTAAAACAGCCAGTTCCAGGACAGGCTCCAAAACTACAGAGAAACCCTGTCTCAAAAAAAAACCTTACATTAAATAATACAACAAAAACTCAATTATGTTATTATTTACTCCAATAATCTGATTTATACATTATTTTTAATGATATATAAATATCTTGAATCCTAGTTTGGGCTCTAGAATTTTTCTCTTGAGTCTTTAGAATGGTGTGTGTGTGTGTGTGTGTGTGTGTGTGTACACATGAGAGTGCATATGTACCTGTGCATACATGAGAGCCACAGCATATGTGTATACGTGTAGAGATCAACAGATAACTTGCACCATTTGAGTCCTGGGATCAAACACCAAAGTCAGGATCCCACTGACCCCAAAACAGTGAGTACAGAGAAATTTACATATGACTAATCAGAAAGTCTAATGCATCAAAGGCAAAACGAACAGCATGAAAGAGTAACTACCTTCTGCCTCTCTACCCCAGTGTGGAACAAAACATCTGTCAATTTATAGAAAGAAAATAGAATCATACGATGTTTGATGTTAATCTGACATTTAAAGAACACTTGCAAAGTGTCCAGATTATTTTTGAATACATATCAGATAGTTATATACTATAATTTGAGTTTTGATGTAACTCAATAAATGTACCATATAACAAAAAAAACTGAAAGTCTGATAAGCTCATTCTGTAATGGTGTGATAAATTAAAGTTCAATTACTATGAAATATGTTTTTAAATTAGTGTTTAGAATTTGAACACATTATATGTAAATAGACCATGAAACAAAGGAAAAAAATAAGGAAACCATTACAAACTAAATAATGATCTAAAAAAATAAAAGAGGATAACTTACTTACCTGGGTAGAGCCAAAGTAATATTTAAAAGAAAATGTATTTTTATGCCTATATTTGAAAATTTTTAAGTTATAATATTATTTTATTTTGATATTATTGAGAGAACAAGAAAACCATATAACTTTTTGATAGAAGTAAATATTAGAAATATTTCTTAACACAAGCTCCCTGCCGACGCAAAAATTCCCAATCAAGCCAAATTATGAAATATCCAGGTTTAATGGGAGATCTGTGTTCTCAGGTGGCCCCAAGGGGGAACCAGGAAGCCGCAAAAACGCCCCCTGGGAGGAAGAAAGGGAGACCATGCGTTCTTCTTTTGTGAGATCACTTAAATACCCTGGGGAGTGGTCCTCCCTGAGGATGGGGTCAGGACCTGGCCTGCTGGGATTTGGAGTCCAGACCAGGCCTGGGGGCTGGGATAGATGAGAGGGGCTGGGGCCTAGGCTCCCAACTTGACAGTAAGAGAAAAGCATTTAATACATATTTATAGTTTTTTATTCCAAATAGTTTTCTTTAATATGTTTTAATTGAAATACAATTGAATCACTTTTCCCTTTTTTTCATCCTGCAATGCCTTCATCTTTGCTTATTGGATTATTATTGTTACATACATGTAATGTGTATGCATATGCACAAATATAGAGATGCAACCTGCTGGGTCTGGGTTTTTTGTTTGTTTGTTTGTTTGTTTGTTTGTGTTCATATGTGCTCAGGGCTGACCACTCTGCATTAGACAGTCAATAAAGGGGCTCTTCCCAAGAAGAGGCAAAGTCTCCTTCCAACAGTCACCAGCCTGTAGTTCCTTGTCTAGGTGCAGGACCGTGCAAACATCTCCCCTTTCCATGTTGACATGTCCATGGGTGTTGCACTAGTTCTGCCTTGTTTGTACAGCTACCCCTGGAAGAGACTGTTTCACAGCACATTTCCTGGTGTTCTAGTGTTCATAATCTTTTCCCCGTCAACCACGATGCTTCAGGAGCCGCAGATGGAGGAGCTGTGCTGGAGATGTATCCTTTGGGGCTGGGCTACCTCTGTTTGTGGCTCTCTGCATCATGTCCACTTGTGGTTTATGTGATGGGCTCTGATTGCATTTACAAAACAGCTTTTTTCTTTTTAAAATTTCTATTTTATTTTTTCATATATATTTCAAACATATTCTTTTTCTCTCAGCCAACTCCTCTCAGATCTTCTTCAACTCTTACCCACCCAACTTCATATTCTTTCTGTCATAAAAGAAAGAACAATAAGAACAAAATCCAGACAAATAAGCTAAAATGAAGGAGGAGAAGGAAGAATGAAAAAGAAGGAGAAGAGGAAGAGGAAGAAGGAGGAGAAGGAGAAGGAGAAAAGAAAGAAAGAAAGAAAGAAAGAAAGAAAGAAAGAAAGAAAGAAAGAAAGAAAGAAGAAGAAGAAGAAGAAGAAGAAGAAGAAGAAGAAGAAGAGACAATGATTCTCATCGCCGACGAGAAATGGTAGCTGTACTTATCTAAGAAATATGACTCCTGCACAAAGAAGGTTTGTGAACTCTGTGTTTTCATTCTTAAATTCTCAAAAAATGAGAAATTCAGGGGCTTTTCACTGTATCAATGCAACACATAGTTAACTTCAAGCCTAAGAGATTTGCCCTGCATTTGCCATGTTTAACACTTTTATTCCACCCTATTCTTGAAGCTTACTAAGAAAAGTAAAGCAAAGAGAGAGCATATAATTTGGAAAGCCAGAGGTATCATAAAGAACTTTTAATACCAGCCATAACTAAATATCATTTCACTTCCACTAGATTATCTAAAATAAAGAAAACAAAACAAGGATTACTGTAGATACTAAGCCACTAGAAGAGTCACTTAGTGTGGGAAAGGTATGAATTGATAGAACATTTGGAAAATCATTGTTATTTTCCTGTAAATACCACAATAAATGAAAACATGTGTTACCAAAAATACTTGTACGAGAACAAAAAAACTGCAATTTTCAAAATTACCAAATCTAATGTTCAGATGTCCCTCAACAGGAGGGCAGAAAATAAAATCGCAGTATATTCATAATAACAATAAAATATTATTAATTTTAAAATGCTATAATTGCTTCTTCCCCTAGCACCACTGGGCCTGCAGGTCTGTGTGGAACTGCGATTGTGAGTTTCTGTTCTGCAGGATGGGGTTTGTGAAAGTTGTCAAGAATAAAGCCTACTTTACGAGGTACCAAGTGAGATTTAGAAGGCAGTGCAAGAATAAAACTAACTACTATGCCTGGAAATGATTGGTAATCCAGGACAAAAATCAGTACAACACACCTAAGTATAGGGTGATAGTTCATGTAACTAAGAGAGATATCATCGGGCAAACTGAGTATGTCCATTTAGAAAGGATGTGATAATCTGCACAGCATATGCACATAAATTGCCAAAATAAGGAGTGAAAGTTGGCCTGCTAAACTGTGCCATAACCTATTGTAGTGGCCTGCTGCTGGGTTTGGTATGGACAAGATCTATGAATGCCAAGTGCAGGTGACTGGAGATGAATACAATGTGGAAAGCATTGATGGTCAGCCTGGTGCCTTCACTTGCTATTTGGATGCAGGTCTTTCCAGAACTACAACTGGCAATAAAGTTTTGGGGCCCTTAAGGGAGCTGTGCATGGGGGCTTTCTATCCCTTATAGTACCAAATGATTCCCCGGTTACGATTTTGAAAGCAAGGAGTTTAACACAGAAGTACAGTGTGAGCACACCGTGGGTCAGAACATCGTAAAATACAGGTTTCACCTAATAGAAAACAATGAAGATACTCATAAGAAACAATTCTCTCAAATAAAGAGGGAACAATGTAACTCCAGACATGGAAGAGATGTGTAAGGAAGCTCATGCTGCTACCAAAAGAAAAGTGAAGAAGAGGTAGAACCATCCCAAAATGTTCCTTGTCCAGAACAAAGATCAGGTTGCTAGAAAATAGGCAAGATTCCTCAGAGCTCAGAAATGGGCTGCTGAGAGCTAAAGCAATTTTTATGAAATTTTTTGTAAAGATAATAAATTTAATGAACAAGCAGCTAAAAATTGTTTTATTATTATTATAATTATCTTACATCATAATCATTATAATTATTTTATTATCAATCAAAATTAATAACAAAAAAAGCCTGTTGACAAAGAACAACAACAACTTGAGTAAACCTCTAAATTACTATGTCGAGTAGAAGAAACCAGACTTAAAAAAGATATACTCTATCAATTTATGTGAAATTCACAAACAGTAAAATTAAATCTCCAGTAAAGAAATCAAACAACAGTTGCCCATGGGAAGAAGTGATTGAGAAATTTCTAAGATGAAAGAAAAGCTGCATTTCTTCAATGAGTGGTTGTATTAATCAAAACTTACTGAACTGTATGCTTAACATCTGTGCATTTCATTGGTAGTCCCTCTTCTATTAAAAAGATATAAAAGAAAAATACTACAATTTATTTAAGAAAGTAACTCCTTCCTCCATAAGTAATAGCTTTACTTAGCAACTATAGATATTTTTGCCCAAACACAAACATAGGAATGATGGAATGATAGCTAATCATTTTTGGGGTAATTAGCAGCTTTATTAAATAGCTTTGTTAATGAGAAAAAATATCGTCATTGCAAAAAGATTATTCATTGATTTAAAGACATTAGGAAGATACCATCGGAAAGAGCTTCAAAAGAGCTGATGGGACTGTTGAGTAGTGGAGCTGTTCACTGCACAAGACTGATGAGCACAGTTCAATCCCCAGAACTACTCATATCAAGGTAGAAAGAGAGAACCCACTCCACAGAGTGGCCTCTAATCTCCACACATACCATGGAATGCAAAAACACACCACACACTACACTCACACACACACACACACACACACGTTTTTACATTAAAAGAGCTTTTCCAGACTCTCAGTGTTTTATCCTCGTGATATTATTTTTTTCTATCTATCTTGTATTTCAGCTGTTTACTCCAATCCACCTCTAAAAAATAATTCCAGCTCATCTTTTATTTAAGAAGATAAAATAAGACCCTGTGAAAAGGTTGGTTTATAATGTAAAAAGGTAGTATTTTTATTGGTCCTGGATTAATCTCCAATGGCAGGGATTGAACCGATGGCCTTACACATGCTAGGCATGTACTCTCCCATAGTCAAAGGCTGGTTTTTTCATTCCCAGCTGCCCAGATCAGAAATATTTACACAGAAACTATATTATTTAAATCACTGCTTTGTAGTAGGAGGGAGCAGGCCTGCTTTTCATCCCGCCCGGGTCCCGCACGGCTAGCTTAGCCCCAGAATAATTACACGGAAACTGTATTCTTTTAAACACTGCTTGGCCCATTAACTCTAGCCTCTTACTGGCTAACTCTCACATCTTGATTAACCGATTTCTATTAATGAGTATAGCACCATGAGGTGGTGGCTTACCAGGAAGGATCTTAACCTGCGTCCATCTTGGAGAGGAGAACTATAGCGTCTGTCTGAGGCGTCTGCCTCACTTCCCTTCTTCCCAGCATTCTGTTCTGTCTACTCCACCCACCTATGTTCTGACCTATCAGGTCAAGCAGTTTCTTTATTAATTAACCAATGAAAGCAACAGATAGAGAGATGACCCACCTACATCATTGCTTGGCCAGTAGTTTAACTGTATTGCTAGCTAACTCGTATATTTTAAAGTAACCCATTTCCATTATTTTATATTTTACCACAAGTCTTGTCGTTTACCAGTAAAGTTCTGGCATGGCACCGGCATGTCTGTCTCCTACAGCCGCTACATGGCATCTCACTGACTCTGCCTACTCTCTCTACATCTCTGTTCAGATTTCCTGCCTGGCTTTATTCTGTTAAGCCATTGGCCAAAAACAGCTTTATTCATTAACCAATAAAAGCAACACATGTACAGAAGGAACTCCCACACCACTCTCCCTCTGAGTCATATCTGAAGCTTATTGAATCTTTTGTCTGTGTAAATCAGTGGGCTTTTATCATGTCATAAGGATGTGCTACCATTACCACTAATTCCAAATCATTTTTATTTTCAAAATAATAAGTATTTAATAGTACTCACCTCTTACTCCTTCCTCCCCTACATAGTCCCTTTCAATCACTAGTCTATGTCCTCCCATGGATTTATCTGTTCTGGACATTTTATATAAATTAGATCATGTAATACTATGGCCTTTTGGGCCTGACTTCTTTCACTTAGCTTGGTGAAATCGTCAACATTCATTTGTACCAATGCATGTATCAGGACTCTACTACTTTTATGTCATATTTCATCTAATATATATATAATTACATGTAATATTATAATGCATAATATACTAGCTTGGTTATAATAATAACTAAAGAAAAATTACTTTTCTCCTTATTTGGGAACTGAAAGTGATTTTTGAAGCGTTTCTAAAACCATACCTTAAAACATGCCAAATTTGACTTTGATCTGTAAATCAAGTGCTGTGAGGCATTTTCAGGAGATTTTCTGTTATACAATGAATTGTTCTAAAAGAAGATTTCTCTTCCTGGTTTCTTTCATAAATCTCTGTGGTCTGTGTAAATCTTAATTCTTTGCCATGGTCTCCAGAAGCTAGCACAGAGACTTCAATAGTCTAGAATCTATCAAAAATAGTTCAATATGCCTAGAACCCGTCATAGATAGTTAAGTATGTCTACATTACAAACTCCAGATCTCTGGACTTTCTGAGTAACAAATATGAGCATCACTATTTAAAATAGAAAAGACAAGACTTACTTTCCATTATTTTCTGTTCCCTGCTGATCAGATTACCTTAGGGAATGCTGATGAGTGCTCTTTTCTGTGCTGTGTGCAAGCTAGAGTACAAAGGAAAAAGAAATGAGTCTCTTGAAAGACTCCAGGATGTTAATGTTGCAATCATCTCACTTAATCCACAACTTGGATCACAGTCTTACAAAAGTAACTAAGTTGTGCAGGGTAGAAAACACAAGAGGCTTTTCTTCCAATCTGCTGTCTCATGGAGTGTTTGCCATTTAGTTAGGCAGATTTAAACAAAATATGGTGTTTTCTAGAACCTAAAGATGAATATCTTTCCTTCAAAGGATATCTGTTTTGTAAAATCCCCAGCACCAGTGCACAGGTCCCTGTTCCATACCAAATGCTGATGGGCCATGTGGGGAACTACCTTGTTCTGCAGGACCGTCTTGATTCACAATCATGTCTTATCCTATGTCTTCTTAAGCCATATTCTAAAATAACTACAAAGTGTCATAATCTATTTGTAGAATAGGATTCCAAAAATTTTGTTTGTTGGAACTTTACCTGGGTTATTTTATGAACTACTTAAAAAGCAAAAGTAATTTCGAGTTCTCCATCCATAAGAATAATCAAGAGCCTTTGGTTAGTCTGTTTTTAAGTGGTAGACTCCTCGGTGTGTATGCACTGGCTCAGACCCTGAAACAAGTGAAAGCATTCTACTGCTAAGACTGTCACTGTTATTCAATGGGAGCAATGATGTTCTGTTTCCTTGGGTTGTTAGTACTGTCACTGGATGTCAAAAAACTAAGACATTGTAGAAAGAAGTTCTCAAAACAATTGCTAGAAAATTTTGCTTAAGAACCAAGGAACAGGCTTATTGTAGAGAATAAAATAAAATACCACATATTAAGAATTGAGAGAAAAAACAAGAATATTAAAGATTATGCTGGAAAATCCTCAGATTCTAGAGAATGGGTGTTGGATGGCTCAAAATTCAAGAATGAATCTTTCTTTCTACATGTTAGTAGAAGAAGCTGTCTTACCTGATTTGAGCAAGACCTGAGAAGAAAGGGTTGTGTTTAAAGACTGTGTGTGCAGGACAAATAAATCACAAATATAAAAAAATAGAGCTACATAACTTGTACTAATTGTGTAAACTGAGGTAAAACAATCTTACCTAATGTTAACACAAATATGCTAGTTTCAACACATAACCTTCTACGTATTCAGTTCTTAATACTGTAGAGTGATGGATTTCTTCTTTCGTTCAAATTTTAGCAACCAAATGAACCATGTTTCTGATGTGCTGTTGGAGCAAGAGCTAGAAGCGGATCACCTTTGGATGCTCCTGCAGTCTGTGTTCCTATGACTCACTGCAGCTTAGCAGAGATCCCCAGAAGACTTCCTTGTTGACTATGATATTACACTCAACACCCCCAAAATACACAAAGGAAAACAAAGAAAATTTGTTATGACACCAAGGAGAAATTTTCCAAAGCCTCTCACTTCTCCATAAAATCATGAAAGCCTGAATCAAATTAATAGGTTTAATTTTCTTTGACTGAAAATTGGATTTTTGCTTTGTTGTAAGTGAAAAACAAGCCTGTAGAACACAAAATATACTTGTCATTTGAGGATGTTCTCAAAGTCATGTGCTAATCTAATTTACAGTCTCATGTAGGTGTTCTCTTACTTGAGCTTTTAAAGAAGAAACACAATTTGTTTAACTGCTTGACACTTTTACTTTCAAAGTATTTTGTGCAGAATCATAAGCCATAAGTCTTGTTTCATGATCATCAATTTTAGATAACCCTTTTCATGCTGTATAGAAGTGGAAATTTTGTAGATATTTAATTCCAATAAATGCGAACTAATTAATTTCTGAAGCTATTTAGTTGTAAAATTATCATGGTCTAAATCCTTGTTTAATTCGTATCCATTAGATGGCCACAGCAGTTACTATTGGCTCACTAACACCTTCTGAATCTGAACAGCCACAGAAATACAAGTAGAAACTCTGTGAACATATGACACTGAGTTCCCAGGAACCTGTCATTCCTAACCTTGTCAGGCTTTCTGGATATTTATAAGAAAACCACACTGTGATAAAATCCCCCTATGGTTTCTCCATGCTAAAGCTAGCTACACCTGGGCAATAATACCCATGTATCATCAGGAGAAATAAATCCTCCCAAATGCAAGAAGTACAAATTGTTCCTTATTTACCTGTAATTAACTTTATTTCTATTGGAAGCTTCCTTTCATCAGATAAAGGAACTTTTAATCTAGCTCAACTCAAAGTCTGACTCTTCAAAAACCACTAAGTAATTTTGACTTTTATCTCTTCATTTGATAAGTAAGAGTGTCAACTCACTAGAATAAAGGCCTTCTAGACCAATCTTCTATACTTGTGATAATTAGCATATCAATCACTTTCCATCACTAGGCTAGTTTTCTTATGTGTGATAACACATAAGATCTACTGTCTTAGCAAATTTCAAGTACATAATACACCATGAAGCACAGCTAACATATTTTACAAAGGGTTCAGAAGTTATTAACCTGGAAGCTTGTATCCTTTGATCAACACTTCCTTACTTCTCCAGTTCCTGATAATTACTCTTTTGGTTTCTATGAGGTCACCTTCTTTAGATTTCACAAATGAGTAAGAGTGTCTCACTTTTTTCTTTCTGTGTGACCTATAGCTCCATCTTGAACTACAATTTTAAATTATTCCATTAAAGCGTTGTAAGGACGCACACAGCAGTAGGTCTGACTATTCCACGTGCATTCAAAGGAAGGGACAGAAAGTCAACAAAAATATACCCCCCTCAAATAAAGTGCAGAATTGTGCAAATCAAGGAGGGGAAGCAATCCAAAGAGGAGAAAAATAGTTAGCTATATGTAAATATGTATAGCAATTCCAATGAATAGGAATGGGAAATGAAAACTTGTAACCAGAGATGAGAAGAGCAAGTTCTGGATAGGAAGTTAAGAAAGATAGCTAAACAGGGGACTGGTAAGATGGCTCAGAGGTTAAGAGCACTGGCTGCTCTTCCAAAGGTCCTGAGTTCAAGTCCCAGCAATGACATGGTGGCTCACAACCATCCATAATTAGATCTGGTGCCCTCTTCTGGTCTGCAGGCATACATGCTGGTGAAACACTGTATACATAATAAATAAATTAATTTTTTAAAAGAAAGATAGCTAAACAGAAACTGAAAAGGAGAAAAATTTGAAGGTATTTATTATATGTGGAGAGATATGCTAATAATGCCTGAGAATGTATCCACAACTGCAGGCTGGTCTGCTTTTGACAGTCCTGTTTCTGGTCTGCTGATATAGCAGGTCCTAGATGGTGACCACCATAAATCAGAGAATACTCACATTCAAAGAATATTAGGTGATCCAAAGAGTGTGTCCACCTTTTTTCACTTGACAAAGATGTTTTTCACATTTTTTAAATTTATTTTTACTTAAAAATTTCTACCTCCTCCCCTCCTCCCATTTCCCTCCCCCCTCTCCCTCCCTCTACAGTTCAAAGAGCAGTCAGGGTTCCCTGCCCTGTGGGAAGTCCAAGGCCCTCCCCCCTCCATCCAGGTATAGGAAAGTAAGCCTCCTAACAGACTAGGCTCCCACAAAGCCAGTATATGCAGTAGGATCAAAACCCAGTGCCATTGTCGTTGGCTTCTCAGTCAGCCTTCCTTGTCCGCCAAGTTCAGAAAGTCCGGTTTGATCACGTGCTCCATCAGTCCCAGTCCAGCTTGCTTTGGTGAGCTCCCATTAGATCAGCCCCACCATCTCAGTTGGTGGGCGCACCCCTCAAGGTTCTGAAACATTTTTAACCATCAACCATTAAAGAAAATGGGAAATACCTGATCTCAAGAAACAACAGTTCCTCCAATTTGACAGTTTTTCTTGGACAATGGGAAAAATAACTCATTTTCAAGCTTGAACTTTACATGTTTACATAATTATATATATTTTGAAAGTTTCGTATGTGTTTTGACCTTATTTACTCTTCTTACTCCCAACTCTTCCCCTCCTATTCCCACCCAACTTTATGTCTTTTTTAAACACACCAAGATCAATTTTGCCTACCCAAATATTATTGTACCTATAGTCTTCCACTGGAGAGTGGTTGACTTACCAGGGACTACATTCTTAGAGAAAATCTATTCCTCCTCTCCTGGCACCTAACAAATGCCAGTGGCTCTAAGCGTTTATGGAATGCTCAACCCTAAACTAGACCAGCTATTCCCAGGGCTCAAGAATCATCACAGAACACAGAGTAGAAAGAATTTAACATCCAGTGGTGGTGGATGACTATAAGATAGTAAATCTCTTTTTTGCTATGCCTTTTAAGTAGTTCTGAATCCTATATTTATATATTTAGTCTTTACCCCTTGGATAAAGACTTTTCTCAATCTCCAAGTCTCTTGGGAAAACCTCACTGTAGTGATAGGATGCTACAAGAAGCATCTAAGGACCTGAAATGCCAACATATGTTCCCACCTTGCTTCCTGTGGCTTTCAACCCTTATTCACAGATTCAACCCTTCTAGAGTAGTGTGGTCATTATCATGTACTCTTTAACAATATGAATATTTTAGGAATTTAAGTCATCATTATAAAAATACTTATTTAACTTAGCTTACTCAGTTCTTTAAAAAGTACATATGTGTAATAAAAAAAAAATCTATCAATGAAAGCAGAAAAGCCATGGGCATAGAGAAAAACAGATAGAGATAACAGGACTAAGAAAATCTGAATTGCAAAATATCATCATAATTTGATCAATTCTTATTTTGGTCTGCTAAATTAAGATTGTGTGTGTGTGTGTGTGTGTGTGTGTGTGTGTGTGTGTGTGTGTGTGTGAGAGAGAGAGAGAGAGAGAGAGAGAGAGAGAGAGAGAGAGAGAGAGAGAGAGAGAGGGAAGAATAAATAATAAATAAACAGTTAAGGTTTTGAATGCATAGCACAATAGAAATAGTACAAATAAAGAATTACTAGGAGGAGCTCGGCTGTGATAATGGTTAAATCATCATGTCCAATTTTAAATACTTTCAAAAGATGAATCATTCATTTTGGATCTTAGGTTCTGGGTATCTGTGTAAAAGCCTTCTTTTGCTACCGCCGCTTTGGTTATGAGAGTCAAGATGCATTATTTTAGGCTATAAACTTAATTCAAATGTTAAATTTTAATTATGAATACCTAAAAACTATGATATTAAGGATTTGTTCAACTTGGAGTTACAATAAGAGAGTGTAGAGTCTGTGAACACTCTCATTCTATGTGGGACGCTCAGGGTGGAACCTTTGAAAAGAATATTCCCAGCTCATTCATCCTCACAAATCACTCCAATACATGAATACATGTCCATAAAAATCTCAAACAGCTCCCTTCCTTCAATCTTTTCTTTTAGTTCTAGAGTTTCAAAAACTAAAAAGACACAAAATTTCAGTCAGCTTGTTAATGAGCAAATCACCAATATGTTCTTTATGAGGACTCGAGTTCAGATGCAACAGAACCTACATTAAAAAGTTTGACATGGTAACACGCATGTCTATAACCCCAATGCTCCTATAGCAAGATAGGAGGGAGAAATAGGAATCTCTGATCTGTAGCTCATGGAACAGTTAGCCTGGATCAGGGTCAAATGAAAGATTCTCTCTTGTACAAAGCAGAAAGGGTAGACCAAATGACACTTGGGGTTGTTCTCTGACTGTGCATTGTGATGTGTGGACCTGCATGCACACATGGCGGGGATGGTAAGTAAGTAATGTTTCATTTATTCAGAAGGAAATATTTAAACCTCAGAATGATTTAACCTAGCAAAAGTTACTGACATCATTATAATGTGTATTTGTAAAGAAATAAAGAGGGCTGCTTTTCTTCCACTTAATGGCAGAAGTTATACTCAGTTGACATTTAAGGGAGCCAGGTGATAACTTCCTATAGACAAGTAAATTGTCTGGAGCTCTAATTGCACCCAAAGTCCAATTCTTGAGCAAAAGTTTAATACTGACATTTGTGCCAGCAAGGTGGCAGACATAATTGGTTCCCACTTTAAAATACTCAGAGATAGAACAGCAGAGTTTTGCGAGAAAACCATTGACCAAAGCAAGGCAGAAAAGCCTAAATTCTAACAGTGCAGCAGACAAGGCCCTAAAGCAGCCTCCTCAGATAGTTCTGCATGAATGCTGACTTGAGCACCACAATTTTATTGTTTATTAAAGGACAAGAAATAAAGTTTTGGAAAAGAATGAGTAGGCCTGCTCTTCTTAATGTATGTGAGACAAAGCGGAAAATAGAAAATGCCACAGAAGAAAAATACACAGAGAGATACAAGATGTCTTGCCTGTCTTTGTGAAGGTCTGGACCAGAGTGAAAGAGGTTTCTGTTCAAATATATAATGATGGGACTGTTCCGATGTGGAGTGGGGGTTAAATTTACGCCATTCATGTGTGACCAAGGAATTCTCCAACCTTACTCACTAGTTTAAAAATGTCTTGAAACCCACACTAATCCTGGAGTGCCTTGAAAAAGCAAAATATGTCCTGTAGAATATATTCGCAGTCTGCACCATGAATAATTCCCATAAGAACAGATCACTAAAAGGGCCACAATCAGGATTTAAATCTATAAGGGAACAGATACTTCCCAAGGAAAAAGTCACCAGTTATAAAAACTATCATTATAGTCCAGACAGGATGGCACATGCCTTCCATCCTAGCACTCAGGAGACAAACATAGGTGACCTGAGCTACACAAAGAATTCCAGGATAGTTAGGAGTACATACTGAATCCTGTTTCAAAAGAAAAAATTAATTCCCCAGTAATACCAAATGCTATGCTCGTTAAATGCTCAAAAATAAATGTAGTACTAGAAAAATGAATTCAAAAAGGTTTATCAACATTAGAAAACTTTCAAAATATCCTCCCTTGACATTGGGAAACACTTCATTGAAGATAGCTAAATATGATTTCTAAATTTTAAATATCATTTGTATAATGCAGAATTCAATTATTGTTTAATGAGAGCAAGCATATAAATAAAGAAAGCTGGGAAATCATACTTTAAAAATATAATGGATAATTTTTTCACAATTAATGAAACTTTAAAAGAAGTATAAAACTTTAAAAGAATGTTGAGGTAGCAAAAACTTTAGATAGCATTAATTTAAATTATATTTAAAAGAAAATAATTACCTAGGATACAAGTTTACAAAAATATTTTTAAAAATTCCCCAATACAATATACAGACCTACTAGAGAGCAATAGTTAATACTGGAGGGATGGCTGCTCTTCCAGAAGACCTGGGCTCACTTCCCAGAACGCCCATGGTGCTTACAACCTTCTGTAACCCCAGATCCAGGTAATCCAATGCCCTATTCCAGCCTTCATAGGCACTGCATGCACACAGTACACAGACATACATGTAAGCAAACACTCAGGCGGTAAATAAAAATAAATAAAATCACAGAGCTGGAGAGATAGCTCAGCATGTAGGAGCACTGACTGCTCTTTCAAGGGACCTAGGTTCAATTCCAAGCACCCACATAGCAGCTAACAACCAACTGTAACTCTAGTTTCAGGGAATTTCTTGTGGGCACTACACACACACACACACAGATACACACGCACACAGATAAACATGTAGGCAAGAAACCTGTACATATAAAAAAATTTTAAAAATCTCAAAAACTTCTTTACAAAATATAAGTAAATAAATAAAACAAATAAGACAACAACAATAATAAAGTTATTTTACTGTTGACCCAAAGATAGAAAATGAACCAGTGGAGCAGACCAGAGAGCCCACATGTTAACACACACAAGAACACTTGACAATTAACAAAGGGGCCTCTCAAAGCCAGAAGTGAAAAAGACTAATTTAATGGCACTAAAATAATTGATCTTCCACAGGAAAAATAAATCAATGGACATTTTGATTACATGTACAAATAAAATATCAACAATGACAAAATCAGGTAGATTTCAGGCCTATTTGTGAAGAAAAGAGAGCAGATCATACATTTTGAATGAAAATATTTTATGATATTTTTGCATGAAATATGTCTTATATCACAAAAAAGCAAGAGCCCAAAATAAAAAACCACTAATATTGAATACATTAAACTATAATCTTGTAAAAATGACATAAAATTAATGTCATTATTATATACACATAACACATATTATATGTGAGTTAAAACATACAGGTTATAATTAAGAGCAAGAAAGAAACCACATGTTTGAAGAATTAATGTAATGTCTAGATCATATATTAATAATACCTATAAGCCAATAATAATTAAAACAATATTCAATAGGTAAATAACTGGTTTATATATTTAAGGGGACAGTTTACTTATTATCAGAATAGCCATGCCTTACTATACATATAAACTCTTCCCTAAATAGAACCACAATAAAATATCCCTTCACACATATTAGGATGGCAAATTTCTCAAACTATCACAGGTCTATGTTATACAAAGTAAATTCTCCTATAACTGGTTGAAGCAAATATGGATAAAACCACTTTGACAAAATCTATTTGGGTCAAACTCTTACGTGTGTTCCTTCATTCTATGCTGAATTTTCTGGCTTATAAGTCATTTCTGGTATCGTAAATTTAACACATACATACATATGCCAATAAAATGAACAACATCATTTTAGTATATCTAAAAATGTAAGTAAATCATACCATAATACAACATTACACTAGCAATTATACAACCCATCTGTTCCTATATATAGTTACATAGTTGTTTGGAAAGTTGAGCAGGTGTAAAAATTGTTTCACTTCTTAACAGTAAAAACATGTACATGACATAAACATCCATTAATAAAGGGATAGATACATTTTAACACATTAATATAATAAAAAATGGGTTAATAACTTGCATGTCTTATGTGGCTAAATTGCTAGTGTAATGCTTGCTGACTTGCTCCCCGTGAAGAAGTGCTGCCCCAGCTGGGCATTTTGGTCAAATTGATGCAGGTTATAGTTATCTAAGAGGAGAGAGTAACAACTGATTAGCTTACAGGCAAGCCTGGGGGGGCATTTATTTAGTTAGAGATTGATGTGAGAGGACCCCGCTTGATGTGGGCAGTGCCACCTTGAGCAGATGATCCTGAATTTTAATAAGAAAGCAGGCTGAACCAGCCATGAGGAGCACAGCAGTAAGCAGCATTTATCATGTCTTCTGCTTCAGTCCCTGCCCACAGTGGGATAGGATCTCCCATATCAACCATTAATCCCAAAAATGCTTCAAATTCAACGGTGTAAGAAGTTCAGTGTTTGACACTTGGGGTCCACTCCTCATCCTCTGAGCTTCAAAAGGCATAAACAACTCTTCATCTCCAACCCTGCCACCCACAGGACACAGGCTCAGACCAGCTCCACTACACAGCTGCACCAGTAGTCTCTCCTGGGCTCTCTTTAGGGACTCTGACCGCCATATCATTCCAAGGCCCAACTTTTCTCCATGACTCTTCAATCCTGAGGGTTTTACTGCAACTGAAGCTGCACTTTCACCAATACCATTTCATGGTCTCGCCTTGTTCAAAGATTCAGCTGTTCTCGATGACCACTTCATACTTAAAAACCAGTACCACCTGGATGACTCTTAAATATTGCCAAATTCAGCTGCCAGAACAAGGTACAGTGTTGACCACCTCTGGACCATACTTCTGTGTGATGACCCTGAGGAAACATTTCCTAGAATATTTTGCTTCAATAATGCTGGTCTCTTATTAATCACAGTTGGCTCTTAAACCCCAACTTATCATTATTGATTACCCCAACAAAACAGAAGTTTCATTTCTCGTGTCTCTGGGCATTTGTTCATAACAATTGATTTTACACCTCTAGTTGACCAGAACCACAGATTCTCAATTCAAAATACAGAATGAACCCAATTAAGTTTTTAAAGGAGTCTTAAAACTTCCCTCTGAAATTTCAAAAGCCATGCTACCATCATCTGCAAAATTATTTTCTAAGTCCCAAAAATGTTCATTAAGCTATGAATGAACAATGGCTTTTCTAGCCCAATATCTCCAAGTCCTTCCACAATCCTACCAAAAACATGATCTGTTGCAACAATACCCAATTCCCGATACTAATTTCTATATTGGTTTCAGTTTCCACGGCTGTGATAAAACAACATGATCAAAAGCATACGGCTGAGGAAAAGGCTCATTTCAGGTACATGTTCCAATTATAGTCTCTCATGAATAAAGGTCAGAGCAAGAGCTCAAGGCAAGAACTTGGAGATAGAAACTAAAACAGAGACCATAGAGGAATGCTGTTTACTAGCTTGCTCCTTATGACTTTCTCAGACTCTTTTCCTATATAACTCAGGACCACCAACCCAGGGGTGGCCCTGTCCATGTTGCAATGGGCCCTACTATATCAACTATTAATCAAGAAAATGCCCCCACAGACTTCCCCATAGGCCAACATGGTAGGGGCATTTTCTCAGTTGAAGTTCCGTCTTTCCAAATGACTATAGTATGTGTCAATTTGAGAAAAAAACTACCCAGGACAGATGCTATCCCACACCTTCTCATACATTTAGTTCACCTCTACGCAGCCATTTCTATGTCATGCCCCATTTTTCTCTTTCCAGGCATATCCCCCTTGAATCCTTCCCCAACTGGTAGCAGAAAATCTCCTCTCCAACTGCAACAACAACTTTTCCTGACCCAGGCAGCTCCACCTCTTGCAGCTTTGTAAGGGATACTTAGAAAATCTCTTACTTTTCACAAAACTTTATAGTGAGTCTTAATTTAGTCATCGTTTAACTCATGTTCTGTCAGTATAAGAAATCAAATGCCATTTTTTCTCTGTTATGATGGGTACATTCTGGGAGAAAAGGAACTACTGGAAGGATTCTTGTATCATTTGGAAGTGGATAGAGAGATGAAGAAGGCAATATTTCAGGGTTTCAGCATTGATATCTTCTTGTCCTTCTTCCAAGAGCACTGCTAATTGCAAAACTCAGTTCCAAATACCTTCAGTGTTCTGGTCTACCTACTGATCTTGCAATGACTAGGATACAGCTTTGGGCCACTATTGGATTTAATGTCTAGTTGTAGTCCATTTGTCCATATATATAAAAACCAAATCACTGGGGATATGCCTCTAGTTTTAAGTCTGATTTCCAGAAAGCCATAATTAGGAACAAAATGGCACTGTCTTCTCTAGGCAGTCCATGCTGTGACATAGGTCACATGAGGAGACTGTCTGCCTGGTTTTCATTAGCAGTTCAGAGAGTTTTGTTCTGGAATCTTCACAATAGGATGTATTTTTAAAACAATCCCAAATATTTCTTATGCTTAACATCCTGGAGATGGTTTGAACTCATTAATATTTATGTGCTAATGTCGAGCCACAAATTGGACTATTTTCTCCCATTGGTCTCATAACCCACTGGCAGCCTTCAAGATCCAGAAATATTTAATTTCAATCTACTTTTTAGGATTACAATAAACTTTTTATGTGACAGACTAACAAATTGAAGAAAATGTGCAGAGAATTCAAAGTATTGACTTATGATATTTGAGAGATACAAAGTAAAACTATTTCTGAATGCCTGGTTTTAAAGCCCAGCATGGAAACCCTGACAACCAAATTCAATGTTTACATATGACTGAAAGTCTCTTTCTTAAGATTTGAAAGACAATAAATTTGCTGACTTCTGTAGGTAAAAAGACAGAGCATATGGCTCTGTCTTTACAACCCACTCTAGTTGTATGATTTAAAACTCAGGAAAATGAGGTGGTTAAAAGTGTCCAGAGGAACCAAGTTTTCCTATTCCCAGCCTCCATATCAGGTAGATAACCCCTATAACTCCAGATCCAGGGAATCTGATGTCCTTTGTGGGCACCCATACATATACACACATACACACATAAATAAAAATAAGTGTTCCAAGGCTTTTTATAGCTGAACAGAGCATCTCCTTTCTGCTTGGAGTTCTCATTTGAATTGGATGGAGTAACAAGTAACGCTAGTTACAAACTCTTCACTGCACGCTGACTCTGAATTCCCACTGAATGCACACACGTGTGATTTTCGATGGTCTGGTTTTCTAGGAATCTCTGAAAGCAGCCTTCATGGTACCTGAGTGTTCGCCTCTTATGCCAGGACTTATATTTATGATACACTGCTCACCTCCCATGCAGTGTAAGCATTTCAGCCCTGTAGACTGCTTCTCACTACTTCTTTCTCAATGCCTTGAGCTCCCTGTTATACCACAATTCCTTAAAACAAATTTCCGAGAAGTCATTTGGAATAAGCAGTTTGTCCATTGATTTTTTTTTTTTTACAGATTACTTTCATCTTGGTAGAATGAGAATAATATTGTACTGGCTAGTGTTGCAGGAATAGGTTTATTTTTTCCAATTAAAATATTAAAAGGCAGAAAAATGTGACTAGGAATATTGGGCATTTCCAGCAGAGCCATCGCATGATACCTTGTAAGTTAGCATGCCCTCTTTGGGGGTCTTAATCTCATTAACATAAGAATTCAAGAACACACAAGAACAGAAAGTCCAGGACAAAGAATGGACTAAAGCAGAAGCTTGAGAAGGATTATTAGAGTTTAAAGTGGAAAATGACAAGGCTGGCAAGTCATAAACCTCACAGCTATCTAGAAGGAAATAATATTAATCCACAAACCTATGAACACCTGATTTCTGACAAAGATGCTAAAATTATACAATGGAAGGAAGAAAGCATCTTCAACAAATGGTGCTGGCATAACTGGATGTCAACCTGTAGAAGAATAAAAATAGATCCATATCTATCACCATGCACAAAACTCAAGTCCAAATGGATTAAAGACCTCAATATAAATCTGACCACACTGAACCTGATAGAAGAGAAAGTGGGAAGTAGTCTGCAACACATGGGCACAGGAGATCACTTCCTATGTATAACCCCAGTAGCATAGACAATAAGATCAACAATGAATAAATAGGACCTCCTGAAACTGAGAAGCTTCTGTAAAGCAAGGGACACTGTCATTAAGACAAAAAGGCAACCTACTAAATGGGAGAAGATTTTCACCAGCCTCGATTCAGACAAAGGCCTGATGTCCAAAATATATAAAGGACTCAAGAAACTAGACATTAATATTCTGAATAACACAATTAAAAAAATGGGGTACAGAACTGAACAGAGAATTCTCAACAGAAGAAGTACAAATGGCCAAAAGATACTTAAGGTCATGCTCAACCTCCTTAGCGATCAGGGAAATGCAAATCAAAACAACTTTAAGATACCATCCTACACCTCTCAGAATGGCTAAAATCAAAAACACCTGTGATGTGGAGTAAGAGGAACATTCATCCATTCCTGGTGGGAATGCAAACTTGTGCAGCCACTTTGGAAATCAGTGTGGCCGTTTCTCAGGAAACTGGGAGTCAGCCTACCTCAGGATCCAGCAACTCCACTCTTGGGAATATACCCAAGAGATGCCCAATTATACTACAAAAGCATTTGTTCAACTATGTTCATAGCAGCACTATTTGTAATAACCAGAACCTGGAAACAACCTAGGTGCCCCTCAATGGAAGAATGGATAAAGAAGGTGTGGCACATATATACATTAGATTTCTACTCTGGTGTGGAAGAATTGTCTGTATTCTGTCAATCATGTTATAAATAAACGCTGATTGGCCAGGCAGGAAGTATAGGCAGGAAAACCAGACAGGAAATAGAAATGATGTAATGAGAACAGGAGAATTTTGTTTTGTGAAGAAGGAAGTTGATTCCTTCCACTCCTGCCCAGGCCACCAAAGCAGCAGAATGAGATCTGCCTCACTGAAAAAGGTACTGAGCCACGTGGCTAACATAGATTAAAAAAAATGGGTTAACCAAAAAATGTGAGAGTTAGCCAGTGAGAGGCTAGAACTGATGGGCCAATTAGCTTATAATTTATGGAGACCTATGTGTGATTTTCTTTGGGGCTAAACAGTTGTGGGGTACCAGGTGGGACAAAAACCCCAACAAACAAACAGGACCCTCCATGTTACACTACTCAGCAGTAAAAAAATAATCTTAAATTTTGCATGCAAATGGATGGAAATAGAAAACACTTTACTGAGTGAGATAACCCAGACCCAAAAAGATGAATATGGTATGTACTGACTCATTAGTGGATTCTAGCCATAAACAAAAGACATTGAGCCTATAATTTGTGATCCTAA
Source organism: Microtus pennsylvanicus (assembly GCF_037038515.1). Classification (NCBI taxonomy): domain Eukaryota; kingdom Metazoa; phylum Chordata; class Mammalia; order Rodentia; family Cricetidae; genus Microtus; species Microtus pennsylvanicus. Next base: position 29,752,328 of record NC_134583.1, on the reverse strand, counting down.
AGAACCTAAATAATAAGGTGACCCTAAAGAAAAACATATTTATCCTCCTGGATATTGGAAGTAGACAAGATTGCCAGGCAAAAGTTGGGAGCATGGGGGTGGGGGTGGGATGGGGGAAGGGGAGATAGGGAGAGAGAAGGGAGAAGGGGAGGATTGGGGAGATTTGGGGGGAATGGGACGGTTGAGATGGAGGAAGGGTGGATATGGGAGCAGGGACAAAGATATCTTAATTAAGGGAGCCATTTTAAGATTAGCAAGAGACTTGGCTTTAGAGGGGTTCCCAGGTGTTCAAGGGGATGTCTCAAGCTAGTTCCTTGTGCAGCAGAGGAGAGGGTGCCTAAACTGACCTTCTCCCATAGCCACACTCATAAATATCTTGCATATCACCATAGAACCTTCATCTGGTGATGGATGGAGATAGAGACAGAGACCCATATTGGAGCACTGGACTGAGCTCCCAGGGTCCAGATGAAGAACAGAAGGAGGGAGAACATGAGCAAGGAAGTCAGGACCGCGAGGGGTGCATCCACCCACTGAGATGGTATGATTGATCTAATGGGAGCTCACCAAGGCCAGCTGGACTGAGACTGAACGAGCATGTGATCAAACCGGACTCTCTGAATGTGGCTGATGGTGGAGGCTGACAGAGAAGCCAATGATAATGGCACTGGGTTTTGATTCTACTGCATGTACTGGCTTTTTGGGAGCCTAGTCTGTTTGGATGCTCACCTTCCTAGACCTGGATGGTGGAGGGAGGGCCTTGGACTTCCCACAGGGCAGAGCACCCTGACTTCTCTTAGGACTGGAGGGGGAGGGGGAGGGAAATGGAAGGAAGGGAGGAGGTGGAAAATTTTAATAAATTAATAAATAAATCTTAAAAGAGCTGAAGAGCCAATAGAGGGAGCAGAAGAAAGGCGGGACTGGCAGACAGAGAGTACAGAGAGGAGAAAACTGGGAGGAGAAGAAGGAGCAAGATAGAACAAAAAGAGGAGGACATCGGAGGTCAGTTTCCAGCCGGCCACTGAGTATGAGTGAAGGTAGGATATATAAAAGTAAGAAAAAGAAAAAGCCCAGAAGCAAAAGATAGATGGGATAATTCAAGAAAAGCTGTCAAGAAACAAGCCAAGCTAAGGCTGGGCATTTATAAGTAATAATAGGCCTCCATGTGTGTATTTATTTGGGAGCTGGGTGATGGGCCCCTAAAAGAGTAACAAGAGTAAAAAAGAAAAATCCAACAACAGACATGCTTTCTTCATCAAGGCCTCAAGTCCAAATCCTTCCAAATAATGCCACTCCCTATGAACCTATGGGGGTCATTTTCATTCAGGCCACTCCCTGGTCCCCATAAGCTTTGTAGCAAAATGCATTTAGTCAAATTTCAAAATTTCCCATAGTCTATCACAGTGTTTAAAAGTTAAAAAGTTAAGTTTCTCCTCATATTATGGCAATCTCTTTATTTAACCCGTGTAAAATCAAATCAAAAAACAAATCACTTTTTTCCAACATACAATGGCACAGAATACACATTACCATCTCTAAAGAGAGGAAAGAGGGCATAGTGAGAAAATACAGAAATACCAAAATCTAGGCAGGGAAACTTCAACTCTGCATCTCCTTGTCTGATATCAAAGTGGTCTTCAGGTCTCCAACCCCTTTCGGCTTTGTTGTATGTAACACACTTCTCTCTCTTGGGCTGATTCCATGACCTGTCAGCAGCTTTCCTTGGCAAGTATCCCAAGGCTCTGGCATCCCCAACATTTTGGGGTATCCAACGCAACCCAGGCTTTACTCTCACACTTTCACACAGTAACCTCCCTGGACCTCCACGAAGGGACAACTCTGTCACACACCTGGTCTCAGCCACCACTCTTAATCATAGAGGGAGATACTATAACCCCTTTCTGGTCTTCTTGACTCTAGAACCAGAGCCACACAACTAAAGCTTCCAAGTTCTGCTGCTTTCTGGGACTAGAACATGGCACCTTCATTAAATAATTTTCACCAGCTTTCTGCTTTTGATGCGTTTCCTTCACTGCCTACACTTGGCTGTCCCGGAACTCTCTGTGTACACCAGGCTGGCCTTAAACTCATAGAGCCACCTCTGTCTGCTTCCCAAGTACTGGCATTAAGTGTCTGCACCACCACTCTTGGCCTGAAATCTTTCTTTAATTTCTTTTCAAACACTGGAAGCTCAGCTGGGCAGGGTCTTGCCCTGAGGTCACTACTCTATTTAATTTAGTCTCAGACTTTTCTTTAATCTGTTTCTCTCTTTGAACATGGGATTTAGCTTCTTAATACTCCCTAGTGACCCTTTACTCCTCAAACTGTACATTTTGTGTTTTTCCTTAATCAACTTATCCCTTTTCATTATCAATCTACATAAGTGTGGCCAATAATAACTAAGCAACACAATCAATGCTAGGCTGTCTGTAAATCTCTGCTGCCAAAGCTGTTAATCCACAACTCTTCAATTTAGCCTCAGGCAGAGATTTGGGGACAAGGACAGAAAGCAGCGACATTTTTCACCAAAATATCACAAGTGTAGGTCACAAATATTCTTCTCCTCTGAAACCTCTTGAGCCAAGCCCCCATAGTTAAAATCACCCTCAACACCATTATCTAGAAGCATCCATGCTCCTACTAGTATGGCCCATTATTTCTGGCTTAAGGCATTCAAGTGCTTTCCCAATCCAGAGTCCAGAAGTCCACATTTCTCCAAACAAAAGCTTGACCAGTCCTATCATAGAAATGCCCCAGCCTGTCTTAGAGTTTCTATTACTGTGAAGAGACACCATGACCATGGGGAACTCTTTTAAAGGAAAGCACTTGAGACTGGCTCACAAGTTCGGAGGTTTAGTCCATTATTGCCAAGGCAGGAAGCATGATGGCCTGCAGGCAGATGTGGTGCTAGGGAAGGAGCCAAAAGTTTTATATCCAGTTCTGCAGGCAGTAGGATGAGAGTGAGCTGCTGACCTTGTTAGAGCATTTGAAATCTCAAATCTCATCACCAGTGACACATTTCTTCCAACAAGGCCACCTGTCTTAATCCTTTCAAATAATGTCATTCCCCATGAGCCTATGGTGGTCATTCTCATTTAAACCACAATGTGGTTGGTCATAAATGTGAATGTATGTTGCCTGAGAGGGGTTTAGCAATCTCCTCAAATGAGTGTTTATACAAACACAAGCAGAAAAAAAGTCTCAGGACCTTAATGGGCTGCCACTGTTGCCTTCCCTGGGGAAAAATAAAAATAAACACAGCCTTTATTATTGACTCAACTATGTAAATTTAAATGAACCACGCAAACTGAACATAAGATTGCCCTCACTTCACACAACAGCTACAAGCGTTCATAGAACTGACATCACGTCAGCCCAAATGAATAAAAATAGAGACAACCATCCTCAAACTAAACCCTTTGCTAGAACAATTCATTGAAAATTGTTATACCCTCTGTCACATCGACTTTAGACAAAGGCATAAACTAGAAAGAAGACATGAATTGTGAAGGACTGAGAGGCTCAAAGGAGCATCTGGTCACCCTCTTTCTATGAAGTCAGACTCTCAGTGTCAAAGTGTGGTAATAGCCTTGGAGCACTGTCAATTTGAGACAATCACCAGCAAAAGCGCATGTGTCAAAGCCTGTTTGTCAGCTGCCAGGCCTTGGGGAAGCGACTGAGCATGAGAGCTCTGACCTGGTCGATGATCTCATATGATGAACTCATACTTTGATGGCATTATTAAGTGGAGGTGAGAAGTGAGAGGCCTGGCTGGAGAAGGTCCATATATATATATATATATATATATATATATATATATATATATATATATATATATACCATATTGCAGTGTACATTTCTACCTCTGATTAAGATACTTATATAATGTTTGTGTATTGATATATATTTACCATATTGCAATGTATATTTGTATAGTGTTTATATTTGGAGATCATTATCCTCATTTGTTACACAGTTGTTTATTTTCTTAGTCTTTAAGTTAGATAGATATTGAGACTTATATATTAATAGTCATCTAAGTTTGTCATTTATAATTAGACTAATCAGCTTCTTTAGATATATAGAGATTATACTCAGTATAGATAGATAATCTTCAACCTCTTCAAAGAGCTTTAGAAAATGGCCTTTAATATAACTCAGAGTTTCGTGATAGTGAGACACGATTGCTCCTGGCAACACCGCTCTATTCCCGAGAGAATGTTGAGCACCAAAGACACTCTACTGGGAGCTTGTCTTCTTGGCAGAACTGGCCATTGGGTTAAGAAAAGCCCATACCTCAACTTCTGACAATGAAACAAGATTGTCTTATCCTGCCAAGACAGGGTAGGATAGTTCTAAGAAAGTTCCTTGCCTTGAATAATGGTATGTCAGTTATGTTAGGCCTTAGCCAAAGTTGGTTGACTCAACATTGCAAATGAGACTTTGGGTGATTGCCCAGGTAGTCAGTTGTCTCTGTCAATTGTTGCACATTTTGGATATATTTCGTTTGTTAAGTAATATTTATTCCCTTCTCAGATCTTTGATGGAGTTGAAGATTATATAATTGTAGTTACTCTCTACATCATTTAGACTCCTTGAGATAGAATGTTTAGCAAAACTTTTGATTCTTAATATTGTTTGTTATATTTATTATTTGTTATTATTGTATATAGTTGTATTTGGTTTAGTTCTGTCTTATTTAGACAAAAAAAAAGGGAGATGTAGGGATAAGTCCTGCCCCTTAGGGGGCGTGTTTGCCTCGGGCTAATGTTTGCCTATAAATTTGGCAAGCGTGTTCCCAGCCACTTCTTCTGCTTTCCTGGTCTCCGCAGGAATAGTGGTTCTGTAAGTCTATTTCCCCATTAAAAGCTGTATATATTTTTACAATCTGTCTGCATCCATTTACGCCGTTACAAAGTTATTATCTGGGGTATTTATCACAGCAAAAAAAAGTCTAACATACTGGCCCTTGCAATGACTTCTTCAATGTTTGTATAAATTCCCTCAATCTCCAATTCCTCCAGAGTTCAAATTATGTAGTATGCTCCAAATGACTGTGCTATGCTTATTATAATTAACCAAACAGTATCAAGTCATTCTTATTTACCAGTGTTGGAAATCCAGCTCTAAAAACTTACAGATTATGGACACAGTATGTGGGAAGGAGGTCCAGCAAGAAATTACCATCAGAACAGCTGAATACAGGAGCTAAGATCTGAAGCCACCCATACAATGTCCCAGCATCCTGTGAATAGTCCTTCCCTCTAGTGGGAAAGTGCACCAGGTTCATCTTGATGCAGCTCACAGTCTCAGGTAGGGATAGAGGAGGGTATAGTTCTTAAAGCTGCCATTTTTATTAGATATTTGCCTGTTTGTTTAGTGGGTTTTATTTTTGAGAGAGTGTCTTACACTGTATCTCAGGCTGGCTACATGAACCTTTTTCTGTCTCAGTCTCCCAAGTGAGGGGATTATAGACATGAGCTATGATGCTCAACAAATGTTTTTATATAAAAGATTAAAGAAAATGGAAACAGGACATGGGGATCACAAAAATTTGTTGCATTAAACTTATGTTCATCATACTCAACTGATGTAAGAATCTTACTGGGCCATCATGTCTTCAACCCACTCCTCAGTGAAGCTTAAGAATACAAAAATTTTCCCGGGTCTCCTATGTACTGAGTTGTGGGATCAGAGTTTAATTCCAGTGGTTAGATTCTAAAATAGCATTCTTAATTTTTTAATTATAAAATTTTGAATACATTAAAGCTACCCAGGCTAGTATTATGGATGTCCACGATATTTACCACTTAACTACTAAGCCAGCCTACAACAAATCCACTCCATATGATTGTACAGCATGCCCCAGACATCACGTCACTTGCATTGAATCTACAAATACTTCAGTGTTTCTTATTCACCCACATCCTAAAAACTAAATAATAATTCCTTATATCATCAAGTAATCAGTTTATGTTCCCACTTTCAATTGTCAATGTCATAAATCACTTTTATTTTTATATTATGAAACACAACAGAAAATGCCAGACTGTGGGAAAACTTTCAGATAACAAGTTCTCACCAGAATAAAACTCTTAAAAATTAAAGAAAAAAATGGTGAAACAAATGTATTCTAAGAGACCATATTTGAACTTAGATTCTGAATACTAAAAATAATTTTAAATTATTTTTTGTGTGCCAAGAATGGATAGTAAAATTACTTTGCCCTGAGGCCACTTGGAAGAGTTCTCTGTGTAGTGATGTCTCTAGAAGGGCTGGTAATAATGTGTCTTATATTTTTGTTTGTTTTGATAATTATATAAAGTATTTATGCAAGTCAAAATCCATGTTACAATCCATGTTCAAAAAGACTAACTTTTCTGTTCTGACTTTCTTTACCCTATTTTTTCTCTACTATTTTGCATAGGTTTTTCTTGCTATAATCTACAAAATTTAACAGAATAGCTTCACCTAGATAAATCTAGTTGTAGTGTGCTAAAATTTATTTTTTAATTTAAATTTTTTTCATATAACATATTTTATCATGTTTTTCCTTTCTAACTCCTTTATGCACTCTCTCTCTGTCTCTCTCTCTCTGTGTTTCTCTTTCTCTCTCTGTCTCTCTCTCTCTCCCCTCTCTCTCTCTCTTCCTCTCTCAAAGAGAAAAAGAAAATCAAAACAAACAAAAAAATAAGGCAAAGAGTAAAACACAAAACCTACAACAAACAAAAAGAACCTTTTTCTCATTGGCCAGCTACTCCTGGGCATGGTGAGTGTGGCTGATAGGTGATCAGCCAGGCATGCTTAGTGTGGTTGAAATAACCAGTGATATAGATTAGGAAAAACTGATCTTTCCTTTCCCAGCAAGTATCAATTGCAATTAGCTTCTTAGTGAGAAGTGGAGTTTTGTCTCCACTTCCCCTCTCAATTCTGGGATATTTTCCAGTTTTAACTTGTGTAGGATTTGTGACTATTATCACAATTGCTATGAATTTGCAAGAGGAAGCTTCTCTAATGAGTGTTGAAGTGATGCACTCACTGATCTATGGTACAGCAATTGACCAATTGACCGTTGGAAGGGATCTGATTTCAATCTTTCTTTAACAGAATAATAGTAGTAGGTTTCCCCTAGGGCCTCTTGCCTACTTAGTCTCAGGTTCTTGGCCAGAGATTCCATCTCATGGAGTGGGCCTTAACTTCAATCGAAATCAGTTGATTATTCCCATAATATTGTGCCACTATATCTTGCAATGGGTCACTGTTGTAGGTTGCAGGGTTTATAGATGGGTGAAATTAATGATTATCTTTCTCCTCCAGTACTGTGCAAAGTACCTTCCAGCACCATGGATGCTATTCAGTTGGAATGAAGCTTCTGGTTGGGCATCGGCTTGGTTTCTCTATGTTTGATGACATAAGCGCCTGGCGTCTTCAGAAGTTGGGCTTCACCATCAAGTGATGGAGTTTCTCCTTTTTAAGTAAATCTTTAGAAGATCTTTTATGCACCACACCTGCAGAGGTGTTTCTACCTATAGGAAAGCATTGGATCCTCTAGACTTGGAGTTGCAGGTGGGTGTGAACTGTCTGATGTGGGCTCTGGAAACTGCACCCCTGTCTTCTGAAAGAGCAGAGAATGTTCTTAACCACCAAGTTGTCTCTCTAGCCCCCTCTTAAGTAACATTTGTTTTATGGTTTCTTCCCCATCACAGATAGGAAGGAATGTATCTATAACTATTCTATATGATAAAATACTTTATAACATTTTATTCATATTCCTTCCTTCCATTTAATATATTCTAAAGATATTTGTTCATGAGGCTGAGATATGAGGATCGCCGTGAGTTAGACTGGAATGAATGGAGTATTTCAGTAAAAGGGTAATGCTATCCAAGGAAACGTGAAAGCTCCTGAGCCCTATGAATGTGCCATCAAGCCATGTATCATGAGTTTTGTAGGGTCCAATGGTTAGCAATTGTATAATGAAGAATAACAAAATTTAAAGCTTGAAGACCAAAGTTTTATTGTGTCACATTCTGTGGGTCAGTAACTTGAGCTAGGGTAGGCTCAGCTGAGGGTTTCCTATGCTAGTCATATACCTGCTGTGATTTGTGTCTCAACCAGGGCAAGCTGGTCTAAACTGACGCATGAGTTTTGTGTGTTCAGTAAAGAGAGAAGAGGGAAGAAAATAATAATAATAAAAAAGTCAACTGCTGTAAAACATAATAGGTGCCAAAAAGAGAAAATGTGCTTTATTTTTCATGAAGTGGATAATATGGGGGTTGGAGCAAAATTCTGGCTGGATGGTATAAACAGAGAGTGCTTTTCATTTCCCAGCCATCCAGACCCAAGTAATCATACAAAAGCTATATTAATTACAACATTGTTTGGCCAGTGGCTCAGACATATTCCTAACTAGCTCTCATATCTTAAACTGACCTATTTCTATTAATCTATATATTGCCACAAGGCTGTGACTTACCGGTAAGGTCCAGCATCTTTCTCCTTTGGCATTTACATAACATCTCCTGATTCTACCTTCTTTCTCCCTACATTCAGTTCAGTTTTCCTGCCTCCCTATATTCTTCCCTGCCATAGGCCAAGACAACTTCTTTATTAACCAGCAGAAATAAAACATATTCACAGCATAGAGAAGGGAATCCCACATCAGGATGGGAAGTGGAAAAAGCATCTTCCTTTCAATATGATGAGATAAAAGGTTAAGTCAAACAGAGACCTTGGGAGAAAGTCTTTTGGTAAAATGGTACAAAGAATCTAATGTAGTTGTGTTCAAACTGATAACTTTTTTTGTTAAAAAAAAGACAAAGAATTAAAAGGCTAATTATGTTTTGTTTGTTGTATATTACAAACATCTCTGTGCTTAACCTGCGTCTCTATCCAGATGCTTTATTTTCATTTTGTGCACTCTTTCCTTCCCAAAGCACATGGACTAAGATGAGGCGAGATGCTTGAAGGTCACAAATAAAACGACAAGTCTTAGAGACAGTAGCTTAAATCAATGTATTAATAATAAAAACCTAATCTTCTGTTGTCTTATATCACAAGTCATGAGTTATCCCAAAGGAAAGTGTTTAATATTTAGACAAAAAAGTCACAGTGTCAGGTCATGGAAAAACAAACCGCTTTCACCAACTGGCTGCCAAACAGCATTTCAGTTCTCACAGCTCACAGCCAGGATGACTGACAGGAGGAACCGAGCACCATGTTGTAATGTCCCAGTAGTGAGCTAAGAAACAGCATCATTTCCCACTCACTGGATTTAACACAGTGACCTCTACAGATTGACTCACTGGGGCTGGGGTTGAACAGGGCAGCTGGCTTCGGGTAAAATCTGTCCAGTGTGGTCACCATCACATTCGCTTACTCCCAGTCATCATTCTTACTCCTTTAAGGCACTTGATTTCCTTTCATTTAAACAAGAGAAACTAAGACTTTTCTATATTTGTGGCAAACTTTCGTTCTTTGTTCCATGTGCTTGTGGGGAAGCCAGTACTAAGTTTTCTGGTTGCTTTTTTTTTTTATTTTCCAACTAATTTATTTGATTTCAGTTCAGGAACATAGAAAGGCGGCAATCTTCATAAGAAAAAATAAGCAAGAGAACTTAAAAAAGAAATGCTTTAACTGCTGCTGAATAATCTAAGCTATAATTTGTTTCAAATATGTTCAATCCCTTACCCTGGGGAACAGTGTGTTAGTCTGACATTCCTCTACATGGACACGAGGACAAATCAGAAACTCAGCCATAACATTTCTGTCACTATCTGCAGCCTGAGTTATATGTCATCAACACAATCCAGAAACATCAAATGGAAATTTCTAAGAGTAATTCATTAAGTTTTGAAGCATGAACTGTTCAGTCAGCATGATGAAATCTGGGGCTATCGTGTTCTACCTAAGATGCAAATCATCTCTTCATGCAGCGTATCCATGTTATATGTTACCTGCCCATTAACAACTTGGAAGCTTTATTGAATTTTAGTTAACCTGTTTTGGTTTACTGTACATGTGTTTATATGACTCATTTAACAGCAGTCTAAATGACTACCTCATTCTCATTACCTGGGTATTGTTATAATCTAGAGCTCCATGTAAGAAGTTATTTTTCAGAAAGTAAGAACACATTTACAGAAGTTTTATTATAATGTTTTTAACTGTTTTATTTTATTAGTTAAGTATTGTTATAAAGATTTGTGGAGATATGTTTGTTCAGAGGAAAACATGGGACTTAAAAGGTTGGCACTATCTACAGACTCAGTCATCTGCTGAGCGTATGACAACAGGGACAGAAAGGGACTCTTTAATTCTCTTATTAATGGCGTAAGTCACAAAGCAATCCCACACCAGTTCAGAATTACAATTAATAAAAGGGTTATTTATTTAAGGGGAAAACTTATAGATTACTGTCCTAGACAATAGTCCTCTGTGCAAAGAAACAGAGTCTAGCAGCCAGAACCAGGAGCCAGAAGCAAGAGAGCAGGTGCACATTTACCGCTGCTTTTACAGTATAAGAGACCATGCCCACGTGTGCTGGTATCTTAAAGGCTTTTGGCTGAAGGAGCAGAATGTGCTCCCACAGCATCTTATCAGAAAATATTATTTCACTTATTTTACTCTCTTTTACTTAATGCCTATAAAATCTTTTTACACTTACCAATTTAACAACTTGTGTCTTCAACCATATCTGGGAATCCCAAGACAATCTCTCTCACATGTCAACTTATTAAATCTTCTCTGGGCATTTTATGGAACTCTTTGACTTGCATATGTTAAACTTTGTTTCATCTTCTATATCAGTAATTGTAAGCAGAGGCTGCTTATTCATTCCTGGCTTCCAGACCCAAAATAATCAAACTCAGGTAGCAGCACAGGCCACTCACATCCATCAGTATGGCTCCCGGTGGCAGTATATCCCACATACATTAACATAGATTCAGGCTGTAGCATTGACCATGGATATCTGCATGGCCCTCGGTGATAACACAGGTCATGGACATCAACACAAACCATGGCAGAAGTAAGACCACAGTCCTAGACATGGCCCTTTGTGGCATCTTGATGAGTGTTCCTTTAAATCTATAGACTCCTTTGAGTAGAATGGCCATTGTTACTGTTAATCTTGTCTATCCATGAGCATGGGAGATCTTTCCATTTTCTGATACCTTCTCCAATTTCTTTCTTCAATGACCTGAAGTTTTGATCATACAAGTCTTTCACTTGCTTGGTTAGAGTTACTGAAAGATACTTTATATTATTTGTGGTTATGGTGAAGAGCGTTGCCTCTCTAAGTTTTTTTCAGCCTGTTTGTCATTTGTATATAGGAGGGCTACTGATTTTTTAAGTTAATCTTGTATCTAGCCACTTCACTGAAGGTGTTAATCAGCTATAGGAGTTCGCTAGTAGAATTTTTTAAGTTGCTTATGTATACTAGCATATCACATGCCAATAACAATACTTCTTTCTTTCCAATTTGTATCCCCTTTATATGCTCCAGTTGTCTTTTTGGTCTACCTAGAACTTCAAGTACTGTATTGGTTGATTTGGAGAGAGTGAATTTGTCTTGCTCCTGTTTTTAGTGGAATTGATTTGAGTTTCTATTTAGTTTGATATTGCCTATTGGTTGCTGTATATTGCTTTTATTATGTTTAGATATGTCCTTTTTATCCCTAATCTCTCAGAAAAGGGTATTGGATTTTGTCAAAATTTTTTTAGCATCTAATGAGATGATCATGTGGGTTTTTTCTTTTAACGTGTTTATATGGTGGATTAAGTTGACTGATTTTCATATGTTGAACCATCACTGCATCTCTAGGATAAAGCCTACTTGGTCATAGTGAATGATCTCTTTGATGTGTTCTTGGATTTGATTTGTAGTACTTTCCTGGGTATTTTTGTATCTTTGTTTATACTAAAAATTGATAATTCTTTTTCTTTGTTAAATCTTCTTTGATTTGGTGTATCAGGGTGACTGTGGCATCATAACATGTATTTAGCAATGTTCCTTCCTTTTCTATTTTGTGAAATAATTTGAGACATATCAGTATTAGTTCATCTTTGAAAGTGTGATAGAATCTGAGCTGAAAGCATCTGGCCCTCACCCTTTTTGGCTGTGAGATTTACAATGATTGCTTCTATTTCTTTAGGGGTTATAAGTCTACTTAACTTGTTTATCTGATGTTGATTTAACTTTGGCATTACCCTTAAAGAAAATCATCCTTTTTAGACATCAGAAATTCTGTCAGATGTCATTGAATAATATTATTCAATCTTACCTGGCAAGACTAAGCACTACACAGAATCATGAGTCCGTATTGCCATTTTGAGAACTGATATTGCCTTCAAAATGTGTTATTTGTTAGAACCACAGTCATAAGAGATGTGTAAAGGGTAGCATGTGTTTGGTTTCTTTTAAATGTATGAGTGGCTATTTTGTTAGCAAGAATAACAACACACCATTACTAACAAAGAGCCACAAACACACACCTTCAAGGTGAGAGCACAAGACTCCCTGCCTTCTAACTCCTTTCCCTAATGCTCCATCCATCTTCCCTGACCTCCCCTGAACACACATCAGTGTATTATTTGCTTGCTTTATCTTGACTTCATTAGAAGCCTTTGAACCTGGAAATAGAATCAGAAATAGATTGGCAACTAAATTTACAGTCTATAGCAAAGAATATGTATGCTATGGAATTCTCATTGCAGTAACTATAGCCACTCTAAAAAGATTTAAGAAATTGAAGGTCAAAACTGACTTCATTTTAGATATACCATTATTGCCATGTTTACACCATTAAGTCTAGAAAACAGGACAGCAGCTCAGGCGGTTTATTAGAGGAATGAGGTAGCATTGCATCTGCTAACCCTTGTTTTAGTCTGTTGTAGTTGTGACAAATTTTGGGTCTGTAATATCTTTCAAAGTCACATGTGTGGATGACTGGATGGTTGGGGAGTAGGATCATGGATGCTTTAAGAGATGGTACCTGAAAATGGAGTGTTGGCTCAGCATTTAAGAGCACTTTTTACTCTTGCAAAGGACTCAGGCTTGGTTCCCACCTTCCACATGGTGGCCCACACCATCTACATCTACTGTTCTAGGTAACCTGATGTCTTCTTCTGGACTTTATGAACACTAGGCATTTTCCTGGCACACATAAATAACATGCTGACAAAACACTCATACACAAATAAATAACTTTTGAACAGAGAGAAAAATGGTACAGTGCTAGTTTTATTTCAACTTAACACAAGCTAGACTCGTTTGGGAAGATGGGCACTCAATTAAGAAAATGTCCCTACCAGATTGCCCTATGGATAAACTGGTGGCACATTTTCTTGAGTGATGACTGGTATAGGAGGGCCTAGCTCACTGTGGGTGGTGCCACCCCTTGGATAGTGGTCTTGAGTGTTATAAAAATGCACACTGAGCAAGTCATGAGAAAGCAAGCCAGTTTGCAGCAGTCCTCCATGGCCTCTGCATCAGTTTCTGCTTCCAAATTCCTGCCCTGATTTCCCTGGACTGCAAGCCGTAAAATGAAATTAACCCTTTCTTCCCTAATTTGTTTTGTTTGTGATGTTTATCATAGCAATAGAAACCCTAGCTAAGACATAGCAGCCTGCCTAATGGGAGAAAGTTATGTCATTGAGGGTGTGTTCTTGAAGAGGGCACTGGAGTGCTGTTGACCATTCCTGTCTCTCTTAGATTCCAGCAACAATGACATGATACACTACGCATTCCCACTGGGATTTGCTGCCTTGCCACAGACCCAAAAACAATGAGTCAACAACTTGGACTAAAACTTCCAAATCTATCAGCTAAAATAAATGTTCCTTGTTTTAAGTTGATTACCTCTAGTATTTTTGTCACTATGATGGAAAGCTAAGAAATATAGGCTGCCACCAAAAAAGTCATATACTGTATGCCATATAAACAACAGAAATGTGTTTTTCACAAATCTGGAGGGAGGTTGACAGTCTAAGATCAAGCTATGTGAGTCTAGACTCTGAAGGGGAACTACAGCCTTTTTCACAGATGGAGATGCCAACATTGGGTCATTTCCATATGGTGAATAAAGCAAGGCAGTTCTCTGAGTTCTTTTATAGAAGTTATAATCACATTTATTGGGGTTCCACTCTTATGATGTAATTATCTCTTAACATATCACCTATTACCATTGAGATGGTGTTCAATCTGTGAATGTTGGAAAGACACGGGGTGAACCACAGTAGCCCAACTCTACTGAAAGACACTATATGGGAGAAGAGAGAGGGTCACAAACTACTGTACAAAAACAAGAAAAATACTATTGAAGTGTGGTGGATAGTGTTACTCTCATCCTCAGAGAAGAATGTACACATTTATCTCCCTTTTTAACTGGAAATACTATGGGCCTCAAAAATGAGATTTGAACCTGGAAGATTTTAGTTGCTCAGGAGTGAAAAAAGATTGTAAAATCTGAAGAACTAGGCCATGTCTGGATAAGAGCATTATCAGTTTGAAGAAACTCTTAAGCTTGGATACGTTGACAAGGGGATCTAGTTCAAAACCATGAAAGAAATGAATTTTAGGCTCACAATCAGGTCTGGTTTTAAGAAGAGTTTCCTAGGCCACTTTGCTATCATAAAAGAAAGAGGAAGAGGATAAAGAGGAGGAAGAAGACAAGGAGGATGAGGAGGATGGAGCAAAACTGGAAGTCCTACCTAGGACTCAGACCCAAACCTGTTCTTATGAGGTATCCACCAGAGACAACACTCAGATAGAAGCTTAAGTCAGCTATTAGCCAGCCAGTGACTACACCGAGTTCAAAACCCCAGTGCAACTGTGAGCCCTCCTCAGGGTGAGCATGTAAGCTTGCACACACACACACAGAGAGAGAGAGAGAGAGAGAGAGAGAGAGAGAGAGAGAGAGAGAGAGAGAGAGAGAGAGAAGGAGAGAGAGGGGGAGGGAGGGAGAGAGAGAGAATCCTTGGTTGACATAACTCAGTTAACAAAAGCAGCCAGAAGCAGAACTACAGAAGCCAAATAGCAAGGTTATTGCATTTAGAAACTTTCCAAGAACTATGAGCTTTATTGGATTAGGTTTTTGTTCTCATTTTGGCAGGTATTGCTTCCTATGTTCAAAGTTCCAAGGCCTGCATGGTACTTTCATCATGGAGTCAGTTGTGCCTTGGAGCCTATTAAGGTCTGAGAAGCTGTTACACTGCCAAGGTGTCACTTTGGTAAAGGCTCTAGAAACTTATTTCTCTCTGAGAAATGTAATTTCTTGCTGATTCACGGAATATAGATATTTTACTTGGTACTTTCTACTAATAAAACCTAAAAATTCCACAAAAGTAATTGCTTATTGTTGCTCATCTAGAATTTATAGCATTTTCCAAATGTGCCAATCATAACAGACAAAATGACACCATGGTAGTTGTAAGAATCAGCACATATTCCTTGTGAGCTTGATCAACAACCACATCCTAAATTAATTTCTCTTGTGAGTTAATTGCATAGTGCTGCCAAATGCACTATATGAAAGTTCTACTTTAGCTTTGGAAGATAAGTCATATCTTGGCACATTAACATCTAGGACTTCATTGGGCAATTGTTGGTCAAAAGACACAATTTCAACTAGGCATAGTGGTGTACTACTGCAGTCCCATCTCACTTGGGAAGTCTAGGTAGAAGATCAAGAGATCAAGGTCTTCCTCAGCTATTATAGTAACTTGGTTGCTGGAATCTGTGGTACTCAATACCCTGTCTGGAATAAAAGGTACATTTTATTATGGGAATCCATGATAAAAGTCAAGACTCCAAGATCAACCGGTGTTGAATTCATACATAAACTTTGTCACCATCTTTAAGCATAGTCAGTTAGAATAGAGGCAACATACAATGTCACTCAGCATTTGGTCTCAAACATTGATTGCAGAATTTTCTATTAAATGACCTTAAAATTGTGCCAATACGAAGGCTTTTCATGCCTGCTGCTATAAAGCAGTCTTCTGTGGCTTCTTGTAAGTGACGAGCTGTTCATTCAGGCAAATCCCAGGTTTCAGACCAGGTTTTTTGTGTATCTCAGCACAGTATGTTAATGCCAGCCCTGTGAGAAGGGCATGTGTGTTTATAGGGCCCACTCCAAAGTAAAGTCTCAAGCACAGAAAATAAACAGTGTTCTGAGTAACTGTTTATTTATCATTGCTAACCTAGAATTCATTAAATGGCACTGACTGTCCTAAACTTTAACTTAGCCACAAATATTCTTCACATAGTGCCATGTTGCTGAAAAGACACGTGTGCCACACATTTTTGCCTTGTCTGCCTTTCAGCATCTTAGAATTACAACTCAGCAGTGATTAAAAACAGCTTTTCAACTAAGATAAATCAGGTGAGTGTCTAAGATGATTCAGAGCATGTGGTTCTGGCAAGCAGTTAGCTTTGTTTACGCCAAGGGCTTTATATCCCTACATTAATATGGTTTTAAAAGCCGATGCAAGCTACTGACATTTATTGATTCCAATATATTTGTGGCTCCTTGGAAAAGTTCATGTGGAAATTTTCACAATGTGTATCGCCTCCTCAGACATCTCTTATTTGCCAGAACACACCAATTTCTACCCCAACAGGTCCCCTTAATGCTCTTGAAGTCATAATGATGAGCCTCCAGTGCTGGGGTATTGAAATTCCACTCCTTTGAACAGGCTTAACTCTCAGGACACTCAGTCATGCTTAGGTTCCTAAATTTCTCCACATTGTTGCATGTTAGTGCTTACTATAATGTTTCAAGTCTGCTATTTCAACATAAATTTAGAAACTTTGAATATAATGTAATATCTAGTCACTGAAAAGAATACTTATAAATACAAAAATGAGTTTATGTTGAAGGAGCGGCAGGGCCTGCTTTTCGTCCCACCCAGCTCCCGCATGGCTAGATTTACACCAGAAATAACAACACACAAACTGTATTCTTTTAAACACCGCTTGGTCCATTAGCTCTAGCCCTTACTGGCTAATTCTGATATCCCCATCAACCCATCTCTAATAAACTGTGTAGCACTAGTCTTACCAGGAAAGATTCAGCATGTCTGACCTGGCGGCTTGCTTCATCGTATCTGCCCAGAAGAGGGGAACATGGCCTCTGAGCTCACTTCCTCTTCCTCCCAGCATTCTGTTCTGTTTACTCCTCCCACCTATGTTTTAACCTATGAGGCCAAGCAGTTTCTTTATTACTTAACTAATGACCTTCCTCCATCAAGTTTATATACCATAATAGTAAAATTTGGGGTAAATTAGATCATAAAGACAAGTAGAGGATACTATCCAAGTATCCAGGGTAGACCAGAGCCAGTCAAGACAACGACAAACTTGAGTTTGGTTCAATTCAACAAACATGGTGTATCCTCCAAACCCGAAGAAAACTCTCAATGGCTGAAGGAAGATACTGGGAAGAAAGGACAGCTCTGATATAGATATGAAGGTACCCAAGGAAAGGGGAAGCTATCTCTAGAGGTCATATGGAAATATACGTGGTGGCTTTTCTTGATGTCAACATGACTACATCTGGAATTAATTAAAGTACAAACATCTGGGTATACCTGTGAGAGATTTTTCTTTAAAAATAATTTGAAGGCCGGGCGGTGGTGGCGCACGCCTTTAATCCCAGCACTTGGAAGGAAGAGGCAGGCAGATCTCTGTGAGTTCGAGGCCAGCCTTGTCTACAAGAGCTATTTCCAGGACAGGAACCAAAAGCTACGGAGAAACCCTGTCTCGAAAATACAAAATAATAATAATTTGAAATAGGGAGACTTCTGTTCAGAAAGGAGCAGGCCTCCCACGGGCATCAACAAAACATGAAACATCAATTTGAGGCAAAACCAAGCTCCTCCCCCTGCATCAAGGGGAATAGGTTTCCAAAAGCCAGCTTAAGCACCAGGGACAGGTCGTGATCCCACTGCTAAGAGTCCCACATACAGATCAAGCTACACAACTGTCACACATATTCAAAGGGCCTAGGTCAGTACCAGACAGGCTCCCTAGCTGTCAGTCCAGAGTCTGTGAGCACCCACCAAGACTAGGTCAGCTGTGTTCCCATGAGTCCAGATCAGCTATCTCTGTGGGTTCTCCAGTCATAACCTTGACCCTCCTGGTGTCTACAATCTCTACTCCATCTCTTCAACAGGATTCCTGGAGGTTGGCCCAGTGCTTGTTTGTAGATCTTTGCATCTGCTTTCATTAGTTACTGGATGAAGGCTCTCTGATGACAATCAGTGTACTGACCAGTCTGAATACAGGAGAAGGCCAGTTCAAGTACCCTCTCCACTAAGGCTACCAGTCTTAGCTGGGGTCATCTTGTGGATTTCTGGGAGTTTTTCTGGCACAAGGTTCCTTCTTAACTCAGAATGTCCTTCCTATCAAGACATCTTTCATTATTCTCCTTCTCTGTTCCACCTCCAATAAGCCCAACCTGATCCCTTATGTTCTGATCTCCTCAAGGGGAGAAAAAAATTGTGATTGGGATGTAAAATAAATGAAGGATTTAATTAATTTTAAAAAAGAAAAGTGAAATGGGGAAAACCACCTTTAATATAGATGTTTTGAGATGGGAAGATACATCTTTAATCTGAACCACACCTTCTGGGGACAGCCTATATAAAGGCATAGAAGAAGAGAACTTTTTTCTCTTTGCTGCTTGCCTTCACTCCATTTGGCAAGTCCACTGCTGGCATTAGAGCCCACTTCTTTGGGATTCTAGCATAGACTGAAGGCCAGCTGAGAAATCTGGGCTTGAGAACTGAATGATTGATGGATTCTTGGACTTTTGCAGATAGCCATTTTTGGACTAGCAGGACCACAAACTGTGAGTCATTCTAATAAGGCATATGTGTGTGTATATATGTTTGAACATATATATATATATATATGCATATATGAATATATATCATATATATTTTTGAACAGATATTACATACTGTTCAGGGTGAGGTTGGGGCAGGATGATGCAGGAAGAGTTAGATGGAGGAAAGGGGAGAAATGATGCAGGTACAGTATTTATACATAAAGTTCGTTTTATAAAAAATGGAATTTCATTAGCCAGACTAGCTGTGGGGCCTTCTCCTCACATAGGTGAGTAACTTAACCTCTTTGGGTCTTAATTAGTCAGTTATGTATACTAACTATGTATTTAAATGCTATAATAATTTACCAAACTTTTAAAATTATTGAATATGCTAGCTCATGCAAACTTCCTGGCTTCTACTATTCATCCAAAAGAGAACAGGTATTGGTATTACTAAAAGGATGTTATTGATAATCCTAAGATAATTTTTAGTTAATTTATAAAATAAATGATCCTTTTTAAAGAATTAAATGAGACTACACACATACCCCAAATATATTCCCTGACATTATATACCTTATAAACAACTAGTAGTAGTAGCATAACAAATTAACAGCTCTCGTTATTTTTTAAAATCAGAGATTTGTAAACTACTGAGTCATCTCTCCAGCCCCAAATCAGAGATCTCTAACATTCCAGGGTATTTGTACTAAATTGTAATTGGATGTTTCTTTCCCAACCACCCAGTCCCAAATAACCAACTCAGCAGCTTATATTACTTATAAATGGTCAGTCGATAGCTCAGGCTTGTTATTAGCTAACTCTTACATTTAAATTAACCCATATTTCTATCTGTACGTTGCCACGTAGCTTGGTACCTTTTCTCAGTATGGCATTTTCATCTTGCTTCTCTTCATTTGCCAGTGACCTCTGACTCTGCCCTTCCTCTTCCCAGAATTCTCCTAGTCTGGTTCTTGAGGTCAATCTCTTCCTGCCCAGCTATCAGCCAATCAGCTTTTTGTTTTTAGCATAAGAGAGTAATACATGTTCATAGTGTACAAAAAGTTTGTTCCACAGCACTGAATAAACTCAAAACACTAATTTATCTTCATTTTTAGTATCCCTACTTAAAAGTGTATCAAATGTTTTGCTAAATACGGAGAATAAAAGTAAAAACTTTCAGATCTAAACAGTCTTGTTCATAATAAAAAATTAATTGGAAAACTATATTAAACCTCAATTGAGTCTGACCAGGTTTTGGGTTTAAACATAGATTCATTCTTTAAATGTTTGTAGTCCTTCCTTCCTATTTGGTACAGATGCCTCTCAAGGTTTCCTGAGTTCCATGAAGGCTATTCTTGGTTGTCAATTTATTTACATCTGTAACTGACTAAAACCCAAGTGGCTGGGAATCTGTGAGAGATTTTTTTTCTTAATTAAATCTTCAAAGTAGGAAGACCACTTTTATCCAGATCTTCAGATATGGAAAGAGATATCTTTAATTTGGGCCACACCCTCTGGTGGCAATCTATATGAAAGAAGGAAGCGCAATCTCTCTCTCTCTCTCTCTCTCTCTCTCTCTCTCTCTCTCTCTCTCTCTCTCTCTCTCTCTCTCTCTCTCTCCCCCTCTGCCCACACTCTAGATGGAAAGTCCACTCCTTCACTGGCATTAGAGCCTACTTTTTCAGGATTCCAGTGTATACTGAAGACCAAATAAGATATTCAACCTCATGAACTTAAAAACTACTGGATTCCTGAACTTTCTATTGGTAGACAACCATTGCTAGACTAGACAGACCACAACTTGTAAGCAACTCTAATAAGTCCCCTTTCTAGATAGATAGATAGATGATAGATAGATAGATAGATAGATAGATAGATAGATAGATAGATAGATAGATAGATAGATGACAGAGACTCATTCTACAAGTTCTGTTTCTCTAGGGAACCCTGACTAATATGTGAAATCTGTTCTACAGACACTGTGCAACTTGAAAACCTTCTGAACATCTCACCAAATATTGTTGACCATGTCCATATACTTTAATTGAAATTGCTAGTAAAAACCAGTAGATGTGCTTAATTAGGAAAAGCTTAAATAGAAGCAGGTAAAATTATTACATTTCTTATTAAGATTACAAAGCAAGGTATATTAGAAGGTTAGACTATTTTGGAAAACTGCAGATAGCTTTGACCTGTCTCTTCTACAAGGTATTACACAGATCCATTATTTTAATGACATTACACTGATTGTAATAACTAAGCAGGAGGTAGCAACCACTCTGGACTTGTTCATAATGTATGTGTACATGAGTGTATGGGAAATAAATCTAGTTAAAATGTAAGAACCTTCTACATCAGTGAAAGTGTTAAGAGTCCAGTGACATGAGGCATGCAGATATATTCCTTCTAAATGGCAGCTAAGTTGTCACACCTGGCTCCTATGGTCATCAAGAGAAGAACCTAACACTTCGCAGCCTTATTTGGATTCTGGATGCAGCACGTTTTTCAGTTGGGTAAATTTTCATCTCCTTTTCAATCACACAAGAGCATTTTTGACCCTACTTTAGCTGTGATTTTTGTTCATAAACTTGATATGATCTGGAATCAACTAAGATACCCAGCTCAACAGGTCTATGACGGTATTTCCTGCAAAGGTTAACCTAGGGGGAACCCCTTTCTCGGAGGTCTGAAGGAAAAGCGGGGCTGGTTTTGCCTGCCTGCTGCCTGCCTTTGATCCTCACTAGTAAGTACCTGTGGCTGACAGCCTCTTCACATCAAAAGTCAGCTTCTTTGGATTTCCAATATAGACTGAAAATTACTGTTCTTCATAAATGCTCTAGGCCTTCAGTACCATATTGGGGCTCTTGAGGTAACCTACTTCATGCATTGAGCAACTACTAGCTTCTCAATCTCTCCAGTGTACAGATAGCCATTATTGAACTTCCACCCTAAATCAGACAAGTCAATACAATAAACCCCCTTTGTAATATATATTCATTTTATTAGGTATTTTCCTATAGAAACCCTAAAAAATATAGATCAATCAACCAAGTAAACTATTAGCACTATTTTTTAGGTGAAATTATTACACCATCCCATATACCACATGACTTGGAGAGTTCCTACTTTGGAAGAAGATCTAGGCTGCTGGGCTCTACCACTCGGTCCTTATGTTCCAATAACCTTAACAGTACTGGAGGTGTCAATAGCGGGTATATATACTGTTTTGAGCCTTTGGCAAATCCCTGTAGGTATATTAAAGATGAAGCCTTTAGGATTTTGGAACGAGGCCCTGTTATTATCTGCAAATAATAATTCCTGACCTGCTATTTTGGGTCTTAATGGAAATGGAATGCTTGACAATGGACCATCAAGTTGCCATCTGACCTGATCCATCCATAAAGAGGTGGGTGTCATATGATCCAACAAGCCAAAAACTTGGATTTCGCAGCAGAAATGCATCATCACATGAAAGTAACATATATGCTTGGACCCAAGCTGGTCCTGAAGACTTAGGTAAGTTACATGAAGAAGTCACCAATACTTGGTACTACACAGCCAGAACTCTCTTGATGTTGCCATGTCCTTTGATTAAGGTCAGTGGGAGTTTACAACAACCCAATCCAGAAAGAATAATAAATGACCTAGACCCCTCAGAAGTGAAGATATGAATCATCCCTCCATGTAAATAACAAGATCTGGTGATGATAGTAGAGGGACACGGAATGAGAAATAGAGGAAGGAAGTTATAGTTAGTTACCAGCTAAGTTCATGGGACCAGTTACAAAAACAAGGATTGTAATTTATTTGAGTTTCTGTGCTGTTCTGTTGAGAGTATGTTTGTAAAGCCAGTGGTGGAGGCACACAGAACTCGGGAGGTAGAGGCAGGCAGATCTCTATAAATTCCAGGCCAGGCCAACCTGGTCTACAGAGATAGTTCCAGTACAGTATAGAGAAACATCATCTCAAAGAAGCAAAAGAAAAAAGAGAATATGTTTGAATAAATATTCACATATATTAAACAGATATTTGATTTCTTTCCTCTACTTCTTTAACATGTAATATAACATCAATTGAGGTAATATATATGTTAAATGTTGCAAATATATATGATCATTTTTAAGTTATGGGATATTGAAAGATTAAGCCTTCCTCAATGAACTTTGCCATCTCTTCTGAAAAAATAGAATGTTTTCAGTTGTACATGGAAAGTTATATCATGTTAAACACAACTATGACCTTGCTATTGTTTTCATTTTGAAATGAAACATGATCTAAGAAAATGTGATTAGAGTCAAGATGACACAGGATGGATGTGTGATGATTAGCACTGACTGTCGATTCGATTGGACCGAGAAGCCACTAAGGGGCATGCACTAAGGGGCATGCCTTTGGGCAAGTCTCCGTGGGCATTTCCAGGAAGACTCTGATCAAGAGTGGTTCTTATCGTCCATCAGCAGCTCAGATACAAAGAAGTCCAGGTTAAAAACAAGTGCTCCTTGTTTGCCTACCTGCCTTTAAATTTCTTCCATTTCTAATGCAGAAGTATCAGAGTAAAAAACAGTCCGTTAACATCCCCTTCAAGTTCTGTAATTCTAGGTGTGGTAGAAATTAGTAGTGTTTTGCCTGCGTCTCATCCACATCGTTTCTTGTACCCTCATAGGGTGTAACTCTAAGGCACTAATAAGTACATTAAACTCATTCTGCTGCGCTTGAAGCTCCCTTCAATGCTGTGTTATTCACTTATGACTTAACATGGATTCACATCTATAGAACAGTATTCTTTTGTACGCTATTGTGTGGGCTCTCAAGACGTAAAGTCAGTACTGGACGGGAATTGTAGGGGTTTACTGTGTGTCAGTGGGCATTGTGTATCTGAGCAGGAAAAATGTGGAGATCAGAGACCAGTCTTCAGGTGTTCTTCAGGAGCCATCATCTTGAAACAGGGTCTCTCACTTAGCCTAGAGATCACTGATGAGGCTAGTATAGCTGCAAGTGAGCCCAGGGTACCCACCTGTCTCTGGCTCCCTTGAGCTGACCAGCAGACCATGATTTTTTTAATCTGGACTGTGGAGATCAACTCAGGTCCTTGGGTATGCAAGGAAAGCACTTTAAAAACTAAGCCATCTCTCCAGCCTGAGAGTTAGAACCTTATACACTAAATTGCATGATTCTACTGACTGTAAAAGATTTGAGACCTCAAAGTGCAGATGAGGCTGGCTTTACAGTGGCATACAGACATGACATTTTATTGGCAACACACCATCTTTCTCCAGGGTTACTCAGTAGTTTTGAACAAAGTTATATTGACTTTTTTTGTAGTGAAACCAAAGAGCAAATGAAGCTTTCTTGATGTGGGGTGTATTTCTAGAGGCTTGAGGTTTCTCTATAAACTCCAAGTCCATGTGTGGTTCATAGAAAATGTTGGTACGATTCAATCAACTTTAGAAAACCTAGATAGTATTTCAAGCAATTAGGAACAAGAGAATAAACGTGCTTTGTTTACTTTAGACCAGCTCTGTGGGTTTTGAATTTAGAACTGAACAATTGGGGTTTAAGCTCCATTCACAGGAAAAACATGATTTGCTGATGGAAAGAGGGGGGAAAAACCCTTGAAGTAAACAATTTTACTTTGGAAAAATACAAAACTGGTTCATACATGGGCTCTAG
The DNA here is from genome assembly GCF_037038515.1 of Microtus pennsylvanicus. Lineage (NCBI taxonomy): Eukaryota > Metazoa > Chordata > Mammalia > Rodentia > Cricetidae > Microtus > Microtus pennsylvanicus. The sequence goes on along the minus strand of NC_134583.1, from coordinate 29,727,822 downwards.
GACACAAATTCACTGGCCAAGAAGTCATCTGAGAAGAATCTGAAGAAACTGTGAACATGATATCTTAGGACTGGTTGTCACTCTCTTGTGAAGAGAACTCTCAGAATATAGAGAAACGTGGAAGCAGTCTTTGCAGGGAAGAAAATGTTAACTCCGTCATATGTTTTTGGGCCGAATTCAAATTTTATTTTTTAAAACAAACACAGAATGTCTTATGAACGTAAGCAGTTGGTGATCAGAGCATTGTCGAAACTCAGCTGAGCACATTCCTTGTATGGCGTTCCTGTGAAGCAGGTGACAGAATCAGTGTTCCTGCAGTTCCAAAGAAGCAAGTCTGCAATGAGCTGGTAAGGGCTGAGCCCAAGAATGCTATTCAGCAGGGTGAGACCCCGAGTCCATCTTCCCTCTGACATCTTTGACTACTGCAAGCTGAGCTGATTCACAGGGATGAAGAGACTCTGATGCTTCTAGCTTGAGCTTATGTTTTTCCTTCCTGGCATTTCATAAATTTTGATTGGAATGTTTAGTGGAAGAAGTAAATCTCAAAGAAGTACAAGTTTTAAAAGAACTGTTAACTAGCAAATTAGAAGGAAAAACCTTGCACTCCTACTAAGAGTATGGAAAAGAGGTGAGGCTATGAGTACTGGTGGATGCAGCTAACTGGGTGGTTAAACACCAGACTGGGGCAGGACAAAGAGGATGATTCAGAAATGAGATTTCCATCGTGGCTCATGTATAGACTTGGATATCCTCCCCCTCCTAGAGAAATAGATTTTTAAGCTTAGGATAGAAATGTGTGTAAAACTTCAAAAACAGATTACTAAATCTTAAACTTTTGAAATAAGTCCTACTACCTAAAATACAGCCAGATTCATCTCTCACAAGAGACAGAGTGGAAAACACGACATTTCTAAAGAGTTTTAGATTAACGAGGGCCACAGTTCCACGGGATGCATTTGGAGCCAACCCAGCTGCATTCTACAGCCAGCAAGTGCATCTGGTTTTCAGATACAACTGGACTGAGTTAAAGGATGAGGTGGAAGCCATACGCATCCTGACAGCAGGTGAACCTTAGTGAAGCCAACTAATTTGAGCTGATCTTTAAGATTCCCCAGCCCTGCTTGGAGGGGCAGCCAAGGACCTGAATGGCTGGTCTCCGTTTGAAATTCTTTGAGTACATTTCTGTGCAAACACTCAGGGAAACAAAATGTCATGTTTCCTGGAACTTAGGTTAACTTGAATGTTACCTTCAGAAAAGTTCCAGACTTGACCCACATCTATAAAAAGGGTTGGAAAATGTTCGCAAACCTTTTCAAACTGATTGATTGATAAGTAAATTGAAAAAGAAGTTTGTTGTGCTTTGTTTTTAGTTTAAAATGTTGCTCCAAGTCCATGAATTCTCTCTTGTTAATTCAATTAGCAAGGGTGAGAAGCTCACAGCACCTGAGAAGATTCCAAACAGAGAAGAACTGAAGTAAAAGGTAGACAAAATTGTTCAAAAATTCTCCTCTTGAATGACTGAACTCGTGAAAAGGGAACAAAATTCCAGAAAAGAAACTTGCAAAGTTCCCTAGGTTATAGAGGACAATGGGAGCCCCAGCCTGCCCTCTATGCCTCACCAATTGTTTTTCTGAGGGATTTTTAGTTTCAATCACTTACTCAGTGTAGTCATCTGAATCCAGCACAAAACCTAGAATTCAGAAATACTGTAGAATCTGCCAGTGGGAACAAAATGACAACAGACTTAGGGATTGATTCAATACATTTCACTCGGTACATTTTATTCTTAAGGAAAAAATAAACTCTAATGAAAATTATAAATTTACCAAAGAAGAGTGATAGTATTTTCTATATTCTTTTTATAACTAAAATATCCAAGTGTGTTACCAAGAAAATACACTCTATCTTTCTCTAAAAAAATAAAAATAAAAAGCGTAAAACTATGTAGCGTGGGCTGGTCTTGAACTACCAATGTACCTGCTTCAGCCTCCGGAATGCAGGGATTATGGGATTATAGATGTGTGTCACCATGCCCACAACTTTCTCTCCCAACCCCATTCGTGCTCTTCCCGCCCCCCTCCTTGAAGTACTGGAGGTTGAAAGCTAAGCATGTTAAGTAGACACTCTACCAGCGAGCTTTCTCCCCAACCTCTATTCTTCTTGACAGCTACGTTCAAAGATGTGAAGTCCCAGTCTTCATGAAAAATATTCCTGAGACTGCAGCTTCTTACCTGGAAACGCACCTCAAGAGAACAACCAAAAAACGTTACACTACATAAAAAGCATAACTAACCTCAGGACGCTGGAAAACAGCAAAGCCCATCCCTCCGCCCCCCGGGGTGAGCCTCGGGGCGGGGGGGCAGCAAAGGCATTCTTTGGTTCATAGGTACATGTAAACAGTGTCTACAGAAATGCCCACTATTGCTTTCTCCTGGATATCCACAGCCTCCAAACCACTCCCTCTACAGAGAGACTGCGCCTACAGAAATCAGCTAACCTTGCCTCCTTGTCCAGCTGTATGCATGCAATAGACACTGAGCTTCTGGGGTGCTGGTCTTTCTCCATCAGCGAGCCCAGTCCACCTGATTTCAGCTTCTTTCTGTGTCTGTGTGTCCATGTGTTTGTCTTTCCTTCATTCCCTCACCTCCCCAGTCAAGTCCATCCATGAGGTCATGCAAGAACCAGGCAACACACCATAAGCTCTTGTTCTATACGTGATTGTAGGCTTTGCCATTTTCCTAAGGGCCTAAGGCTTTGGGGTCATTGATACAGCTGTGTACATGTCAACAACAACAACAACAACAAACAACAACACACATATACACACACTGAGATGTCTGGAATCCCACAGTATGCATTTTACCTTGGTAAATAGTCTAACTGCAATATTTCAGTGCTAGAGACTTAAATATACTGGATGAAAAGTCGTTTGCGTTTTTGACTTTTAAATGACTTACGATATCCTCAGATTTCCTTCTTGTACTACCAAAATAAACAAATATACCAAATTATTTTTACATTATGTTAGTTCCAGAAAATAGTTATTTTGTTCTAGAAAGATTTCTAGATAATTTCTTAGAATTGATTCTAAACAAGTTTCCTAAGTAAAAGGTTATTTTGTATATTTTAAAGTTGAATTTTAAAGTGGAAAAGCACTAGATATAACCTTTTCATAAAATAACTATAGGATAAATGATGTCTTTAAATGTGAAAACATGAATAATTGTAAATCCTTCTAGAAAAAGCTTGCAGCAATGTTATCAAGAACATGGAGAACACGGTTTTAGTTACTGCTCCCAGCACCAGGGGGAGCCTCTGCTCAGTGGCAAACTACCTTTCCATTTTCTTCCATTAGCTCCACTTAGCATTCAGCTTTGTAGCTATTAACATGAAATATTTTTTTCATGAACAGCAAAATTCATTATTTTACACATGAATATATGAAAAGGAAAGTCTTATCGTTTCCTCGTGCTTTTTGCTTTCCCTGTAGATTCAGATAACCGTCAGTATCAGTTAATTTCTTGTGCCTATAACAAAATACTGGACGAAATCAACTTAAGGAAAGAAGGGTTTATTTTTGCTCTTGAGGGGACAGGGTCCATCACGAGGGAAGGGCGCGGTGGCAGGCAAGCAGAGCAGTCGATCACATGGCATCTGCAGTTGGGGAGCGAAGCCACATGAGTGCTGATACTCACCTGGATTTCTCCTTCCTTCCTTTTTATTCATCATCATGGATCCCAACTCACGAGTTGATGACATCCAGATTCAGGGTGGATCTTACCCACTCAGCACTCCCTGCTGAAAGCAGACCCTTGCTGATATACCTAGAGGGGCAGCACTAGTGCTCTAGGCGTTTCTTAACCCAATCACATTCGTGAAGAATTACCATCAAACTACCTGTAAAATGAGATAGGAAATAAAATGGCAGCCACTACATCATCTCAATACCATTCTCCTATTCCGGAGCTCTCGGAAAATAGATAACCTAACTGCTGGTGTCTTTGTTGGGGTTTGCCTCAGGTAACCCTACATTTGTTTTATAAAATATTTTTTAAAATGTATATTCTCACCTCACAAACAAGGTCTTCAAGATCTGCAAAAGGGCCTTTCCCACCAAAGTCCAATCCTCCCACAGCTCTCACTATTGCTCTGGCTCCATTCAAAACTGATCATCGACCAGAGGTGAATCTGAACACTCTTCCAAGCTTCAGAATCCAAACTGGCCACTGAAGGCCGGGCTCCTCTTAAGTAAATGTTCCAAGACATAGCAACTGGCCTATTCTTTTGGAGATGATGTCCTTCATGATCTGTTTCACCTGACCATTAAACCTATCACTGAGGCACTCTACGTCTCTTTAGAATCTACCTTCTCCTCTGACACATCTTCTCTTCTCAGGCAAGTACATATCACTTCCCTCTCTCCAGGTCCAAATAGCCTATCACTAAAATAACAAACGACATTCAGCAGAATGTTAAACTGACCAAGGTCCTTGCTATGTTAAGACAATCCTAAGGCGATTTCTTTTCTATATAAAAATAATAAAAACTGATCTCAATCATTTTTACTTGTGGAGGTGAAAAGTTATTGGCTGCATTTGAAATGCCTGCAGCTCTGATATGTTTCAATAAAGATGCCATACCTTGTTGTAGAACCCTCGCCAACTTTCACAAAATCTCAACAGGTGAAATGTGTCTTTCCTGAAAGGAGAGGGTTTGTTGGTTATGCTGGGTGGCTTTCTGTTAACCTAACACAAGCTAAAGTCACCTGGGAATGGAGAACCTTAATTTAGAAAATGCCTCCCTAAGATATAGCTGTATGCAATCCTGTAAAGCATTTTCTTAGTGATTGATGTGGGAGGGCCCAGCCCATTGTGGGTGGGGTCATCATGTACTGGTGGTCCTGAGTTCCATAAGGAAGCAGGCTGAGCAACTATAAGGAGCAAGCCAGTAAAAAGCACTCCTCCATGGCCTCTGCATCAGCTCCTGCCTCCAGGTGGCTGCCCTGCTTGAGTTCTTGTCCTGAGTTCCTTTGATGATGAACAGTGATGTGGAAGTGTAAACCAAATAAGTCCTTTCTTCCCCAAGTAGCGTTAGTTATGGTGTTTTAGCATAGTAACCCTAACTAGGACACTGGATTTTAGAGTGTATTCAAAAAAATTCTGTCTCATGCACTAGAACAGGCCAGGGCCAGTAATGGCATCCAGAGAGAGCCCTTAGCTCAGATCAAGAGCTGCATGGGCCCTGGCCTTGTTTTTGACTTTGGATATTCTCTAGTTAAAGAGCTTTCATGTAGATCCAACAGGTGCCCTTAGGAATTCCAGAAGCTGCACCTGTGGGAATGCCCTGGACTCCAGTGGGTAGGTCTCCCAGGAGAGTGTCTAGGCAGTCAATTCTGTCCCACTGACAAGCCCAAATTTTCACCATCATTTAGCAGTTTGCTAAAATGGTATTGCTGATACACTTATTGAGAATTACTCTCACTCATCAGACACAGAACTGAGTTCAGAGTTCTGAGACACTAATGGTTACCCTTGGATTTAAGTACCATGTGTGAGCCCACTGCCTCTTTCACATGCTGTATTTAAATTCAGCAATAGGAATGTATACATACATCAATAGTTTCTTTTTGCTGAAGGATACTGGCCCATTGTATAAATAGAACAATTTGTTCATCTATGATGTGTATTTGAATGGTTCCTAATTATTAGCTATAAACAGAGATATCATTCCTGTGGGATAAATAATAAGAAGAGTAAAGCTTTTAGGTGATCAAGAATACTTTACCCTTCTAAGAACCTGCAAAACTTTTCCAAGATTGATGTAAATTTTGCCTTCCAGCCAATATTCTATAAGTTCCAGTTGTTCAATATCCTTGTCAATAATCATTATTACTGGAATCCAAATTTAACCCTTTGTATGATAACAGAACTTGGCTTAGAGTGCCATATTAGTAGTTACTATGTTGGTATGATTTTGACACATGTGATTTCCAGTTGAATCCAATTATCTCATTTGTTTGCTGAATTAAAGTCAAGCATCTTTCTATGTTTTGCAGTGTCTTAAGTTTTGAATTGATTTTTATTGTTAGTGTGTATATTATGACTACAGTTATGACTGGATTCATATGTTATGAATATTGTCTCCCATTCTGTGGTGGGCTTTCCTTTTTCTCAGTACTATCTACTAGTTTCTGTCAGTTCCCCCCCCCCAAAAGAAAAGTTTGTGAAGGATATTTAGGGTCTTATTTTTTTTCTCTTATTCATCTCTCTTAGATTTTGACACCAGGGTTACACTGGTCTTAGAAAATAATTTTGGAGACCTTCCATTCTGTTTTCTGAAAGGTATGTGTTGAGCTTTGATTACTTACTACTTACTATATGGAGAGATCATCAATGACTACTAAAAAAATATTACTATGAATTAAATTTCTTAATGGATGCAACTGAAAATTGTTAAATAAGTCACACATCGAAGTCTAAGTTTAAAATTGGGGGTTTGTGACTTTTATATATGTGATTTTAGGTCACAGAACTAGAAAACTGATCCTGAGAGGGGAAGAAATCCTAAGGAATATGGGAACTAGAAAGTGTAGCAGGGACTGAAGGATAGTCCAATCAGTAGTGTGCCTGGCCAGCAAGGAGGAGGCCCTCAATTTGGCCTATGTGCTGGTCTAAGGGTGATATCCCCTGTGTTCTCGGGTATCTAGGGACTTGGTCCCCAGTTGGTAACACTGTTGGGTAGGTTTAGGAGGTGGCACTGCTGGAGGAAGTATGTCAACGAGGGCAGACTTTGAGGCCATTTTTACAATGCAGTGTTTCATCATCTTCATAAAAATGTTTTAGGGGCTGGAGAGATGGCTCAGTGGTTAAGAGCATTGCCTGCTCTTCCAAAGGTCATGAGTTCAATTCCCGGCAACCACATGGTGGATCACAACCATCTGTAATGAGGTCTGCTGCCCTCTTCTGGTCTGCAGACATACACACAGACAGAATATTGTATACTGTATACATAATAAATAAATATTTTTTAAAAAATGTTTTATGAGCTAAAATCAGTGTCTGCAAATGTCATGTTTATTAACATAGAAAGTGTTTAATAATTCTATGGGTAATGTTATTGACTATCGAATTCTTAAATTCAAACTGTAGTTTAATCTCATACAAAAAAAACCTTTACAAATACACAATGACCACATCCCCCAAAGTGACTGATTGGGGATTGGAGCATAATGTGGCTTTTCCCTTAGCATGGAAACCCCACAGTTTACATTGTATTTCACTTTCAACTTCAGGTTTTCACTTGTTGCACTGCAAGCTTAACAATACTCTAATGCTGAAATTGAGGAGCCGAGGTTTGAGAGATGAGTAAAAGCTAAAGACGAAGCACACACAAGCTCCCCGATGTGGTTTCTGACAGGACTCCTGTGGATGAGACCATCCCTCTACTGCACAGGAGTCGATCACTGCCCATCATGTGTGTTTTGTCTCAGCCCCGCATGGCTTTACCATCTCTTAGCAGGAGTCTGATCTACTTTAGCCCCTTTACCTTCCTAGCTGTTCTTTAGTCCTCCATCCTCAGCATCTGGCTTCAGCTCATGTCAGCGACAAAGCAGACATAGTTCCTGGGTGTGCTGTCTTCCCAGCCCTCCAGTGAGTTCTTCCTCTCCGTCTTGTTTCACTTTTATAACGTAACAAATAACTAAAACAAACTACTACCCTTAAACTCTATTCCATTTTTCTCAAATGCTTTAAAGTTCACTGCCTTACCTACTAAAGCCACTGTTTGGAAGAATTTAGGAAGTAAGACATTCTGATGGTAGTGCAGATAAAATAAATGAGCCGACATTTGATATAGATAATATGCAGCTGAAGTCCAAATGCTATATCTATTGCATTAATTAGCCTTTTGTGTTTTATGGTGGTATTCTTCTCTGAGATGAGTTACACATTCACTCAGCTTTCCTTGGATATTGACTTTTATTTTGTCTGTGAACTCAAGGAAGATGAGAACAATGAGATCTCTGCTTAATTTGCTTAGGTCAGGGTAACACTGAAACTGCATTCAATTTCTAGTTGGTATTTACAACAATAACTAGGATTACTGAGGTTAGAAATGCAGGTACCAGTTTGTATATTCATAATCCATACCCAATTAAAGGAAGAGGAGTAGCTATGTCAAAAACCAAAATTACCTTGAGAGCAATACACGAAACCTACTAAAGACTCCGTGTTCATCATGAATGTGATCTAAGTGCCCAGCTGCAAAAGATCTACTTTAATAACCAAGGTCAATGACTCTTCAGGCTGCCACTCAGTTTAGCCATGATCTATATATTTATTTTTTATTTATTTATTATGTATACAATATTCTTTCTGCGTGTAACCCTGAAGGCCAGAAGAGGGCACCAGACCTCATCACAGATGGTTGTGAGCCACCATGTGGTTGCTGGGAATTGAACTCAGAACCTTTGGAAGAGCAGGCAATGCTCTTAACCACTGAGCCATCTCTCCAGACCCCTAATCTATATATTTAAATGGACTCAGTGACTTACAAGAAAAGCACGCCATAACTATAGGTCTTCACAACTGCGATGCTTATTTTCCTCTAATTACCTAATTGTCTAATAGTTTTTGTTTTCTTTCTTCTTCAGTGCTGGGAAATGTTGACAAGTGCTCCACCCCGAGCAACATCCCCAGTCCAGATGTTTTCATTTTTAAGTGAAAATATGTAATTTTGAAATATTTTAATTAGTTCTTTGTGTTCCAGAAAGCATTTATTTTCAAATTGTTTTATTGATCTTACAGACAGAATAATATCTTGATTTTCCCATGACAGTCAACAACACCATCTACAGCTTTGACATCAACAGCAATAATTATTAAAACTTGAGCAAGCAGTTCACAAGTTTGAGAATTGAAAGGCATATAATGGCAGTAACAATAAAAATAGTATGCATGTGTGTTAAGACAGAAATAGATGATTCTTTAGTGCCTCTGGCACTTTCTAAGTGTGGCATTCACATGAGAAGCCCATTGGCCAGTTACCAAAGACCAGGAAAAGGAGGATGCATTAAAGCGCCTCTCTGGCTAACAGCGGCTGTGCACCTCCTTAGTTTGACATCATACCGTGCTGTCATCACTCACAAAGCATAAGAAATCAATACTACATTTGCCTCAAGCTTTTTCACAGATGAATAATCTTGATGAAGATGCCCTCACTTCAGAAACTAAGGTTATTAATGTTTATCTTCTCTTGAAACCTAAGACATGCAGAGCCTAATGGAACACAATCTTAGACTGCTGGGTAAACAGTGACATCTAGTGGCCATGCTGCTATCGCTAGACAAGCGTTTTTAAAGCAATTAAGACAGGAACACCTACCCAGAAAATACTGAAGGGATACTTCACCCTTAACATTGGTACACATCTGCCTCCAGATAGATTGTATAAGAAAATTATAAAGATTTCCCAGTGATTTCCTGATTCCATAATGACATGTTCTAAAAGAAAAGCCAGTCTTTAACAATCCATTTACAGGCAAATTCCCTTTGCAGATTTGCTTTGTTTTTGTTTTTTTTACAAAATTTCCATTGCTCCTTCTTTGTGCCTCACTTTTTATTTCTGCAGAATGACATAAGAAATTCTGAATTACTGGTCAATTAATTCTACGGCTCTTTTACAAGCACAATGACGTCAATGTCCTACAACAAGCAAGTTCAAAGCAACATGGGCAAATAGAAAGAGCAAAACCCGTGCTGCAAGCACATCCATTATCACGTAGTTTAATTCACACTGGAGTGTTATAGGTGCTTTCATAAACAGGGCACAACCAGTTTGGGAGGGTTTTCTATTTTTCTAGTACATTTAGAATACAAAATGAATTATAGAATCAGAATGGAATTACAGAATTGTTTTTGCCACCAGAAAGTCACTGTTTAATAGACATGACATTTTTCTATTAGTGAAAAAGTCAGTACATTCTTTGGTCGTATGCGTAGCCCACCTGAGGCCATCGAAACAGGCTTTCACTATTTACTGGAATCTGAGCTCACTGTCTCTAGACAAGCCTCCCGTCAGACTTCTAAAGCTGCTTCTAAGGCCTTGACAGTCAGCTCCACACAAACTGCCTCCTTGTTTCAATAGGAGGCTTTTCCTGAGCACTAATCATTCCTTCTAGTAGCATGGCTCCTCCTAGGCCACACTAGAACTGCTTCTTCCAAACAGGATGGGATATGCCCCAATTACTTGAACATGCATGACGGTACAGATGGGCGTCACTAGCTGTACACTTCATCTCCCTCAGATCAACTGTCAACATCTAATGCTAGACTTTCCTCTTTTTCTTTAAGGTTTTGTTAATAAGCATTTAAAAAACACAAAGCCTGGCCAAAAAAATTGTGTATCCCAAATAAAAATGGGCATATTTGGCTCTCATTAAATTATTCACTACCAGTGATAAGCCATGATTTTTACCTGAGACATTCATCTACATATTACTTACATGAATAAAGAGGACTTTAGAGGCCAAGACTCCCAGGACTAAACATAGGGGCCCACAGGATCATACCTCACAAGGTCATGGGAACCATGAGGACCGCCTTACTATCCCTTTAGATATTCATACATGTGCTAGACATATATGTTTCAATGGGCATCCCATCGTCAAGTGCATAATTACTTAATCTTACCAAATCAAGATGTGTGGCTCGTGATTAAGGTCAAACGAGGTGTTTGTATGTAATGTGTAGGGTTCTCCCCAGTATACTATCCCCAAAAACTTCCCAGACCTCTCCTCCTGAGTCTTCAGTTAAGGAGTGGGCACGGCCACAAGAAGTTATACACGAAGCTTACCAAGGAGACAGGCAGCCATGAGCAGCAATGGAGGCCAGTGGAAGTCACAGTCTACTGCTCCATCTTAGATATAATTCATTCTCTCATTTTCTTTCTTCCCTTTCCCATTTTCTCCCTAATTTATGCTTGAAGTTGGTAGTGGAAGGTGAAACAATACTATGTTGGGGTCTGAACCCTGTCTAGTGTAACAAAGACTTTTGAGTTCCAGGGGAGGACCTTGTAACTGCTCAACTCTCAGAACAGTGGCCAATCTCAGGTGAAGCACTATGAACGTCAGTGGTTATTATTATTGTCTGCTCTTAATTACAACCACTCAAAAAAATAGCTGAGAGCATCAACTGACAATTTCCGTTAAAGGTCTGCTCCCCACCTGTCAGCGTTTACATATTTTGACCTTTCACACGCTTGCTTTATGGATAGATGAGTAATAGATCATCTCATAAAAGAAAAAGGAAAGGAAGGAAGGAAGCAAGGGAGGAAGGAAGACTTTACCACACCATGAGCTCCTTTCCCCACAGGAACTCACTGAAGAGTAATGTAAAGTATGCTTTCTACTGGTTGCCCAGGGTAAGTCTTCCCTGGGTCCGAAGAGTGGATGAAGGTCTAGTGGAATGGTTAGACGAGTTGCTCCCTCAGAGCCTAACAAACCTAGAAATAATTTGGTCTGGGTCTAAGAGCTAATATCATGCTGCCAAGTCTCCTTCTGAAAAGCATAAATGCAAAATATCCCATTCCTGCAAGCAAACCAACCACAAGGGTGGTGCCAAGAACTTTTGGGGCCCTTTTCTTGGCCACCCGGAATGCTGTTGGCAGCACGGCAGAGATTAATATATTGTTGACATGTCCTAAAACCTTGTTAAATGTTTTTCTTTTCAAGACACGCTCATAATAGGTTTCCAAGTTCGGTCTCTTTCCATTTCCCCAGTTTCTCCTTGCAAAGCCCAGGAACTTCAGTCGATGCAATGTGACAGCCAGCGAGACATCTGCCAGGGTAAAGGATTCTCCACAGAGCCAAGGCTGGTGACCCTCTTCTAATCAGAGAAAGGGAATTAAGGATTAGGGACAGGCTCCACACCCACAGACCTCAGCTCCCGTTTGCAGCTTTCGCCCTAAGGGAAAAGATGACCACATGTTGTCTTGACCATCAGAGCCATGCAGATTTATCCCAAACTAACAGAACCTTGTTTGACATCTGTCAGTCACAAAAGTCCCTTGGTAAGTTTGAACTAATCAAGCTTGAGGACTTTCTTTCATTTTATAAATGGCTCAGATGGTAAGTGCCTGCAATCTAGAGGAATCAACAGACCTATATTTCCCTATGGCTTAGGAAATCAACTAGAGTGCTTTAGAACGATTCATAGTTATATTTAAAACCTCACTAAAAGTCCACTACTCCTGTCTACAATGCACCTTCCATGCCAATAACTGCATCCACAGGATCAAAAATGCTTAAGAACACTACATTTTACTGAGCAAGCTTTCTTTCTTGTTATTATCCCTTATACAACACAGTATAAAGCTATTTGCATGCCCTTCACATTATATTACATATTAAAAGTAATCAAGAATAACTTCAAGTATATAGGTCATGCAAATACCAAGTCATTTTATATAAAGAACATGACCATCCATGGACTATGGCATCCTCAGTGGCTCCTGAAACCAATCAAGCTTCGCAGAGACAGAAGGATAGACACATTTCCTTGAAGTAGAAAGGAGTCATTCTTTCTTTTTACTTATTTCTTTTTTTGTTTCTTGTTGGTTTGGGGGGGGTATTTGTTTTGTTTTGTTTTGTTGTTTTTGTTTAAGACAAGGGATTACTCTCTAGCCCTTGAAGGCCTTAAACTGCTAGCAATGTCTCTGCCTCAGCCTCATAAATCCTGGGATGACAGGTGAGGAGCCATCAAACCCAGCTGTGTCCCTGTTATGAAAGAAGTTGCAGGTAACAGCATCTTCAACGGTCTAGGTAAGATGCACAAATGGCCCCCATATAAGCATGGAAAACGGCTGACCGCTGACGCTCACAGACACAATCTATCGATGTTCAGTAGCCCACTATATACTCACTTGCTCAGTCCTCCTTCATTCCTCAGATTCAAGCTATCTCCCCAGCTGAAGTAAAACCCAGAGTGGGCAGTCAAGCAATTCCTCAGGTTATCCAACCAGACTACTATAATTGCTAATTGTGGAGCTGGGTAAGTAGGCACCCTCCAAACATCCTTCAAAAGGTGCAGAAACCATTCTTGAGTCATAGTTCTCATTGATACAGACTGGATTACAAATAGACACTATAGTTCTGAGTAAAATAACATATTTAAACCAGCCTGTGAGAAGCAACAACCACAGGAACAGATTACAGAACATGTTTACTGCGGTTTAAGAATGTTCCTACAAATGCCTCTAGTGTTTCAGTAAAAACAAAGCCAATGAGAACCTACCCGGAGTTTCTTCATTTCTCCTTTGTAACTCAGTTTCCACCTGGTCCAAGACCTTCTCCAACTCATCAAGAATTTTCTTCAAGTACTTGACATTGTCATGATCAAGCAGCTTTGACTAATTAACAAACCAAAAAGAAACTATTTATGCCTACTAGTAACAGCAACAAAACCATATAGCACAAAGTAGATTTGTATATATATACTTTTAGAATTAAAACCTGTTCATTTTAGACAATGGGGAGATATAGGATAACTTTGTAGAGCCAGAGCAAATGAGGAACTGCTCCATCTCAGGAGCAGACCTAGCTCGGACTGGCAACTCCAGCTAACCAGTAAGGACAAACAACATGAGAAACACAAAAATCCTCCTCTAGAACTCAACTCGAGAATAGAAGTTGGTAAATCTTAGGGGACTAATGAGAGAGTCAATAAAAGAGCAGGAGGTAGCTCAGTCTATAAACTGCTTGTCTTGAAAGTGTGATGACCAGAATTTGAGTTCCAGGATCTGTTGTTCAAAAGTTAGGAGTGTTGGCACACCTTTTTAACCCCATCTTGGGGAAGCAGAGACAGACACATCCCTGGACCTAGCCTAATCAGTGAGTCCCAAGTCAGTAGGAGATCTTGTCTCAAAAATAATGGAGAGAGGGTCCTAATGCTCCCCTCCAGCCTCTACATGCAGAAATGCATGCACACATACACGCACGCACACGTGCACACGTACACACACACACACACACACACACACACGGTAAAGGAAGAGTATAACAGAAGTCTAAATGTGATTTTTGAAGGTAAGAAAAGTAACTATGGAAGCATATACTCTGAGCCTACTCAGCTAAGAGAGGATAAAGGAAGGAAGTTGAGGGAGAGTTGGAAGTATCATTTGCTACATGTGATAACATGTGTTGTCTGGGCATGCGCAAAAAAACAATAGAAAGTGAAAGGCTATTGCTGATGCTCCTTATGATGGTCAGCCCGAGTCAGCTAACACATGGAGGCCTGAAAGCCGCTAACTACCCTTTATGAGAAATTCCTATATTATGTTAACTGGGACTTAACACTAATTCGTCACCTTCCATGGCAACCAGCATGCTCAGTATCTGCTGGTCAGATAACTATCACTGGGTCTGAATATCAAATATATAATAAAAAATTCTTCTTTTCCTTCCTTGGAAGTTTGCTTTTGTTTGGAAGTATCTCACTTTGTAGCCCAGGCTGGCTTGGAACTCATTGATCCTCAGGGCTCATGTGCTGCTACATTGATTCAGAAGTCTTTCCAAAGCAGAGCACAGGCCAAAGGTATCACAAGCACCAATGATGTACAATAGTAAACAGTCTAGAAACAATATGCTTCTTTCCCAGAGAGAATACACTGGTGTGAAGTATAGCCAGCCTAGTCACTTACCTTAAGTCGCTTTTGTTTGGCAATGTATGCCTCTTGTAAGTCAGGGTTTTCTTCAGCAAGTTTCTTCAGTTCAGACTCTGTGTTACCAATCTGGCCTGATAATAAAAACATATTTGAAATGAAAAAGCCTTTCCCCCTCCTGTCACAGACATAGGGAGGATTGGGGACACACCTTGATGAGAGTATGAGCTTTGTGACTGGTAGCCTGCTGCTATCTTAGACATCCTTTGTGTGCCTCTGTTTCCCCATTTAAAATGTAGCTAGAAGATAGCTAGCACAAGGCTGACAACTGCCTGAGCATCTTCTGTGGGCAGCTACAGCAAGGCTGCACGCTTCCGCTACAGCAAGGCTGCACACTCTGTGCACGATGCCGCTGGACTGCCTTACCTTTCCAGTTCTTCCACTTTCTCTGATGACAGGAAGGGAAAACCTTGTTTTGAAAATAATGTTAACTAAAGTGATAAGGTTGCAGTCAGAGGTTCTGTTTCAAATCACATTATAAATACTTAGGAAGTGAAGAAAATACAAGGCAAGAGAGGAGAGGGGAGATGGCAGGTGAGAAAAGAAGGGAGGGAGTAGGGGAGAGAATAGGGGAGGGGAGAAGAGACAAAAAAGACAAAGGAAAAAAGATGGGAGGAGAAAGGGTATCAAAAAGGAAGGAGAAAAAAGTAATAAAACAACAAGGTGACATCACGTAAGAGAAAATCATGGATTCTGGGTTTAGAAGATTCAGGACTGAGTGTCTCCAAACCTCGTGATTATGACCAGTGCAACCTCTGTCCTATCTAACCATAGCCAACTATACTGCAGAACATACCTTCTTCTGTTCCACATCTAACACACTGACCCCATAGATCCTCCTGACAGGAAGTAGGAAGAATTTCTCAAATCCCCCAAAATCTCCAGTCACTGAGTGCAGAGGTGATGGCTAGATGGCTTCTAATCCAGTTTTCTCCCATCAGGAGACAATTAAGGACCAGAAATTGAGCCCAATTGCCCATACCCCCAAGAAGGTGCCAGCTATTCTGACTACCAATCTGTTTGAGAACATGTTGAGAACATTCTCTACCTTTTTATCAGTCACTTTTCTAAATTTTTTCCAAACACCAACAAATTAGGCCTAATAGATACTATATCTAGTGAGGTGGCTAAGGAACTGATTAGTCTGGCAGGTTAGTGAATTGATGCATACCCCTGCACGTCCATGAAACAAACTCAACCATCCTATTTCCCAATCTTCTCTCAGTGACTAAAAGATAAGTCTTAAAATGATAAGAAGCTTCAGGCAGAATCAACCCCCAGCTTATAAGATTTTTTACATACTGCGAATCCTTGTGGTTGCATAAGCTGGGATCATGGAATCCACAGTGAGTTCAGGATGTAAAATGCAGCCATGTGTGTAAGCATCCATCGGCAAGGAGTCAAGAAGTTCTCGGTAATGCTGCACCCGTGGGTAATACATGCTTCCTTTATCGGGCATTAACCTGGGTGTTCTTTCTAAAATACACATCAAAAATATAAATGCAAACACTGGAGGGAACGCTACAAATAAGACACTACATCCTAAAGCAAGAACCCTAATGCCTCATCATTAGCATCTCACTGTGGCTGCACATTCTCAAAATGAGGTCTTTACAGCCCAGATAGTCAACATCTGAAAGAGCCTGGGGCACCAGGTCAGATTGCAAACCGTGGCCGGCTAGCATCCTCTCATGTCTCTACCTTCTAAGTTCCTGATCAACCCTCAAGTGCATCACTTCCTCATGAAGCATGCCCTGACCTCTGACACCCACAGAATGTACTCTGGTATATCCCCTACCACTTTTTATATAATTGTATCCTTTCACTTTATGAATATCTTCAGGACAAGGAACTATGGTATATGTCTTAAACTGTACAAGTTTAAGACTTCAGTAAAGTGTAAGTGAATTCCTGTTTATTACAAGAAGGTCACCAAGGACCACTCTTTCCTATAAGTTAGTGTCAACTAACACCCAAAGTGTCCCCACTGATACTAAATGGCTATAAAATAACAATCTATATAAAGTAGGAAAAGATTTTGCTCAAAAACCCCATTTTCACTTTCCCTAGATTGTTAGCAATTTACTCCTGAAAAATGTATTCTGCCTAATCTTCACTTGCCGGTGAAATTACATAAGATTGTAAACCTCGTATGATCTGGGATCACATATCATTCTCTGACAAACCCCTAAAGCCTAATACATTCTTGGCACACTGTCAGTACACGATTAATTATAGTAAGCTGTTACACCCCAAGTTCCCAATTACTCTAAACAGTTGTACTGGGGAAATTCTGTGGTAGGTATTACAAACACAAGCATATGGATACTGGAAAGTTAGCCCAGGATACCACAGCTATTAAAGGCAGAAGAAAAACAATATCACCTGACCACTAATACAATGATCATATCTTATTACATCGTCATATCTTCTAAGAAGATGTGTTTCAAAGAGTATCCACACAGAAAAAAACTGAAGAATGAAACACAAAGTCAGGGCTAAATCCCTTCAGAATTATTTCCTAATCTGCCTCCCAAACAGTTCTGGAAAATGCCAACTAGCTTATTACCACTAGTGCAAGGGAGAGCCTAGATAATCTTTATCCTCTCATTTCCTAGCTCGGGATCCAGAGCATGGAGGCAAGTGTTTACAGATAGACAGCACGGTGTTACAGGCTGCCTTGGATAATGGCAGAGCATGAGTCCCATTTCCCACTACAGATGCAGACAGCCACACACTTCATTATAGACAGCACAGTGTTACAGGCTGCCTTGAATAATGGCAAAGCTTGAGTCCCATTTCCCACTACAGATGCAGACAGCCGCACACTTCATTATAGACCCATGAGAAGACAAGACAGGGAATCAGCCTATACCACTTCCAGCCTCTCCACACTAGATGCCTTAAGTAGCCCCTTACGCAGACTTTTCAGAACCTCAGCAATATTACCAGTTCTCCATCAAATCCACTTCCATGAGGACAATAAACCAGAAGCTTTGAAATGCTGAGGTACTCTCACCCTTGTATGTGACACTGCCCTTGTCTCAAAATAATAATGTCCTCCGGTGCATAAAACATAAGATGAACAAAATAATACTAATTTGTAAAACACTAACATATATACTTCTTTAACATTATTAACATTCAGCATCAGCTCTGACAACCTTCATAATTTAAAAGTATCACGATATCTATAATAATTTAATATGCTAGGAATATATCTGTGATTTCTATTGGTAACAGAGTCACTGCATTCCTGACTGTTTTGGATTATCTGCATTGATAATAAAAGAATGATAGACTCCTCCAGCCAGACATGAAGGAACCAGCATAGGTCCAAACTAGACCCTCCGAATGTGGGTGACAGTTGTATGGCTGGGGCAGACTGAGGGGCCTCTGGCAGCCATATACTATGTGCCACATAAACAACAGAAATATGTTCTTCACAAATCTGGAGGGAGGCTGACAATCTAAGATCAAGCTGTCAGTGAGTCTAGAATCTGAAGAGAGACTACTTCCTGGTTCATAGATGGAAATGCCACACTGAGTCATATCCACATGGTGGAAAAAGCTGGTACTGGCTTTTTTGGGAACCTATTCTCTTTGGATGAATACCTTGCTCTAGATATAGTAGGGAGGGCCTTGGAGCTTCCCCCAAAGCATTGTACCTTACCCTTTCCGAGGAGTGTATGGGGGATGAGGTGGAGGGTAAGAGAAGGGAATGGGAAGAGGGGAGGAAGTGGGAACTGGGATTCATATGTAAAATTAAAAGAAGATAGTTTGTTTTCTTTTTTAAAAAAGTAAAATAATATTTTTAAAAAAATTTTTTAATGAACACAAAAAAAGAAGTAAGCAAAATTAAAGACATTTTTACACCCATCTAAGATCTCAATTCCCCTTCTACTCATGGATCCAAAGACTTAGTTCTTAACGTGTGAATTGATGATCTATAGGCTTCCCAAAGACACTTTAGGAGATGCACTAATTCCAGACTTTCTACAACAATACCATGTTGCTAATGGCCTTTCACTCTTGTTACCTCTGCAGTAGCAACAGAGCTTTCCGGAGGCCACATAAACACATGGGCTCTGTCGCTGAGCTAGTGGAATGGTGATAGCTCTGACACTCGGGTGTTCTGGGACTTTAAACTTTTCTGGTTCATCTCTAAATAGTAAATATTGACCCACATAAACCAAAGCTCTAGCTTTTTGGAGCCCATTCCCTATGGTGGAATGCCTTGCTCGGCCTTGATGCAGAGGAGAGGGGTTTGGTCCTGCCTCAACTTAAAGGCTTTGTTGACTCCCCATGGGAAGCCTTGCCCTTTCTGAGATTGGGGGGAGTGGGGGGAGATGAGGAAAGCAAGATGAGGGTAGGGAGGGGAAACTGTATGTTGGTATATAAAATGAATAAAAAATTAAAAAATCCTTTTTAAAAACTGCTGAGAGAAAGAGAGAGAGAGAGAGAGAGAGAGAGAGAGAGAGAGAGAGAGAGAGAGAGAGAGAGAGAGAGAGAGAGAGAAAGGGACCCAAAAGCCTGAAGCAGCACTCACACCTTAGCAGTCCAGGAGCCTCAGGTTATAACCATAAACAGTGCATTTTTGAGTGCTTCCCAAATGACCAGTTTGGGATCCTGGCTCCCGGGTCAGGCTACTTTTCAGTGCCAGGCCCTGGAGCTTTCTCCAAAAGAACATAGCACTTCCTTCCCAGAAAGGTGAATGAGAGGAAGAATAGGAACATGGAATTTTTCTGGGTATGATCCATCTGGCTCAAGCTGACTTCTTCAAAGGAGAACAAACGCTTGCTGCATGAGCATTCTTCTATTCTATCCAGTGCCCCACTGATACCGCTATCTGCTGAAGCTCTTTGCCGGGCACAAAAGAAGGTGCCCGCTGCACCCATATCCTCTTCCCAGCACCCTTTCTTTCCCTAAGTACTTCACGGGTGCCCTGGCCAGTGTCACATAGGTCACCTCCAAGGCATACAGCATTCACTGCCTCTGGAAACTTTTTCAAAAGACAATCAAGTCCAGCAAGTAGCACATGCCTGCATTCCCAGCACTTGGAAGGCTAATTCAGGAGGATCGTGAGTTCTAGGCCAATGTGGGCTATGTAGTGAGAAGCACAAGGCAATTGCTTTTCTCTTGAATTATGTAAGTCCTCCCTTTCAATCTCATCTTACTTTACTTTCTAACTATCCCATAGAGTGTCATAATAAAGATGACCAAGAAAAAAATGGTTTTTCTTGGTGTTCTGCCTCCATCAAGAGTGTGAATAATATAAAGCACATGGGTCAGAAAAGGCAGCCAGGGGAGTTTTTAAAAGCAGGTGAGGTGCAAGCATTGGGAATACGGTTGCAATAAGGAAAGCCAAGTTTAGTGACTTGACAAGCAGTGAGTAGGAGCTGGAGGTATGACTCCGTAAGAATTTATACTAGTCATTTATCAGGCCCTGGATCAAATCCCAAGTACCTGAAACACTCAAAAATAAATAAATCTATAAATTGTTTTAAATAGAATAAAATGATGACTTCAAGTTGATATTCTTTTAATGTTGCACTTTAATTTAATTTCAAAGCAAATCCTACTTTTTTTTCTTTTTTGAGACAGGGTTTCTCTGTAGCTTTTTGGAGCCTGTCCTGAAACTTGCTTTGCAGACAAAGCTGGCCTCAAACTCACAAAGATCCGCCTGTCTCTGCCTTCCTAGTGCTGGGATTAAAGGTGGGTGCCAGCATCACCTGGCCCAAATCCTACTTTTTAACAATATGTTAAATGACAGACATAAGACACCAGACATGACTTTCAAATAACTGTTATATATCAAATTATAAAAACACCATACAACATCCAGGATTCTGGGTTAACCAGTGAGATAATTAGCAATAATAAATATCATATATTCTAGTATTTTCTACTTATTTAATGACATTTTTGGTTTTCTGTTTATTCATTAAGTTTTTACCTAGTAGACAAATTAAATTTTACTGTAAGATTTAGGTTATTAAAAGAAATAGTTTAATTTAAACATTAGTATGTTCATTCACCTTGTCCTATCCCCATTCCTGTACTTGTCATATCTCACCTAGCTTAATTATAGGTTCCTGTAATATAATTTTCTTCATTATATACCTGATTGAAAATGCACCATGTACACAAAACATTCTATGAAATTAAACAGTAACAGTATATGCATATGCTAAGGACAGATTCTTGTTAAACTGATAGGTAGAAAATATCTTTGGAGGCTAACAAGTTTCTAAAGACTTGAGGCTTTTGAACTATCTCTGAATATCCCAAGAGTTGCCCCTAATTAATGCCTGCTAAATGGTCCTGCGAGAATGGATGCAGAGAGCGCTCTCGGCCAGTCCTAAGATGAGCAATGACTACAGAGAAATTCCTCCTTAATCAAAGTCTTGCCCTTGGGAATATCACTCATATCTCCATGAACCTGCTTTCAAAAGTGATAATAGAAATAATAGTCAAGTCTACTATTATCCAGCTTAGATAACTATTTTAGGTTAAGACTTCTAAAAAGTTCCCTGACTCAAATTCTCCTGTACAACTGCCAATTATTTAATAGGTATCTCAAAGGCGCTGGATGCAAATATTTGAGTACGGATATACAAAATGATTGAGCAAATGCTATATGAGGAGAACCCTCAATGACTGGCTAACAAAGGATAGCAACCAACAGCAAAGACACCAGTTCACTAATCTGGCCTTTAGTTAGGATCCTATTGTAACCATGGAAAATGATACACTTCATAGAACCATACTAATTATCATCCTACCATTCCTCTAACTTCCATCTGTAGAGCAACAAAATAGCAAATATTAAGACCACCTTTGGATGTAGAGCACTGCGGTCTGTGCATCTGGATAGAACCAACACTTTTAAAAACAACCCGAGACCACTCTAGCCTGGCAACTTACTAACCATCAGGTCTCTTACCCATTCTAATTGTAGCTAAATTTTAAAACCAAAATTCATGTGTTATATTTGTCTTATTAAACTTTATCTTAGTTTCTGGTTTATTCCTATTCCACAATAAGCATTTCATAAGATAGCTATTATTCTAATGATCTTAGCTCTTCCATCATTCATAAGTATGAAACCATTTCTTTAACTCAAATCAAGAAAATCAGGCTTAAAGAAACACCACTGGGGACTGACAGAATAGCTTAGTGATAGAACACTTGCCTGGCAGGCACAAAGCCATGAGTAGATCAATCAATAAAACACTACTAAAAAGCCCTATTCACGCTATAGGTATTTCGATAACTCATTCATTTTATCCATTCAATATTATTTATTAAATATCTATTATGGAGTATCTACTTGCAGAAAGCATAAGGGCACAGCTCTTAATAAGAGAGTCTCTGACCTCACAGCTCTTACAGTGATTTAAACGTAATCCAAATATTAATAAGTAAAATAAGAGATGGAAGGTTAGTTTGGCATAATAAATCTGTGCATCAATAGTCTTCTGTGTGGTAATTAATTCATCTGTAGACATGTCTTACCATTCTCTAGTCATATTTGTGTCTTTACTCCATAGAAACATTATATAATCTCAAATGTTCTACTTGAATTGCAATACATTCTATTTCAAGCCACGGTTTGAACACTCCAGGCACATTTTAACAGGTATTTCTAACATTTTCCAACAATGTAAAACTTAAATTAGTTCCTTTTACTAACAGATATAAAATCTGAAAATTTAAAGGTTTTTTTTTTTAAAAAAAATCACAGCAATGCTATCGCTTGCAGAGATAAACAGGACTAGCCAACTCGTATTTCACCCTTTCCTCCTTCCAAGGAAATAAGTTTTGCAAATTGGAAAGTATGAAAAAGAAAATAAGTTGGAAATCCATTCTAAAAGTTTGCCAGATAGAGTAATTTGTAGACTGCTTTGAGCATAACACAGTAATTTTAGCATTAGTCTAAAGTCATAATGCACATGTATTTCACTTGGGGCTCTGGTCAAACAAGATTCTAACTTTGCTAGATGATCTAAAACTCTGCACTGTAAATAACCTATCAGATGATGCCCATGTTGCTGGTGATGGAACAGACTTTGACAAGGTTGGCTGTTCTCTGTCCTGTTCTTTGACGAATGGGATGGCTCCTTTCCTGTTCCCCCGAGTTCTTAGTGACGAATGCTAACTGTCTGGATTGTAACTGCAGCAATGCTTATAGCTGCTGTTGATTTAAATCTCTATATCCTGAGGTAAATTCTTCTATCTTGACTTGCAAACTGGTCTGGGTGTCATCATATCTGCTTCAACTATAGGAGTCTTAATTTTTTCTAATCTTCTCCAGTTAGGTAACTATTCTCCTGGGAAAGAAGAACATGAAGAGTCAGTTGGGTTGGTCTTGTCTTACAAGGACAGCAGTGCATCATCTCGTCCAACAGTTACAAAGAAACATTCAACAAGTTAGTGAGGCCGTTGATGGCTTCCTCACCACAGAAGCTCAACCAGAATTAAATCTCATGCTTCCCACAGTTCCATCCTATCATTTGGTCAGTGTTTTATCTAAGTCAACAAAGTTGTTAAAAGGAATAGTTAATTCCACATACCGAATCTGAGACCAACCTGAACTTAAAGTTTACTTCAAAAACAAGCCAACAAAATCTATTTGGCTGTGATTTATGTAACTTAGCAAAAGTCAGAATATATTTCAGCTTTACTAGTATATAAAAAGCAAAATCTAAAGAAAAATTTAAGGAACCAATGATAATTAACATTTACTGTAAAGCATTATTTCAAATGAGATAACGAAAAGAATAAGCAAATGTCAAGAAAGAACTGAAATAATGATGACGCAAATTGCATTAGTTCAAGCAAGGTCTAAATATTATTTTCATGTGTTATATAATATAGGTGATATATATGATATTGTTATATAATACATGTAACTTATGGTTTTATATATTGCATATAGTACATGAAAAATAAGATACCTTTTTAAAGTTTTGGTCATTTAAAATAGAATTCTTACACAATTATTTTTGTTTTGTTTCTATTGTTCTAGTCGGTTCTTTAAGAAAAACAAATTATTAATACTCTTATCCATTTCCAAGAAGCTCAAGAATGTGAAAATGTTTCTTAAATCAATTATTCTCCATTTTCAGCACAGTGCCCAGCATCTAAACATATAGGGATAGCCAGCGACAGTGAAAGGCAAACAGTTCTGCACACCATTTGTTTAGGCCAAGGCCACCTTTAGTTAAACCTCTGATAGAGTCCTGGGTAATCAGCACTTACAATAAGAATGACGGCACCGCCACACTCAGATAAGATTATGAGTCTCTAATCTAGTTCCCCTATTAGGTCTAATCGCCATTTTCCTTCTAGGTACCTTAGACAGCTTTTGGTTCACTAATTTCCTTAATTTGGGGTCATATGCTGACCTTAACTGCTCAGTTAGCATCAGCAGAGCAGCAAGCAAGCAACTGGATTGCCTGTAGATTGCTGTCTGAAACAGAACTGAAGGGAAAGTCTGAAGCCTTAGGCTCTGCTCTCAATTCTGCCCGTGGCCAGCCATGTCTGCGGCCAGCACAGCCTTGTCACTAAACTACAGTTGACTTGAAAGGGCTGTCCTTAGAAGCAAGCAGAAATATTCATATGTGGCAAAGGAACCAGGAAATAGTGCCAGCTGAAGACTTTGAAGACCAAAGACCCTGCCCTAAAATGGTTACATTTCCTCAGGCAAACCCTCTATTTCTCTTTCCTCACATGCAAAATGGGAATGACTTGTCTCTACACTTCTTTTGGATTCTGCACCTGTTTCTGAGGCTTGACAACTGACTAAAATTGAAATATAAAATGCCTGACATGTAAGCAGTCATAAGTGATCATTATTAAAACATTACACATATTTAAGCCCTATAATTCCTTAGAAATGATAAAAATTCAAACAATGCAGAAGTCACTAGAACAAAGAACCTAGCGTAGTAACAATCCATTCCCCCTTCTCTACTGTTTAGTCCTTTCTTTCTCTTATTTTTAAAATTAAGTTGATTTTCACAATATATACTAAGAATCAACATCATGAATTTTACTTGACTTTAAGGCTAATAAATTATCATTACCAGAACCACATACCTGCAGTTTTCTGCAAGTGAATTTGAGAGTTTTGTCATTAACATTTGCACTGGCTTCTCTGAAATTGGTACAGGCATATATTTGTGTGCTTATGGAAATGGAAAAGGTTTTTAAGTCACTAAACCACCACCATAAAAGAGAGGGAGAGGGAGGAAGAGAGAAGGGAAACAGGGAAGGGCATATGTTGAAAACAAAGCTAAGAAATCACAAAGAGCCTTATCATTACCATCCAGGAAAGTCTGTTCAAGATAATCAATGATCTGAGTGGCCTCACAAATTATGTTTTCCCCGTGGATAAGGACAGGCACTTCTCCAGTTGAGTTCAAACGCATAAACCAAGGCTCATTGTGTTCACTCAGGGGCAGACTTACATCGTGTTCCTCGCACTTCAGTGCCTTTTCAGCAATTACCAAGCGCACCTGGAAGAGTTCACAGGAGTTACTACTGTTATCAGTTAAAACGTCTTCCCTGGATTCAGCTACACCACCTCGGTTGGCTTCCTGAGCTAGCAGCATTGCAAATTTTCATTTAGTGACGCCTGGAAGGAAGATGAGCGGCACCTTGGCAACTTACTGCTATAGGTTATAGAAGGAAAGGTGGGAAGAAAAATGACTCTGTCTTCCTTACAATCACTCTCTCTCCATCGCCACAATGGTCCTTGTGCCTTAAAACAAACTGTGTATCCTCCCCCAGACAAAAGCCTTGAAATAGAGGACTGGAGAGATGGTTCAGGTGCGTATAGCTCTTGCAGATAACCCAAGTTTGATTCCCAGCACCTATGTTCGCTGGTTGACAAGGGCAGGCCTGTAACTCCAGCAAAGGGGAAACCATAAAGGACCACCTTAAGTACAAACATATGTTTGGACCTTTGTTAAAGAATGCAAGCACGGGAAAATCAAAGCAGTTTCATTCCCTTGGGGTGGAGCAGTGTCTTTACATGATTTTGTTGTTTTCTCTCTTCTGATGCTAAAGACTGCCAAACCCAGGGCTTTGAGCTTAATAAGCAAGGATTCTGTCTCTGAGCTAAATACCTAATTTCTGTATTTTTTTTAAGCAAAGAGCTAGCTAGATTCAAGGCAGTGGTCGTAGACACCTTTAATCCCAGCACTGGGGAGGCAGAGGCAAAAAGATCTCTGAGCTCGAGGCCAGCCTGGTCTACTAGAGCTAGTTCCAGGACAGGCTCCAAAGATGCACAGAGAAACCCAGTCTTGAAAAACAAAAACAAAAAAAAATACAAAACAAAACAACCCTGCAATCCCAACAGTAGAGGAGCCAAGGTGAAAGGTTGCCACAGATTTGAAGACATCTTGGTCTACACAAGTTACAGGTTGTTCAAGAGATCCTGTGTCAATCTCTCTCTCTCTCTCTCTCTCTCTCTCTCTCTCTCTCTCTCTCTGTGTGTGTGTGTGTGTGTGTGTGTGTGTGTAATATTATATTATGATATACAGTATATATATATCATATATACACACACATAGGTATATGATATATATACAATATTTATTTTTTTTACATAAGGAAAGTAGCTCAAAGCATTGCAGGGAGGCACTTTTTCCTGCCTCACTCTCCAGGGTCCAGAGCTCAAGTGGGCAAAACCTCTAGGGTGAATGTGATGCTTCTCAGTGGCGCTTCCTGAATGACAGTGCCTGCCTCACTCTCTTCATCCTCCTGAGGGTCCACACTTAGTGCACCCCAGCAGTACAGGCACCCGGGGTCAGGGCCTGCGCCACGCCAAGGGAGCTGTCCCGGTGCTGAACCGAGCGCGGCCCGCGGCTCCTGGCCGTTACCTTTTGAGAGCTGAAGGAGTGGGTCCAGTGGTACAGAATGAGCTTGACCTCCGCGTCCGGCCTGCCTTCCGCCCTCAGGGGCGCGCCCACCCGCGCCTCGTCCTGCCTCCGAGACATTTCGGGGAGCACGGGTCAGGAAGCCTCGTCCGTGGGCCCTCTTGCCAGGAAGCTCCCTTCGGCGTCCTCTGGTTTCCCAAGGCCCCCTGTGGCGGAAAGGACGCGCTCCGCAGACGAAATGGCTTCTGGGAAATGTAGTTTTGCCCCAAAAAAGCTGAAGAGCCTGATCTGCAGGGGGCCTTGAGAGGTTACCTGTAAGATGTAAAAGAACAATTTTTTTTTTAAGTAGGAAAAATTTCTAAGATATGACTGTCTTGTTTGGAAGGCAAGGAAAAATTATGATAGCAAATTATTTGTGGACTTTGAACATTACTTGGGAATAAAAGTGCCAATTTCTCAAGACATTCAGGGCTTTTATTTTGGTGGAAAAGTTCTAGTGGGCAAAGCAATTGGATTAAGAATCGATGAATTTTCATTAGAAGATATTACTATGGAGTCTGTATATCACAGAGTCTGTATCACATGAATAAATCAATAGTGGCTATATAAAACTGCCTTTTGGTTAGGTATGTACATTTATAGCAGAAAAACCTGGAACTGTGTCTGGTTTTTCCATTTTTGAAATAGAGATCATTTTATTCCATTCATCAGGTTTTTGTGAAAACTGAGCAACAGCAATACTAGTCACAAACTCAGTTTCCTTAAAACACTCTCTTTATAACCATGGTCAGGATAACTACAGACTCTATATTCTAATTCTACTCATAACTGCATAGCACTTAAAATCTGTAATCATAGCAGACTAATAAAGTTTCTCTTTCAGAACATTTATACAAATATTGCCATGAAGTAAGTTCCTGTATGACTCACTACCAAATCTTACTTGAGCCTCTGTTTTAGGCATTTCGGCTGCATCCTGGCACTACAAAGATTTGCTAGGTAAGATCTAGTGCCTGGCACGCATAGAGAAGTCTGGCGGCAGGTGTAACAGAATAAACAGCCACAAGAAAAAGGAATCATTTTAGGGCCCAGGCATGGAATTATGAACAAGGGAAGCATGAGAGGCAGCAGCCCAGGTAAAAAGGCCCTGAAAGGAACCGAAAGCTTAGGGAGTTTCTCCTCCTGTATAGAGTTCTTCCTTTGATGTTCCAAATAGTTCTTCTATGATTTGAGTGTTTCTAAGTATATTTTATGTCTTTAAATAGCAGAACTGAGCTTCTTGACAGGTTTTTTTTTTTTTTTTTGGATTTTCAAGACAGGGTTTCTCCGTAGCTTTTGGTTCCTGTCCTGGAACTAACTCTTGTAGACCAGGCTGGCCTTGAACTCACAGAGATCTGCTTGCCTCTGCCTCCTGAGTGCTGGGATTAAAGGCATGCGCCACCACCGCCTGGCTTTTGACAGTTTTTTAACCTAGTCATTTAGGTGGGTGAAGTCATTCATTCCTCGCAGCAGCTCATTCTCAGAGTGAAAAGGAAACCAAACTCTAACATCAGGTAGAGCAGACTCAAAGTCTAGCTCCACTCCTACCTTGGGCCCTCTGATAAAAGACAGATGATAAGGATATAAGCCTACTGTCTCAGATAGGTTTTCTAGTGCTGTGAAGAGACACCATGACCATGGAAACTCTTAGAAAGACAACACTTAATTGGAGTGACTGGCTTACAGATTCAGAGCTTCAGTCCCTTATCATCATGGCAGGGAGCACAGTGGTGTGCAGACAGATTGAGTGCTGGAGCTGAGAGCACTAAATCTTGCAGGCAACAGGAAGTCAACTGACTGTCACACTGAGTGAAGCTTGAGAAAAGAGATCTCAGATCCCTCTCCCCCACCCCAGTGACACACTTCCTCCAATAAGGCTGCACTTACTCGAACAAGATCACACCTCCTAATAGTGCCATTCCCATTGGGGGCCATTTTCTTTCAAGCCACCACACCTAAGCTAAGTGGTATGGAAATTTAATGAGATAAAATACTTAAAGCACCTGAGACATTGCCTAGAAGGCTTTCTCCTGGGAGAGGATGCTGATTTATATGACCAGGAAAAGGACCATGCCTGGGGATTTCCTCTGGAACTGGAGATGTTTGTGAGCACATGGGTGCTAGAAATTGAACCCATGTTC
The DNA here is from genome assembly GCF_037038515.1 of Microtus pennsylvanicus. Classification (NCBI taxonomy): domain Eukaryota; kingdom Metazoa; phylum Chordata; class Mammalia; order Rodentia; family Cricetidae; genus Microtus; species Microtus pennsylvanicus. The sequence continues at coordinate 29,699,040 of NC_134583.1, read as the reverse complement.
TGGAAGAACAGCCAGTGTGCTTAACTGACAAGTCAATTCTCCAGGCCTAAACCACTATAGTTTTACTTACCAAAAACAACAACAACAGCAACAACAAAAGACTACCATTGTCTTTAATGTGGGCTTATTTGGTGTTTCTAGATGCTATCGTGTTATCTGTCCTCACTTCCATATCAAGCATTACAATATAGCTTCTCTCTCTGCCTGTCTCTCTGTCTCTGTCTTTCTCTCTCTCTCCCCTCTCTCCTTCCCTCCCTTCCTTTCTCCTTCTATCCTTCTCTTCCTCCCCTCCCTTCAGTGTTTTAGTTTATGGAGCCTTGGCTGACCTGGAAATCACTATGTCAGCCAGGTTGGCCTTAAACTCATGGGGATCTAACTGTCTCTGCCTTTAAACCCAAGTGTTTAATCCACCACCACATTCAGCTCCTGTTTACTTCTTTAAACGTTTGATATACTGAATATCCTATCATGAATATTGTTTTTACCTTTTAAAATGTAAACATGGAAAGAATATCATTAACTGATAGGGAAAATGATGAGGTTTGTCCTGTTTTTTTTTTTTTTAAATCATAACAGGCATGGAGGAAGAACTGTTTCTAAATTCTATGATCTAAAATTCCTTTCATTTTTCCAGACCAATAAAGGTATGTTAAGAGTAACAAAACCTCTTTTCCATCTACATGTTTATTCAGAGTTTTATTGACTGTCAGCATCCTTCATACCTGTGCACTTCATTTCATTACTGTGGTGGCCGGAGGAGAGAGGCCAGATCCAGGGAAATCAGTAGAACAGATCAAATGCAAGAGACAAGATCATGGCTTGCAGACAAAGTAGAGGAATTAGAGTACTCAGTTCAAAAAAAAATATTAAATCTAAAACAAAAAAAGTGGTTGTGGTGCACAGGTAGGCACAGGTAGGAAGATCTCGATGAGTTTGAGGCCAGCCTGGTCTACAGAGCAATTTCCCAGCCAGCTAGGCTTATGTGGCGAAACCCTGTCTCAAACGTCAGAATAACAACAACAAAACCAAACAAACAAAACAATGACATGCATTATGAATATCACAAATAATAAAAATACAGAAAAATTAAATATTTCTAAAAGTGAATTAAGAATGGCAATCCTGCAATCTGGCAGTCTCTTGTGAATTATGTCTATAACTCCCAGGCACTTATTTAAGTGGATTATTTAATCCATGGTGAGTGAAGTCCAGATGAATATGATACTGTAAAAATGCACATCACACAATTTCTCAGAGCTTTAGTCACATTATACATAAATTAGAATAAAAAATTACCAGATATTCTGATGCACAAATACACAGTTTGGAAAAGGTCTTAACAAAAGTTAAGACTTCAACACCTTCCTATGTTGATGAATTGATAATTTGTTAGGTAGTATTCCTCTCACTAAAATATCTATATATTTCTATACTTTCCTATGTTCGATGAATTGATAATTTGTTAGGTAGTATTCCTTTCACCAAGTGAAATATCTATATATTTCATTCACACATATGTATATAAGCAAATATATGCGTATACCCAAATGTATGTATATATATATATATATATATATATATATATATATATATATATATATTACTGAGTGTAGAATATTATTGCTGGTGGGATGTATTTTGGCAGGTTTTAGGTAATACCTTTATTTTTAAATGTATGTTACCTAAACCAGAAATTTGGAAATCTGACAAATTTGAATAATTCTGTTTTTAAAGTACTATTATGAATGACCACAAGAGGTCTCTAGCTTTTAAGAAAACAACATTCCTTGCTATTTTTCTTTCTGGCCAAATTAGAAAACAGATACAGTGATATTTTCCACAGAATATATTTAATTAATTAAACAATATTAAAGGCAGATTTTCCAAATAAAAAAAAAACATGTTTTGTACATGTAGGAAAATAAGATTCTTTCCACTTTCTCTTAGGGCAGTGCCACTTATAAACAACAGGCACCCAGGCATTGTGTTGCCATGTCAGGAACCTAGACCAGGGGAGCCGGGAAGGCTTTCTCAATGAAGTCACATAGGAAAACAACGAGGGGAGCATTCATTCACATTGACATAGGCACAACCAAGTACCACGTGCCAAAGGCATGATCTGACCAAAGGCACACTGTGGACAAGGTAACCAAGGATTAGGGCCATGACGAAGCTACTCTATACCAAAGGGATTCTGTGACCAACAGGTAGAAGTTAGACAAGTGGGGACAAAGGTTCACTGGGCATAACCCTAGGAAAAAAGAAGAACGCAACTAGACATTCTACAAAACTCTATCGCTACTAAAATATAAAGAATTTTGTTTAATATTAACATTATTAGTCATTTCTGGAGACCAAAATTAATTAGATCATGACGAGTATCAACAGACACTTTAAACTAGGGCCTCTTGAACTAGTAAACTGTAATGGGGAGTGAATAGTATTTGCTCTTGAAGGCGAAAAAGTTGAGAGGAAATCGTTTGGAGACCCCCAGTAACAAATCTCACATAACTCACATGGACTAACTTACTGACATGGGTTAAAGTAGAGCAGGCAACCAGTGTCTGGGTGTCCAGCTAATATTAATACTGCTACCATCAAGAGGAAGTGGAGAGAATTCTAATTGTCCATGTACATAAGAGATTTTTCATTTTTGAGAATCTGCTTTTATAGTCGCTTAAGTATTATCTGAGTAAGACGATAAACAGCTTGTTAAATGTATTGATTTAGTGAAGAACGTAAATGGTTCGGTGTAGACTGATTACCATATTTAGTTTATCATAGTAGTTCTCAAAGAGCAGTCCCTCTGATGAGCTAGCTGTTCATCACTACCTGGGAATGAATTGTTATTTTAATGAGGCTTAATCTCTGGGAGCAAGACCCAGCAATGTGTGCTTTAGCAACCTCCGGGTTTCTCCAATAAACACCAAATTTGACAACTGCCTCCATAATGCATCTTTGACCAGCAATTCTCAGCTTCCTATCTTATCAGTAAAACTTGTAGAGCATGTCACAGTCAAAAGACTGACTTCATACCAGTCGTAACAGTCAATAATTTGGGACAGTTTCAAAACAGACAGGAAAAGGCCCATGGTACAAGAACACCAGTGAGAGCTCCTGGGTGCTAGGTACCAAGACCGCCACCTTCCCATCGGAAAGCAGAGGCTCTCCTGTCACCTAGAGCACAACAGCACAGGAACTGAAGAATAAGAATAGTGAATTCTGCTTTGCGATTAAGAAACTGTTCCTTTTCAAGGGTCCAGAGCAAACAATTATATTTACCCCAAGTACAGCGTACTAATTCAAAAAGCCCTGGTTTTGAGATTAATTCCTTTATAATAATCTAATTTTCCAGCCTCCCAAAGAATAACTATTCATGTTAGTAATTCACTAACAGCCTCCCTCATTTTTTTTTTTTTTTTTGTAGAAAATTCACTCTGACTTTCAATTCTGCTGGGAAGGATTGGGTATCTCTGGTAATGGTTTTTGTTTTTGTTTCTTTGTTTGTTTTGGTTTGGTTTTGGAGTTTTGTTTGTTTGTTTGGGTTTTTTTTTTCTGTCAATTTGACCAAACCTAGACATACATGAGAAGAAAGACTCTTAACTGAGAAAACTCCTCTATCAGACTGGCCAGTAAATAAGTGTGGGGGGCACTGTCCTGATTCGTGATTGATGTGGGAGGACCCAGTTCCCTGTGGGTAATACACACCCACAGGTGGTCCTGGACTGTATGAGAAAGCAGGCTCAGGGAGCAAGCCATGGGGAGCAAGCCAGTTAGCGGTACCCTCCATGGCCTCTGCATCAGCTCCTATCCCAGGTTCTGGCCCTAACTTCCCTCATACTGGACTACAATCTGTGATCACACACATAAGCTGAAATCAAACTCTTTCCTCCCCAACCTGCTTTCAGTTGTGCTGATTGCTCACAGCAACAGACACTCTAACAGAGACATCTCTCACCCTCTTTTCTCCGTTTCTACAGTGATATATGATGCACATATTCAGAATAAACACATGAATATTAACCATGGGCAAATAAATAAAAGGAAATATTTGTACTACTTGGCTGTTGATGGTTTTGTTGTGTTTACCAGACACCAAGACGTGCTTCAAGGCTTTGTGTGGTTATCTTACTTAACACTTGCAAAAATCATTTGAGATGGAAAGAAAAATTCTCATTTTATCAGTAAATCATTGACGCACAGATAAGTTGGGTAAACTTTTTGACCTCACATTATTAGTCCTTGTGGTAAAATTGGGAATAGACTGGTCTAGAAGTTTCACTCTTACCACTAGGAGGTTCTGCCAGTGTTATCAGGCATAATTTCTTAGTCTCATATACAAATATTACTGGTGCCTTACATCACTAATTAACTACAACTTTCTTATTCAACACTTTGGCATTGTTCTAAAAAGGTGAGGGGGGGATGGAGAGGATGTGCTCGTAAAAGTAAATGAAGGATGCCTATTATAAAGTCCCTCCATCAATCAAAATCTGGTTTCCTCCCAAACCTTTATGAGTGCCTTTAAGCTCAGTACATAGTATTTACTGAATAATTCTAACTCTCCCACTTCCAGCTAAAGAGTCATTGCTGAGGTAGGGAGTTTGCACACGTAGTAATTGGGAAAATTGGACTGAAAAGCTCCACATTCCGCATACAGGTACTGGCACCCGCATTCCACATACATGTACCGGCACCCACATTCCACATACATGTACCGGCACCCGCATTCCACATACACGTACCGGCACCCGCATTCCACATACACGTACCGGCACCCGCATTCCACATACATGTACCGGCACCCACATTCCACATACATGTACCGGCACCCGCAGTCCACATACACGTACTGGCACCCGCATTCCACATACATGTACCGGCACCCGCATTCCACATACGTTTCCCGGCACCCGCAGTCCACATACATGTACCGGCACCCGCAGTCCACATACACGTACCGGCACCCGCAGTACACATACGTTTCCCGGCACCCGCATTCCACATACATGTACCGGCACCCGCAGTCCACATACGTTTCCCGGCACCCGCATTCCACATACATGTACGGCACCCGCAGTCCACATACACGTACCGGCACCCGCAGTCCACATACGTTTCCCGGCACCCGCATTCCACATACATGTACCGGCACCCGCAGTCCACATACGTTTCCCGGCACCCGCAGTCCACATACATGTACCGGCACCCGCAGTCCACATACACGTACCGGCACCCGCATTCCACATACAGGTACCAGCACCCGCTGTCCACATACACGTACCGGCACCCGCAGTCCACATACACGTACTGGCACCCGCCTTCCACATACATGTACCGGCACTCGCATTCCACATACATGTACCGGCACCCACATTCCACATACATGTACCGGCACCCGCATTCCACATACATGTACCGGCACCCACATTCCACATACAGGTACCGGCACCCGCAGTCCACATACACGTACCGGCACCCGCAGTCCACATACATGTACCAGCACCCGCATTCCACATACACCGGCACCCGCATTCCACATACACGTACCAGCACCCGCAGTCCACATACACGTACCGGCACCCGCAGTCCACATACACGTACCGGCACCCGCAGTCCACATACACGTACCGGCACCCGCATTCCACATACACGTACCGGCACCCGCAGTCCACATACACGTACCAGCACTCGCATTCCACATACATGTACCGGCACCCGCAGTCCACATACACGTACCGGCACCCGCAGTCCACATACACGTACCGGCACCCGCAGTCCACATACACGTACCGGCACCCGCATTCCACATACAGGTACCGGCATCCGCAGTCCACATACACGTACCGGCACCCGCAGTCCACATACACGTACTGGCACCCGCCTTCCACATACATGTACCGGCACCCGCATTCCACACGTTTACCGGCGCCCACAGCTTTATTGTCACACATCACTCACCTTGGCTCTGTATGAGACAACTTTAGAGACCTGCCTGTATTTATATTTACACATTGTATTTCTATAGTGTCTGTGTTGACACTGACAGTCTAAGTTCTGCTCACTTAACTGTCTCTACAACGATGTATTGGACATGTTACGTCAGTACTGTCAATATTGAATGAGTGCACTGGCCTAGTATCTGCTCCGCTGTGAACTCTCCACTCCACGTCAATATTAGCGAGGATGTGGAAGACAAGACATTAGACTCTACAACCATACTTAATTCAAACTCCAATGCCACCACTCAACTTTGTGATCGTGAGCTTAGCTTTCTTGCCTACACACCATGCAAAGTAATTTATGATGCCTTCATTGTGAAACTTATAGAATTCTGGTTTGTTAAGCAAAATATTTAGTGCATAAAATTATAATACATAATAATGACAAAATTGTAAGAAGAAAAATTTAAATATTCTGTGTAAATACTTTTAGTGACAGAAATTATCATGTAGTTGGGCTCTACTTTGTAACAAATATTTACAAATTCTAAACTTTGCAAACACTTGTAATCTCAGTAACCATGAAGCAGAGGCAGGAGAATCACTACAACTTCAAGGCCAAATACAGCAAAGCTGTCTCAAAAATATATTTGCAAAGTAAATTTCGGCAACTTATAATTTTCAAAAACACATTTGAAATCATCATAAACACTCAGAAGAATTGAGGTTTCTAACAAAAATAGAAAATATATGATAAAAATCCCTAAATGCTATTCATAGCTCCTCATGAGTTCCTTCATGCTTGGTTTAGTAGATTATTAAACAAACACCTCTGGTGGTTGTGTTAATATTCTGCGATGTCATTTATAACACGGAGGTAAGAGACATCAGGGTCATGGAGAAAGAAGCCTCTTTCTAGAGTGCTGAAATAAAGCTAGCAAGATCACCCGTCCACCTCTCTTCTGCTGGTCCACTGAGAGCCAAGAGGACAATTCAGACTGTGAGAGTCTCTGGGATGTCAGATACAATCTAGGGACAAGTGTATTCCATAGAGGCTACTTAATGCCTATGTTTTAAACTGCAGCTTTTAGTTAGTTGTTTCCTAAAGTGCTTTCCTACAAATTTAAAATGTGCTTCTGCACATTTTAAATATAATTTCATCATAAGTACACAACGCCAGGAAAGTGCCTATATCTTACTATTTCCCAGTAAGTGATTCGGGAGGTTTCCAGACACTTTTAGCATTTCTTTTGTTTTAATGTCTAAAGGAATCTTTTCAGAGATTTAATATCATTTGTACATCTCTCCATAATTCAAATTTACAGTATTCAGTCATACACTGGAGTTTATTTTGCAACTGTCTGTGGTCTGTGTTCTTTATATTGTGTCTTCATTTGTGTCTGCACTGTCTCTAGGCACACGTGAAAAGGGCACAAACTTCAGAGACACGGCTTTACAGAAAGCGCCAATGATGCAAGCATTGCTTGGTTTTCCTTTGTGAATATAAAAATAGGACAAGATAAGGTTGTGGGCAGAGCCAATTCTGAGCATCAAATGGGCCTCTCTGTTCCTTTGGCATGAACTTCAACACACTGGCATGATTTTTTTCTTAGCCACCTAATGTCACCAGAGATGTTGACAGAATAAACACAGGAGCCGGTGCTATAAAAACCTACGCCACTTATCTTCTGGGTCTTAAAAAGATCCCGCAGAAGCTGCGTTAACCATGACAACAGAATACGGTGCTGAATTTGTGCTGAGCTTGCATCTAAAACACTTCATTCTTCATTTTTTAAAATATAGTGCTTCTTAAATAAGCACAATATTGTAATCTTTAGAGATGAGACGAACATAATTGCGCAGCATGTAACTGAGGCACATGACCGCTGGGGACTGAGCCTGTGCCTATTAAAGCTGCATAAGAGAAACAGGTGCCATGTGGTCAAGATGAGCCTGCTTCCAGCGCTCCCCTGTGGGGAAAGGCAGGAGAGATCAATGAACCGCAAACATCACACAGAGAAGGAGCTTGGCTTTATCATTTCAGAGCAGAGATGTTTAACAGAAAAAGAGAGGAGGTTAGATTCTGGTGACGCTTTGGTTTTAGAAACACATGGTAAGAACCGACTGTCAGGTTTAGCCTAAAAACGGCAACCTAGACTCCTGTTGTGTGCAGCGTATGAAAACGTAAGAGCCTGGTCTCGACAATTCCAAGTGGCAAAAGCAGGTCGAGTTGGCAAAACCACAACCACAGATGGCCACAACACACGTGAAAATAGAATAGTTATAATGGGTCCGTGTAGGTCCCAGAAATAGCCAGCGTCCACTGACTTAGTCTTGAAAAGGAAAGATGAGCGACTTTCAAAGGAGAGAGACATCTTACTCCTGGCCCTCCAGGGGCAAAGGTGCTGATTCTGTTCAATCAAGTGGCTGAAATGCGAAGGGCTTTCTTTAAATAACTGGTGACCAGCGAGAGCCCTCTTTTCCACCTTCCCTATTACGTATGAGCCTTGATGGCTGGGGCAGCTGCAGATAACATCACGTTCTCAGACCAATGTGCAAGAAAGTTCTGGGCTCAGTTCACAAGCCCAGAGCCAGCTGTCCGAAAAGTCACTTCAGAGTGTCCTTCTGGGGCCAAAAGAGTGTTGGCATCTCCTTCAGCTCCGTGGTGGGCTCCGTCCTCTGAGCCCTCTTTCTGTGCTGAGTCACGGCTCAGAAACCAAGCGTCTAAGGAGGCATCGACTTATGTGCGCGACTCCGACAAGCCCGAGCCACCGGTTGCAGCCAAGCAGGCCTATTGGGTGTGTAAATGTGATCCGGCCTGCCTTTCCAGCCTCCGCAGAAGAACTGCATGCCCATATTTATTGCTGTTGCTATTCTAAGGGCTGGATGACGTTCTTCTCCCCTTGTGGCCGAGCACTGCCCGTTCATCTTTCACCACTCCCTCCAAGTCTACAGGGCTAAACCCAGAGATACAAATAGATTCCGCCAGGAGGAAAGTTAAAATGAGAAGTTCCTAAGCATTACCAAATGAATGTGTGTTGTGCCATCAAAGGCTTTCAATGCGGCCACCCTGTTTTTTAAGTGTGTGCTGTTAGCACCCCACTACTACCCTAGACAAGGATTTTCAGAAAGGAATGGAAACACAGCTAAAAGGACATCACAGCTTAGGAATTAGGCAAATGTTGACTTTTGCGCTGTCGGGTGCTGGGAATGTTCACGCGTTGCCAGAGCTTTTCCACTCACCTGTGCGCAACCTCAGTCTTTCCACTGTTCCTGTGATAATCTTGTGATGTAAAGGGACTAACCAACAAGCCACAGGCACTACAACTAAGGGTACAAGGATACAGGGTAGAGATGGTGGCTCCTGGAAAGTAACTATATACAGGTTTTCTAAAAGAAGAACTTAAGACACAGAAATAACCAGTTACAACATGCGCAAGTTGAGGGTGAATCTGGTTTCACCACCCTGCCTCCTCATATCAGCTGGAGAAGAGGCTCTCTTCACTCTTTCCCCTCCTTGCTTGGACTCTCTATGACGTTGAAGTGATAACAGGAACTAGCTTGTAGATCTGGGGGGGGGGGGGAGAAACTACATGAAAAATAATGTTTATAAACAATTGGAAAATCAAAGGCAGATAAAGAATACTTGTTTGCCTATTTAGAGCCTGGAAGTTCCCATTCATCCTTATCTGTCTGCCAACTCAAAAAGAACGACACAAGGGTTGGTGTTATAGCTCAGTGGTGCTACATTTGTCTAGCATGTATAGGACCCTGTGGTGGTTCAATCCTTACACACACACACACACACACACACGAGGAAATACATCCACCAGTACTCCAGATCTGGTATGGTAATTCTAGCTGCCAGAGTATTATTCAAAGTGTACTAGCAGCAACAGCTTGACCAATTCTCACCTGAGAAGTCCATTAACTACAGAATAATTTAAACAGAAGCCCTAACAATGGGGCCTGCTCTTAAAGCGATACATATGTGAAAAGAGATGCCATATATATAAGCTTGATTGTTTGCCTTGATTTTGTTATTGTTTTATCCTATTTTCAAATGTATATTTCTGTTTCAACACATTTCATATGTGTAGAAAATTAACTGTTTTATGTCTAGAACCAATCCCACTAAATCCAGAGGCCAGGTTCTTCTCAGGCAAACGGCACTGTGTTGCTCAGGTATCTCAGCCACATGCACTGCAATACAAATCGCTGTTGGCTGGTAAGTAAGTATTCAGTCCCCTCTCGGCCTGCAAGTTAGGAACAGCAGTAAAGAATGGAATGAACTTTCTGGTGGTGTGGCATTTTCCTGGTCTCAGGGGAGCAGACCAGCTTTGGGAACAATCATTTTGTCATCCCTGGCCTCTCTTCTAGTGTCTTATCCAGTTAGATCTGTAGCATCTGCTGCCAAAATATTTCTATTTCGGGTCACCCACGGTCACTTCTAGACATAGTCAGGCATGGTCAGCATGTGGCTGTCCAATCCGCTCCATCAAAGCTGACTCAATCTTGACTCTGTGCCTCTGAAATATAGGGATGTCTTTCCTCTGCCCTTCCCTCACACGCCACCACCGCAGGCTACCAACCTATCATTCTTATTCATGTTAGGTCAGGAGACTTTATCCCCAGGCTTCTCCATGCTTCAGCTGTAGGACTCAGGTGACCCACGGAGGCTCCCTGGAGCTAATGCTCCCCTAGACACAGAATGGGATTTGCTTACAGGTTTATTGGCAAGCATTCTGCTCGATAACACTCACAATCAGGTGAAGGACATTGTGTTGAGCAGACACAGGGTGGACCCACACTCAAGGCCCAAAGCTGATTATATAAGAAATCCTGGAACTGCAAAAATAAAAATAAAAAAATAATTAAAAAAACAGTGCCCAATGGAGAACGAGGTTTAGGTAGTATTTTAGGTCTACTATGGGGTGCCTCAGTCAGTGACCCCTTTGCCCTGGGCTGGTGCTGGTTATTTTATGAGGTTGATGTCACCCTTCCAGATGTGCAGATGGAATGAGTAAGACACTTTGGTCCTCAAGCCCCTACTATATCCAGGGATATAAATCTGGACATTTCTATCTATATGCAATCTGTCCCAAACCTCACCAAACTGTGCCAATGGAACACCCTATGCCTTCTCTCAGGTTTACAGTGAACACCTGCATTCCAATTTTCCACCTGATTTTCTTTAGGGACCCATATTTTCGTTTGTTTGTTTTGGTGTTGTTTGAACAAAGCCTAAATCGTATGAATATGAGCCTTCATCTCTTGTGTGTGACTTCTTCCAAGGGTAAAAATCTATTTTCAAATGCATTCCTCTGTACATGGTCTTCTTCTTCCTCTTAAACAATGGCCATGGTTGATGAACTAGAATAGTTATATTAATTTAGAACAGTGAAAGTCAGCTTTGTTTGACATTTCAAATGTACTAACCTTAACCTGATCAGCATACAGGTGTAAACTATTACCCCCACCACCTTTTCTTCTCTGTTGATTTGCAAAAAATACATATTTCTTTGACTGGCTGCTTCCTGCAACTGTATAAAGTGTTGAGAACTCTGACTTTTCCAAATCATCTTTAAGAGCTGTTCTGTATTGTATAAGCTAACACACATCCAGGGTTTCCCTGGGATCCTAACACTTTCTGTAAAATCTGTGAGGGTACTGGAGGCTAGTGGTCAACACCTTCTTCAGTCATTTGGCCAGGGAGGCAAAGGCCTCTCCATCTCATTCTAATCTTGTCTGTCCTGGGTACCAGAGGCAAGAACAACAGAACATGTGACCTTACCCAAGGTCTGTCCTTACACTCAGTCTCTGCTGCCACTCCTCTGAGTGCTAATGATCCTTTTTACGGTGTTAGAAGAAACAATTTTTTTGTCACCATAGTACTATGTGAGAAGAAATAGTTTCCCTTCTGACTTATAGGGAGTCTGGAAATAATCCACTCTGTATTTAGGATTGTTTCCCACAAAGAAGTCTAGTCTCCTATGGGAATCCATCCAAGGATCTTAAGGGGCCAGGTAAATCTCTCTAGATTTTTCCTCTGTGGGACTGGCTGATACTTGGTTTGAGGGACTGCTTACGCACTTATTCCCAAACAGACCTTAGCACTGTCTTTCTTATTTCTAGCTAATGAGAGGCAGGCGGAACATGAACTGCTCCATCCCCACCATGCCATGAGCAAATGCTGAGCTGGAGCACTGAAAACAAAGGCTTCCTGAAACACCACCACGTGCTGAAGTCCCCGGGCATCCAGAGGGATGCAAGTGCTGGTCTCGGAAGCTGCACCTCTGTGGGTAGTGCACTAACATTTGAAAATTCCAAACATCATCTGTCACATTCAATTTGGGTTCTTACTTTTAATATCAATGTTTCAAATTAGTCTGGCTTTCTATTAACAATAAACTAAACGCACCCAGAGGTAAAGCTCATTTAATTATGAGCTGAGGTGCACATACACAATGACTGTGTACTGAAACAACATTAATAACTTTAAACCACTCTAGGGAAGGAATCTAGATGCACCTTTATTTTTCTTCCACAGCTACTCCTGTTCTAGTGGAAGGAGCCTCAGCTTGCTTCAGGGTACATATTAGACACAGTGGAGAAGGTGGGATTCAACATCTGACTCAAATTTTCTACTACTAGCCTTCTGCTTCTTTAGTTTTCTGTGCCTCACTTCCAGCTATAGGGGAAGTGACTATCAGGTTTCTTACTGAGCTCTCACAATAAAATCCCAAACAGGCCGCCACCTCTGCCTTCGTCCCCAGCACCATCCCTCACCAAGACCATCTCTCCCTGCTCAATGAGCCAGAACATCTGTTCTCTTCCTTCCTTCCTTCCTTCCTTCCTTCCTTCCTTCCTTCCTTCCTTCCTTCCTTCCTTCAGTGTGCAGAGGTCTTTTGCACAGCAGATTTGGTTCTGTTCCAGCTGGTCTAGCTATTGGCTATTGTCTACTCATCCTTCAAGGCTGTGCTTAAGTGCCCTGTCCTTAAAGAAACCATTTGAGCAGTATCTACAGCAAAGATGAAATTAAAGTATATAAATGGTTGAATAATGAGTGGCAGATGGATGGATGGATGATAGATGGTTGGGTGTATGAATGGACGGGTGAATGGCAGGTGAGTGAATATATGGGTGGATAGATAGAGGGATGGATAGGAAGGCCTTTCCCAATCTTGCAATTTAACAAAAATATTCCTCAATTTCTTTCTTTAATGACACTACTTTATTTTATATCTCATAGCAGTTTACAATGGTATTCCAAATTTAGTGGTGATTCTTTCAGTAAGTTTTTGGGTTTTTTTGTTTTTGTTTTTTTTTTTTTGTTTTGTTTTGTTTTGTTTTTTTATTTTCGAGACAGGGTTTCTCCGTAGCTTTTGGAGCCTGACCTGGAACTAGCTCTTGTAGACCAGGCTGGCCTCGAACTCACAGAGATCCGCCTGCCTCTGCCTCCCGAGTGCTGGGATTAAAGGCGTGCGCCACCACCGCCCGGCTCTCTCAGTAAGTTTTATGGGGACAGATCTTCTACCCATGACAGGGTATACCACTTAGAAGGTACTTGCTATATACAGTAGTGTCAAGCAAATTAATGAATGGAAAACCTCAAGATTATATCATCACTGAATAACTACAAACAAAATGAAAGACATTTTTAACATTTTAAAATATTTTCATTGATATGGAACAATCTAAAAAAAATTAAATGTAGTGGGGTGAGATGGCTTAGCAGGCAAAGGTATTTCCCACCAAGCCCAGAGATCCTAACTCAATTCTCCAGAACACACATGGTGGGATGAATGGCTCCCACAAGTTATCATTTGACCTCTACCTGACGGTCTATACCCACACATACAGAGACAGAAGGAGGAAGAAGAAAATAAATAAGTGGGGTAGAGGCAACTAAAATGTGAAGAAAAGCAACATGTGGTTATTAAAATGAAAGGAAACTATAGACTAATGCAATAATTTACAGGTTGGGGATGGGTCTCAGTTGGTGAAGTCCTGGGTTCAAGGGCCACCACTACAAAAAATCAGGCAGTGGTATACTCGTGCACTCTTGGCACTCAGGAAGAACAGTAGTTCTAGATCATCCTCGGCCACATAGCAAGTTTACAGCTAATCTTGGCTACATGAGACTCTGTCTCCAAAATAAAATGAAGCCACTTGTAGACAGCCCACTTAGACACAAAGCATCAACAAAACATGCCCATAATCAAGAGGAAAATGACTTCAAAGACTCAAACCTTTTTAAAAGCAGCATTCACCCAGTTACTGTTTATACAGAACAACTCGTGTATATGATTAAGTGGTCATGAAACTAATTTCCCATAAGAGTAGCAAAGATTTATTCCTTTATCAGATGTTTTTAAAAAATACCTTTAAAAGTGTTCTCAGGAAGTGGTACAGAGTCCTTCAGATGCCTTTTCTTCTGTGTTCAGAACTGAGCTTCTCCTGCTCCCAAACCATCACAAACGTGTGGCAGTGGTGGAGGAACACCAGCTCTTCCAACTGTGATTGGCAGTCAGAATAGTGATGGCGAAGGTGCCCGGCAGACAAAGTACCCAGCGGGGGCATGGCCATGAGAACCTGCCAGCCAGACCAAGGCTACAACTGTCGAATAACTAGGAGTCCCAGGGGCTGGATGTGGACATTGTCCTGTGGTCAACCAAGGGCAGGGTCTCTCTGGGTTTAGCCCAGGTAAAAGGACAACACACTTGAGGTCAGACTCTAGGTGCTGGGCCAGAGATGAAGACCTCACAAGTCCATCCACTGAACTACTATTTTCAATGTCTTCTTATCAGCTGGCTTTAAGATTCCCTAGTCAATGTTTTGTTCCGTTTTTCAAAGTTCGGCATTTGTTGTGTATCCATCACTAAGAGACATGTTCTAGCCCCTTTGAAGTTTGCTTTTCAAATGACAAGAATGAATATACTACTTAAAATTCACTAAGTACTTGCTGAGATAATTCGTGCTAAAAATGATGGCATTGCATTAGGAATCATATGAAACAATTTGAATGTATCAGATCAATGTATAAAATCATGTTAAGACAATACAGCAACGTTTCCTTGATGAATACTCAAGATTATTTATTCAAAGCCAGTTCATGAGCCCAATACAAACTCACAGACCCAGAATCCATCAAAGAATAAACTTAGCATGTATATACCTAACAAGTGACCCAGGCACTGTTAGCAAGGAAGTAATGATTCATCAGAAAATACATTAGGACCACCACATGGGAGTCTCTCAGGATAAGGCTGGGCCTGCACAACATTTGAAAATGCTCACCACTGTCTTCACATACACGTCGATGAAAATTCAGGCCGAAAGGAATATTTGACATATGTCTAAGGTATAGAAACAAGGGATAATTGCGGGTAGGCCGTTACATGGAAATGATGGTTCATACTTATTTCTAAAAAAAGCAAAACCCACTTCAACCCAGAAATACAGTTGGACTGGCATGTGAGTCATCAAGGAGCTGAAGGCTTCTAAGTGTCCACGTCTGTCACAGGAGGGCCCAGTCTAGGAATGTTGGGTCACTAAGTTCATCCACTTAGGACAGTTAGTTTTGGGGGTGCTGATATTCAACACGCCTCCACATGGCTTCCCCCCATGTCACAGCATCATCTACAGACTTGTAGTTCTATGTAATCTTGTGTACACGATTGATCTTTAAATAAGTAAAATAATAAAATGGTGATCTGCTAAAGATCACATTTCAATTTAATTAGCACTAAGCAATATAATTTCAAGGTTCCAAATAAAAGATCAAATTGCTCTTCAGAGAAGCTCCCAGGCCCACCCCCTTGATTCCTCTTCAGATGTTTCCGCACACATGCAAATGCAGTAGGACGCTGCACACTGCATGCATGGTCTCTTGCCTTCCTTTTTCCACCTACTACAACTCAGGGATTTTTTTCCATGCCAGTACTCAGAAAGTTTCCCCCACTGGTTTTCAATAACCATAATATTTCATTTTAATTTAGTTCTATAAAGTTCTAGATTAGATTTTCACCATTATTTTTACCAAGACGCACTTGTAATTGGAAGTGTGTGTGTGTGTTAAAAAATTACAAGGTATCTCAACTCAGGCCACAAAGAAGCAGACACCAGGGCAGAATGAGACATACAGCAGATTTACCAGCAGGCACAGAGGGCAAGCATGAAGGCCACAGGAAGCAGAAATATGCCTTACATCCTGATACTTGTAAAGGAAGGAACTGTGTAGAGGAGTCTCAGGTCACAGCAGCCTTATAGAGTTTCAGCTAAACCAGTAAAACACAGAAGCTACCACTCATAAGGCGGCCTAGGTGGAGATGGAATGGCCTGTTATACTCTCACTGTGCCCAGTGACTGACTGGCTACAGCTTTGGAAGTATGTGTTCGTGGTATAAACACTGTTAGGGTTGGGAGGCACGAGTGAGAAGCTATTCGCCCACCTCCCCACAGCTCTTGAAGATTCACATGGTATGTGTCCATGGCCAAAAGATTCTCTTACATTGCAAAGATCTCTGCACATTCAGAGAAGCTCTCGTGGGAGCTTTCAAATGGGAACTTAAGTGGACAGCAGCAGCCCCTGACTCTCCAGTTGGGCTTGAAGTTAAAATGATTTTCATCTTCTCCCTCCTTAGCTACCACATGAATAGGTTCTGATGACTTATCTGGTGGTTTCTGGAGTCAGATCCCTGTAGAAGCCTTACCCTTCTCAGACTAGGATTGCTGCATGTATACACCGATATTTACAAAGGGTTAGGGGGATTCCCAAAGCACCCCTACATACCACCTTTGTTCTGACATATTCTCTGTCCTCCTCATATAAAAGCCCCCTCCTGTCCATGAGGATTGACCATACCAGTACAGTGACTGCTCTTTCATATGCTGACCTGAGGGCACAAGACAAGGGGGATTTCCAGGCAGCAGCCAGTGTCTGACGCTCAACAGTATTCTTCCTTTATCCTGTGCCAAGAATACTTCCTTTTGGGGGAGCCCAAAGTTGCAGGGTTGGCAACGTAATTCAGTGGTAGATACCATGTGTGAGGACATGTAAAAAGAATAATCCCGAGAAACTCACTGAATCTGAGAGTAAGTTGGATACCGCTGCTTTCACCTCTCAGTTCCCCAGTCTACATGGTGTTCCCATTAGGGATGACCCCAAAGGTATTCACATCTACATATCGCTGCCTTATACATTCATGACTCCAGAAGAACTCGGTTCTTCTCCTTCAAGGTCCCTAACCCAATGACCAGGCCACTTCCCAGGACACATATATATTTGCACATTGGGTCATATTTCCACTCACATAAAACATATAGTGATATTCACTGCTATCGCAGCTCTGTCTAGATTTTCACACAGTGATGCACCTCCATTCATTCCCAGCTTCTCACACACATCAAGCCCATCTGTCTATCAGCTGAGTGCAGTGTCTTCCTGCTTTAGCTCACAGTATGAAATCCTAATCTAGGCACAGGAGGAGCAGAAGAAAGATCACTAGGACTAGGACAACCCCAGAGCGGGGCAAGGAGGTCTGCGCCATCCGTTCTGCCAGCTTCTTTTGCCCTCTGGTCCTCTCACCTTGATACTGTGTTCATTAAATGAACTTAAAACAGATTGCTTTTGGGGCTGGAGATATGGCTCAGTGGTTAAGAGCATTGCCTGCTCTTCCAGAGGTCCTGAGTTCAATTCCCAGCAACCACATGGTGGCTCACAACCATCTGTAATGAGGTCTGGTGCTCTCTTCTGGCCTGCAGGCATACATGGAGGCAGAATGTCATGTGTACATAGCAAATAAATAAACTTATTTATTTAAAAAAAAACCAGATTGCTTTGAACCCATAGAACATTTTCGTGACAGGTTCAACAAGACCCCAATCATGAAGAACATTTCTTTAAGAATGGAATTAGGTCCTACCTATGGTAAAATGTTCCCTTCAAATAACTTACCAAGAATTGTTTCTCAAAAGATATGCAATTCTTGGTTACAGATGATCTGGCCTTGCTAGATTCCACCCCAACCCCATCTACACTGGGACACACTGGGAGTTGCCACACGTCAAAGCATGTTTTAACAATATGTCCAATACCTCTGAATTTGTGTGAGCCTATGGTCTAAGAGGCTGAGCAGTTTGAAGCGCAGACTGAGCCTCAGATCGCCTCGGATAAAACCTTGCCCTTCCTGAGTTCTCTCAAGGTTAGACAGCTCCTTCCACAGTCACTTCTCACCAAAGCTGGAGCAGGTTTGAAGTGTGGCTCCAAGGCCCAAGAGGCTTGCCTGGTGCTCAGTATCCTTTACGAGTTAAGGAACACAAAATGCACCAAGCTTCCTCTTCTGCTGGAGGGACATTATGGGTTCTGCTGGAAGGAGCAGGCCTTGATGCAAGCACTTCAGCAGATCAAGTGTCCCGGCAGTTGGAGGCCGACTGCTAACACTCGTTCTCCTCACTGTAGGCTCTCTTGACGAACATCTGAGCACTGAGCCACCAGGGCTACACAGTTTTGAAGCCTGTATGAGCTTTCAAAAAGCAAGTTAAAACAAAAAAAAAACAAGTCAAGGGAAAGTGGCAAGTGAAACCCAAGAGATAACCCAATGCTAGAGCATGATGGAGACGAGGAACAGATGTGGGCCCTGGCTGTCATGCTGAGGAGACAGGGCGGGCCACAGCACCTGATGAGGATAAACGCTCCCCTGTCATACAGCTGGAGGGAGCTTTCTCTATGCTTGCCCATTGTTTCAGACCTCATCCCCAAGCTCTTAATTTCATTCTTCATTTATAATTTACATTTCATTTACTACCTAATAATTGATTTTTTTTCTCTCCTTCAGCTCTGAGTCATTTAGGTGACTTACTCCCAGGTTGTACTTTCCACAATATTGGATGCCTCCCTTCTTTAGTCAGATGCTTTGTGAAAAGGTTATCACATCAGTTTTCACTAATTTTAGTCTTAACACCAACACTCTCAAATATGCTTCTCTGTTCCCTCACCATACCCAATTTGTGGTATTTCAAGTCGTGAGTTGACTTTCCGAACTATTTTCAGAACCAGCTCTGTAATTCTATGTGCTGTATTTGAGAGATTATAGCAAGGCAAGGTCTTGTCTTCTCAGAGGCCAGGCACCCCTTGGCCCAGCAGGTCTCTTTCCTCACAACCTCAGACATGAATTCCTCTCATTCCTTACTTTGTAGGGTGTCTCTGTTTCAGGAGTTCCTTCCACCAGAGTGTCTGGAAGGTTGAACTTTGCTATATCCAAAAGCTAAACAATGTGCCATGATTCCAAAAATAAGTTCAACCACAGCAGTCCACAAGATCACTCTGTTCTCTGAGATCTTAGCCACTCTGTATGTGGCTCTTCTTGGCTGATTCCTGTGTGCTTCTAGTATTTTGTTGTTGTTGTTGTTATCTCCTGTGTCTTTAGAGATCTTCCAAAGACCTTAAAATCCAAGTTCTCAGACATATATCTCCAAGTCCACACATATCTCCAAATCTAAGGTGAATAGCACATTCACATTTTATTATTTGATTCTAGTCTTCATATGATTTGTTTATTTGCTTGTTTGTCTGAAGCAAGGTTGTCCTGGCTAGCATACGTACAATTTACCATGTCAATTTCTGCCCTTGCCATTTCTGTAAGACTCAGCTGTTGTTTTTTGCTGTAATCAGACTGTTTCTAAATTACACTTAGCCTCTCCTGCAGGGCTGCCTGGCTGTACCAGTCAGCAAGTATCCAGGTTGGCCTCCAAGTTTACAGGAATCCTCTTGCCTCTGCTTCGGGAATGCATGATCATACCCAGCTGCTTCTGGTCTTCAAAACAGACCTGAGAATCACTCTAATCTTCAAGCTTACTACTCCCGCTCATTCCCTTTCTCTGTCAATACCTTTTTCAATGCTAGAGTGTCCCTGAAACCAACCATGAGTCTTCTTATTGGATATAGATGCTGTTATAGAAGTCCTCATGTAGTTTTCCCCATTAGGAAAAACAGGCAGAGGGCCACAGGGACAAGCTATGGGTAGAAACCAAAGCACTGCCCTTGAGATTTACACGTGGCTCAGCTGGTGTTTTTACATAGGAATTAAGACTGTTTCTAAATTAGACTTAGTCTCTAGGGCAGGACTGCTAGATACTAGCCAACAAGGATCCAGCAACTGCACTGAAAATCTGAAACCATTATGTTAAAGGTTGGAACACAGCAACTATCCTAAAACTAAGGAGGTTGGAAAAGGACGGCAGTAAAACAGGGAATGAGCTCACCGAATGGGGTAGGAAAGGAAAGGGGAGAGACAAGAAGGATGGGTTTCACAGAAGCCAAAGAGATGAATTCTTGCAGCCAGGTTTGTCGCTGTCACTAGCAGGACAGGAGCTGAAGACAAAGCCATTCCACCTGTGAAACAGCGGCTAGCTAGGTGCACTTCGATAGACTAGAGCAGTCACAACTGAAATCAAGTGATATGAGAATCAGAGATGGGCAGATAAGATTGAACCGTGACACACATCAAGAAAGTCTGACGTTTTTGAGAAAAGACAGAGGACTTGACCAGGACAAACCAAGATATGGAAGGAACCAGAGAATATCTTCTGGATAAGAGGAAAAAGCTAGAGCAAACAGAGAAGAGAACGGGAACTGACTGACGTCTTAGAGAGGGAAAAGACTTTTCTCTGTTGTCTGGGGGTGATGGATGAGGGGTAATTTATGCCTCCAAAGGGGGATAATGAGATCTAGGTCCTTCCTCTCTTTCCTTCTCAGCTTCCTATGAGATCACAGGTTTCCTCCTTTACATATCCCTCTCCTATCACGCACTTCCTCCCCACAGGCACAAAGGCAAAGGGGTCAAGCAAGCATAGACCAAAACCAACAAAGCTAACACAGATGCTAAGTCCTAAAGATACGTCACCACCACCCTTTTCCTTTGTGAAGGAAAAGACAGGTCCTCTGTTTATCAGGACAGTGTTATGGCTGACAGGGGCTGGAGGACAGTGATGAACATCTGGAGCTGGCAGGAAGAGATCTGCCACCAGGCATGGGTTCTCTGCGTTCGGCTCAGTCACAATCTATGGAGGCAATAATTAAATGGTTGTGACTGTGTCCACAAGGTGCTTCCAAGAACAGGGGATAGAAAATGGTGGCTCAGGATTAAGGATGGACAGACCGATGTACTAGAAGCCACTATGAACTGAAAAGGTGACCGAGTGCCAGGGACAGAGAGGCAGAAATGATTACAAAGGCTTCCAGGCAGACAGGACTCAAGGAGCGGTCTTTGACTGCTTCTTAAGGAACAGAGGGAAAGATGGAGGAATGCACTCACGGAGTGAAACTGTCAAGTTCCCATCATCAGAACTGGCCTACGTCTAGGCCAATGGTGGGTCTAAGGCTGCGTCTGAAGATGTGAACTCTAAGGTGAAGGTCACAAAGCTGCAAAACGTGAAAAACACTCAGAGGCCAGGGTGGTGTTGTGTGGCATGATGGCAGGGGATACCAGACAGATGAGGAGGAGTGAAAGAGCCACCTTTTTAAAGAGCGCAGGGCAGTGACCTAAAGATGCTGGCAAGAGCAGCCTCTGAAGTCATGAGCAAAGAGTTCGAGTCTCAAACAGAAGCACTACTAAGAGGAAAATAAATTACTTACTTTCAGTTTTTTAACCCCTATTACCCAGCAGCCTACTAATCTCCCTGCTGTATGTTTTTGGGTTTTGTTTGCAATGAGGAGACCAAACCCAGAGCCTCACGTGTGCTAGGCGAGCATACCTCCTGTGAGCTACCTCAGTCTCGGTAGATTTGCATGATTTGGGGGACATCCTCTCCTACATGAGCACATCCTTCCACAACCAAGTCCTCTCGTTTACTCTTTTTTATTTTTTCCTTCAAATTCTAGACAGTAGCACTATAAATCATTTAGCCAAAAAGAAATGAAAACCATCTCTACCGTCCATCCTTACTTCGCATCCAGGCTGGTTCCTGCTCCTACCCGAGGGCTCTCAATGTGCTCTCCAATAAAAACCAGTAATAAGAGACCACCTGAAGCCATGGTGCGGGCACAAGCCTGCTATCCATGAACTTGGGAACGGGGGTATAGCAGGAGCATCAAATGTTCCAGGCCAAGACAGCAAAACCCGCTTTCAAAATCTTTTAAAGGGCTGGGGATATATTCAGTGGTAAAGTGCTTGCCTAGCCCTGGGTTCAATCCCCAGTATAGAAAAAGTAGATTTGAAAAGCCTTAGCACAAGTTCTGGTATGCAGTAATAACCATAAAAAAATGAATATCATTAACTTTGGAATTCTTCTGATTTCAGGCTGTCTGGAAGCTTCTGTTTCCTAATTCTTTTTATTTATTAAGCACAATTTAAATTTTTATGAACCCTTATTACAAATAAATCATTTAGGCTGCTTGACTTTGTAAATCAATCTAATAACATTCACTTTGAATTAAATAAATCATTTTAATTCTATGTACTTCATTATACACTTTAATTCATATTCCTTAATAAACACCCATACATTAGCCCTTCTGTCATACATAAACTTTTTATTAAAATTCTCAATAATTCTAATGAAATCAAATCACAAAGTAAAAAAATAACAGCACCACTGAATTCTAAGCAAAACCTCCTTACCAACGTGAGAACTGGACATGCACCGAAGCAGCTTACAGTTTGTTGTACATAAGTTTTAGAAACATGTAACGGCGGGGTTTTATGCACAAAGGAGAAGAAGCTGCTCAGAGTGGTAGCTGTTGGCCCCTGGACTTGCTGACCTCCCCCATCCCACCTGTCACACCAACTTTCACATTCTCTTCTTACTAATCCAGTCTTAAAGCTAAATTCAACTCCCCTTATCCAGGGCAAAGGTTCAGAGAGAGGGAACATAAGGACATTTCTAACCCTGACTCCGAAACTGCACCAGTATTCCCGGGCTAGGAAATGCTCGCTCGGCACCTCTTCCCCTTCTCTCCACAGCCTTCCACCAGGGCCATGCAACCTCAGTGCTTAGGTTTCCATACACAGCTGTGTGTGACGGAAACGTTTCTTTGTGATGCCATCAGGAAAATGGAAACATGGCTTACACACTTGGTTGGTTGAAAAATTGTTTGGAAGACAAGACAGTAAAAATTCAATACTAGCTTTCTTCCGCGAGAGTCAGTTTCACTGAAATTGAACAGTTCATATCCAGCTCAAGGGTCTCCATTTTCCTTAAGGTTCTGTGCAAGGAAGGTTAGCTACAAGCAGAGATTAAGAAGTAAACAGCAATGTCGGCGTAGGTTAACCATGACTTTCCCTGCGCCACGAATGACTTCGTAACAATAGCAGGAGCCAGAAAACTGGGATGTCCAGGACACACCATGGAAGTTTTCATTTGGGGAGAATTGGGGGGGGGGGGGACAAATACTTATGGGCAGGGGCCTTAAAGAACACATGGATCCTAACACATAGAGAAGGTCCCAAACCAAAACCCAACAAATACCAAAATATGAATGCTTCCTCTGGGAAAAAAGGCAATTGAAAGACAGAAAAGAAAGATTAGTTCGAGCCGAACATCAGAACAGGTGGGACTCAGTCGCTCCATGTGAGTCCAGATTCTGGTGCTTCTCATAACAGAGGAATGGAGTTGTAGCTCAGTTACAAAGCCGTGGGCCCTCAATTTCCCAGTGGCCTAAATCAATCCCCAGTCCAGGACAAGATGCTAAGCAAGATGCTAATTATTTCAGGCCACTGGGGTAAGCACTATTCCTGGCCACTGGGAGCAGCACCATGGATGAGGGTTTCTGATTCTCTTTGGTGATTTGGCTCAGTGTAAACAGAATTTTTTTTTCTGGTCTTTCAGACAGATAGGCAGGAAAGGCTCCAGATCTGAGAGAGGCCACTCTGCTAAGGAAAGACTCTGTTTCCCTTGTGTCTTTTTGACACCTTTCCTTACATTTTTATCTGATTATCAACTACCTAGTGAGCATCCTGTGTGTTCACTTGGTCAGGCAGGAGGCTCTCAGCCTGAGGAAGAGCAGAAATGCATTGCAGAGCTGTTTCTCCGAGAGGCCTTCTGAGACCCTGGCTTGTGACTTCCCCCACTGACACTGGGAATTGAAGGGAGACCAGTGGCTCCCGTTGAGAGAGCCTTTACTTAGTGACCCAACTCCCCTATTGCTAATTCTTGAATTCTTCACCAGGAACTACCATCATCACAATATACCAAGTGTTTACCTAACATAGAAAGAGAAAGGCAATCCTGGTATTTCCGTTCAGAAAATGATGAGAAAGGTTGAAAGGTTTGGAGGTTTCTGGAGTGAATTCTGCAAGGCAGTGCTGCTGCAGGAGAGTGGATCAGCTGACACCTGCCCTGGGTTTAGTAGGTCACATATTCTTTGTCCCTTTAGAGGAGTGTTTTACTTCCCATATCTCTCCTTGAAAACTTCTGTTTACTTTCTTAAACCGTGGGCACCACTGGAGAGGTCCCAGGTGTACATTCCAGGCACTCAAACAATATACACACACTGAGCGTGTTTGGGTACCCAGCTCCAGGCTGAAGAATTTCTGAAGTTGAGAACAGATGAGGGAACGGGCTGGAATGTAAAAGACAATGCCCTATGCGCCTGCAAAGCCAGATATAAAACCTATCATTATTACAAAAAAAAAAAAAAACTAACCAATTTACACCATGCTTTTTCAAACTGCATTGCTCGCTCTCGGAATCTTCATTAAAGAAATGCAGACATGTGCCCTGAAATGGGTAGGTGTAAAAGAACATTCTGCACAATTATATCTAGGCTGCCACAGATTTATCACATGCAGACATATATTTGGAGCATATTAATTCATGATGACAGCTGCGCATGGCAAATCCAACAGTGCACAAGTTGGAATGCTGGAGAAAAATGCAACTACAAACCCCATGCAGACACACACACACACACACACACACACACATACGAGTTTCCCCCTCTCCATACACGTGGCCTCACTTACTGAGATTTAACACAACTGAAAAGCCCCCAAACACCGGAGATTCCCGCAGGCGAATGCTTGCCCCCCCAACACCGGCAGCCGCGCTTTCATCCACAGGCTTGACGGTCGCACGTCCCAGAGTACACTCGCCTTCCCACCCACGTCCTTCTGCGCGGACACACGTGCGTCCAGCGCTCGCGCGCAAGCAGCCGGCGGGGAAGCGCGGCCCCGGGGGCTGGGGGCAGGGCCCGGCGGGCGGGCGGGCAGGCGCGTCGTGGGGCCGGGCCTCGGCGCCCAGGGAGGGGACGAGGGGCGGGCGCGGGGCGGCGCCCGGCTCACGTGGGCGGGCGGGAGCAGCTGAAGGTCCGCTCGGGAGCCTGGGCTGTCCTCTCGCGCGCGGCGCTGGCCGGGGCGGCGGTGGAGGAGGCGAGAGGCGGCGGTGGCGGCGGCGAAAGAGGAGGGGAGGACGGGGGCGGCGTCGGACTGGAGCCGATCGGCGGTGCGAGCTGCCCGGGGCGCAGTCGTGAGCTCGCCCGCCGGGCCCCCACTCCTGAGCTACACCCTGCCGTGCCCAGCTCTGCCGGCGTCCGTGCCCCCGCGGCGAGCGCGCCGGGGCTGCCCCCCGAATGACGGGCGGAAGGTTCGACTTCGACGATGGCGGCACCTACTGCGGCGGCTGGGAGGAGGGCAAGGCGCACGGGCATGGCATCTGCACGGGGCCCAAGGGCCAGGGCGAGTACTCTGGCTCCTGGTCGCACGGCTTCGAGGTGGTCGGAGGCTACACCTGGCCCAGCGGCAACACCTACCAGGGCTACTGGGCTCAGGGCAAGCGGCACGGGCTGGGGGTGGAGACGAAGGGCAAGTGGATGTACCGGGGGGAGTGGTCACATGGTTTCAAGGGGCGCTACGGGGTCCGGCAGAGCATGTCCACCCCCGCCCGCTACGAGGGTACCTGGAGTAACGGGCTGCAGGACGGGTACGGCGTGGAGACCTACGGGGACGGAGGTGAGCAACGTCGGGCTGTGCCGCGGGCTAGTGCGGTGGGCTCTCCTGGGCTGCGGGGACATGGGGAGGACGCGAGGCGCACGTGTCCGGAAACCCGCCAAAACACCTGGGGAGCTTCCCACCCCTCCCACCACCACCACCACCACCACCTCCACCCCTCGGGAAGACTGCGTGGTACGGGACTGGGGAGCCAGGGTCTGCTGCGATCTGGTTCCCCGGGCGAGCGCGGTGTCCACACCCGGGGAGTTAGGCGTGCATGTACCTGGCTGGGGCCAGTGCTGCGCTGCCATCAGGAGGGCTGGGCAGGAGAGAGGACGCTGTCACTTGAGCCCGTCACATTACGTTCCTGATCCCTCCCTCTCCGGGCCGGGTTTGAAATCGCCACTGTTGGTGGAGTTAGACGGACGCCTTGGGCAGCGCGGCTGCTGGTCTGTGCTGACCGCCCCGCGGTTTGGTTTCATGTGGAGTCTCGTATTTCGCTTCTGGTCCTCTAGTTAGCCTAAAGATAGAAGCCAGAACCCCATAAGTAGGATGTTGGGGAGTTGGACCTTATGGAGGGTGTATTTTGAAGTGTCCTAGTTATGGGCAGCGAAGAGACCACCCAAAGCAGGTGAAATTCTTAATTTTCTCTCTAATTTGGCTCCGTGAAGTACTTTGAATTAGCAGCACTGTAATCTTTGCTGACCTGGAGATCTTTGGGCAAATTACTGATAAAAGCGCGTTAGGAAAAAGGCGACAGAATTGCCATTTTAAAAAAAGAAAAAAGTTTAAAAGAGTGTAGAGAATGCTATATTCCTAATATACATTAAAGGGTGTGGCCTAAACACACCTGGAAGCAATGTGTAAACTGTGTATATTATAAGTCAGGATTCATTTTTCTGTCTAGGAAGAGCATACATTAGTGAAACAGGTGTCAAAACTTGATTAATTTCTTTGAAAACAAAGTCGAGGGAGACGAATGGCTTATGTTTTGGCGAAGTAATTTTTCTGATAATAAACAAAATCATATTTAATTGAAAAGGGTCGTAGGAGGCTCTGTCACCTTTTGGAATTAATCCGCTTCAGAGCTGGAGGATAGTGAAGGGATCCAATTAAAAGTTTCTCCAGCCCACTGAAATCCCGTTATGCGATTGCTTATATAAAAGCTTATACAATTTGTACACTTCACTTGCTCAGAACACTTGGGCCGTGTTTCAAATGCAAAACAGCAGAATGGTAGGATTTTAAAAAGACATCTTTTCACCCTCCAGTATAAATAAAGGCTATGGGTCTCATGGATTAAAGGGGGGAGGGTCTCTATACTTTTCTATGGACCCTGAGTGCCTTGGTAGTTAACAGGGACCTTGAGGATTTGAAACTAGTAGAAAATAACTTGTTAACAGCATTATGAATGTTTGTTTCTGACTGGATTTTATTGGGAGCGCTAGCTCTAATATAACAAAATTCTATGTTCATCGGTGGAAAAATTGTTTTTTTTAATGTGATTGTTGTATAGCCCTTATTTAAAGAGCATAAAATAGACTTATTTTTATTGTAATCTAATTACAATGTAGGCTTCTTTTAAAAGATAAAACTAATTCAATGAAACCTGGTGGTTTAGAGTATCCATTATACCTAGTAATCAAAAGGCAGAGAGCACAGTAAAAGTCATGGCTGTGCCTGTGTTGTTTGTAAGGCCAAATACACCTCCAAATGGCTATGAATAATCTGCCTTCTGTTTGAAACCAACTTTGAACATTTTAAAAGACAAAATTCGGCATCACCATAGGACTGTAGATTTCCTTTTCTACCAAAAAAAAAAACAAAAACCAAGAAACCCTGGTGTGCTATAATAAGAACAAAATTTCAATATGCAGTTCACTTTTGCATGCCTTTTCTGTGCTGGTCAGTTTCTCACGTCACCACATTTTATTAGAAAGTTCGTGATTTAAAAAAAATTGGTCTAAATGGAGCTATGGTGCCACAGTTTATTCATATGGAGGTTTAGTCCAAGTGGAAGTGGGAGCATCAGCTTCTTTATTCCTAAGCGTTAGCTTAATTCTGCCTCCTTGCCCGTGCATTTCGGGTGACAGTAGAGAGGGAAGTCGTAATAAAGAGAAGTATCACTTTATTTCACTAGAGATTTCTGTCAAATGTTGCTGAAATAGAAACTCCCTAAATATTAAGAACCAAAGGCATGATATTCATGAAATTCAAGTCTAGATTCCCAGATTCTTTTCTGCAAATTCCAATCTGCTAGACTTTTTTAAAATCCTGCTATAAGACTATGGAAGATATCTATAAAGATCCACTGTTCTGTTTATGTATTTGGCTGGAGGGGTCATTTGTAGCCCAGGCTAGCTTCAAGCTGAGGATGACCTTGAACTATAAGCATTCTGCATCTACCTCTCCGGGACCAGGTGGGGATGGAATCTAGGCATCATTCACACCAGACAAGCGCATCACCAATAGAACGACAACTTCCACCTCGTCCATGTGTTTCTGTTTTCTTTTCTTTTTTAACAGAATTATAGCTGCATATAGCCTTTCAAAGCATGTAAGTTTGGCACACAGAAGTCCAAGTTTGGCTAAAATTCATTCCAATTTGGATGCCATTCATTACAATATTGTGCAGTTAAGATAGATAGACCTTTAAAAAATCAGTTCTCAAATGAACAAAATGTGAAATAAAACCTGAAAAAAATCCTTTGTTTTCGTATTAGATACGCACTGGAGTTTAGGGGTGGAAAATAGTAAATCACATCTCCTTTTGAACAAAAGAACTTGGAGACTACATGCTTCATAAAGAAATAGTTTCTGTTTTCTTGGTTCATTAACTAAAGCAAACCTCTTTAAAACTTCAGATCAACTACTTAGAATTTGAACAAGCTGGTTTCTAGTGGTGTTGTGGACGTCCTGGAGTAATTCTTTCCAATACTGTGATTTTACAGCAACATGGAAGGTGATGTGCACCTTTGCTCCTTGTCCCTGCCCTGTTTCATAGCCCCAAAGATATTTAAACTTTCTAATTACTGCTGTCCTTTAAACAGCCTGGATGTTGGAGCTGTCATTTGGAGGAAAGTGGGCACTAGTTGTCCATCATTGTTTCGGATCTGCTAAGATGGGATTGTTATGTTTTAAAAGACTAAATACTTAAACCAAATAGCATCTTTCCAAATTATTTTACCAAACTCATTCTGTAGAAAAGTTAGAATGGGATAGGAATATGGCATTTTAAAATAATAAAGTGTTGGTGATTTGTTTTAGTGTGTGTATAAGGTTATATAAACTTTCATCATACTATTTAGATTTTATCTAGGAAAAGTCAAAGTTGAAAGTTTTCAATAATTCAGTGTCTTTTCCTATTGGGGCAGCAGTGTTTGGAGATAGCTGTTTTTCATTATCATGGAAAACAAAAAACCCTTAACTTTTTTTTTTTTTAGACAGGGTCCATCCAGCTGTGTAGCCCAGACTGGCTGGGAGCACACGACCCTCCTGCTGCCTCAGCCTCCCAGCTGCTGGCATTGTGGGCATGTATTCCCATACTCAATTCCTGAGATGTTTGTATGTAACAATCTTAGCCTGTTTAGAGAGCTGCTGTGCCCCACCCCCTTCAGGAGTTCATAGGTATGAAGATCTCCCTACACTATGGCAGTCATAGTACCAGACCCCTTCATATTTCATTGTTGCCCCACCGTTGTTGGTTTATATGATATAAATATGTCAGCACAAGAAGAGAAGATGGTCTTGAAACTAATCCAAACCTTTGTCTTAGGAACAGTGCCTATTCACACAGTGATGTAACACCACTAGCTCGCACAAGCATGGTGATACTTGTAATCCCGACATGTTGGAGGCTAAAGCAGGAGGGTTGAGAGTTCCAGGCTAACCTGAGCTACATACTAAGACACCGCCCTAAGAAATAACAGTACTCCCAATGGAATTAACACTTTTTGTATTAAAAATAAATATATTCCAACCACTGGAAACCTACAAGGTGATGTAAAATATGAAGTGTAATCAAAAGACAGAACATGATCAACATAGACTGTAATCATGATTTATTTTCTGTGACAATGGAAATTGTTATGAACAACACCAAAGTAGTTACATTTAAATTTTCTTCCAGATAGCTGTTCTGGGGTTATACTAAGGATAAAAATTTGCCTTTAATTAAAGAAAATGGCCTTGACTTTGAAAATTCTAAGCTCCTTAGTTTAGCCTTCATTTCCTTCAAAGAATATTCTAAAACCCCTATCAGGTTATTTTTAAACCTATCTTTGGTTATTAAGTAGTAAAAGTCACTGAAAATAAGCTTATTTTATATGTATATATTATATTCCTATTATATTATGTATTTATACTCTAGTTAGACTACTTTTTAAAAGTATAATATTCATTGAAAAAATGATCTGGATCAACAAAATTTTAATGGACACTGTCAAGTATTCAATGAAATTTTAAAAAGTTTCATTCATCCCATTGGTTCTTTCAAGCTCTTTAAACATAGTCTCCGGGCACCCGGAGACCACAGGACACATAAGCCATGAATGAGTCTGAAACATTTGCCTTCCTTTGAGAATCAGTTCCTGCCCTCGGGCATTTGCAGTGTGTGGTGAGACTGTCAGTGCTCTGGCTGAGGCTAGGGAGAGCCATACAGAGCATGGCCAGGAGAAAACCAATTTAGTAAGTAATATGCTGCTGTGCCCCCCACCCACTGCTGTCAGGTCTTCAGGACTCAACAGCTTGCCCTTCCCTGAGTGTAGGATGGTTCACGTAGTAAAAGAACCAAGACAGCTCCTTACACAACTCATATCCCAAGTATTCTGATCACTGTTACTAATGTTAAACCTTCCTGCTTTTTAGGCATCGACCTCAAAATCATTTTCAGTTCAGTTAGTAAGACTGCGTTTGAAACCATGGCTAAAATACATTGTGTGGCAAGACTGCCCCATTAAAATCTTTCATGCTTGCAGGAGGAGAAAGGTGATTCCCAATGATCACTCTTGGTATTATGGGGAAAATGTGGTTCACAGCTCCCAGTGTGTAACTCACTGATGAAGCATTAGCCTAGTATGTGTAAGGTCTTAGGTTCAGTTTCCAGAGAAACACCCTCACCAAACAATGGTTTCTATGCATGCCTACCACTCATAAAAATTTAAATGAAAAGCAGAAGTCTGGCTATCATTAAAGCCATAAGAGTTAAAGTCATTCACAGGTGGATGAAAAGTTACGAAGTTGCCCCAAGAAGTGTGTTGAATTTAACCCTGGCTCCTCCTGCCCAGAGTACTGTTCTCTCTGTGCAGATGCCGTCCACCAAAACTCATCCCCCTGCTGATCTGTTCTCTCGAAGGTACCTACCAGGGCCAGTGGGCTGGAGGCATGCGGCATGGCTACGGCGTGCGCCAGAGTGTGCCATATGGCATGGCCACGGTGATCCGCTCCCCACTGCGCACCTCGCTGGCCTCACTGCGGAGCGAGCAGAGCAATGGCAGTGTGTTGCACGACGCTGCCGCCGCTGCCGCAGACAACCCGACTGGCACCAGAGGTGGCTTCGTGCTTAACTTCCACGCGGACACAGAACTGGGCAAGAAGAAGGGTGGCCTCTTCCGACGGGGCTCCCTGCTTGGCAGCATG
The DNA here is from genome assembly GCF_037038515.1 of Microtus pennsylvanicus. NCBI lineage: Eukaryota > Metazoa > Chordata > Mammalia > Rodentia > Cricetidae > Microtus > Microtus pennsylvanicus. Next base: position 29,667,533 of record NC_134583.1, on the reverse strand, counting down.
AAACTGCGCAAGTCCGAATCCAAGTCTTCCATCTCCAGCAAGCGCAGCTCGGTCCGCAGTGATGCAGCCATGAGCAGAATCAGTTCCAGTGATGCCAACTCCACCATCAGCTTCGGAGACGTTGACTGTGATTTTTGCCCTGTGGAAGATCACGTGGATGCCACCACCACGGAAACCTACATGGGCGAGTGGAAGAACGATAAGCGCAATGGCTTTGGCGTCAGCGAGCGCTCCAATGGCATGAAGTACGAAGGCGAGTGGGCCAATAACAAGAGGCATGGGTACGGCTGCACCGTGTTTCCCGATGGCTCCAAGGAAGAGGGAAAATACAAAAATAATATCCTAGTCCGTGGAATAAGGAAGCAGCTTATACCAATCAGAAATACAAAAACTCGGGAGAAGGTGGATAGAGCAATTGAAGGCGCACAAAGGGCTGCCGCCATGGCCAGAACCAAAGTGGAAATAGCAAACTCAAGGTATGTAGATACAGAACGGGTGGGGATGGAGGTTTTCAGAACACTGCAGTTTTCTCTGTCGGCTGATGGTATTACCAAGTAGGTTCCCGGTACACTTAGAGAGACAAAAAGACTGAAAATGACCGACTCTAACAAAATGAGAGTGAGAAACCATTTTCAAAAACTGTTGAAGGAACATGGGGAAACCTTTTTCTTCCAAATTTTGTCCCTAATAATTAACAGCCTTATAAAGCTCATTCAGACATCCTTCTAAGTCCAGAAAGTTAATATTATTAAAAATACATCTGAAATACTGTCACCGCTTTATGTGTTTAAAAAAAATCCCTTTGTGTAGAAACATACCTACAATATAGACTATATACTTTTATTACAATATTAAGCTGAACATATTTACAACTCCTCAGTAAGATTATTTTAACCTAATAGGTTAAAATTCTGTTCACTGAGGCCTTCTAGGTGAAACCAGGTTTGGGAAAGATGCAGAGGTCTAGACCAGGCAAAGGCGGAAAGGATCAGGTTTGGGAAAGATGCAGAGGTCTAGACCAGGCAAAGGCGGAAAGGATCAGGTTTGGGAAAGATGCAGAGGTCTAGACCAGGCAAAGGCGGAAAGGATCAGGATGAAATCTGGAATGCACGCTGAAAAAGCCAGAGCTCCCCCACAGGAACAGACAGGGTGCCAAGGCTGGGAAGGATCACCCCAGTCTGTGCAGGAAAGATTAGATCCCTGGTGTAGTAAAAGGAAGGGGGTAGAGAGAATTTGATGTGGACAGATGGGATTTTTACTGTGCCAGGGTTGGAAAAAAGTAGAGCAGTCAAGAGGGGGGCTGGCTTAAGCAAGAGAAAAAGAGCCGGTAAGAGATGGGCAAAGGGACGCAGGAGGAAACATGTCAGTAAGAGATGGGCAAAGGGACGCAGGAGGAAACATGTCAATAAGAGATGGGCAAAGGGATGCAGGAGGGAACATGTCAGTTAGAGATGGACAAAGGGATGCAGGAGGAAACAGGTTGGTAAGCGATGGGCAAAGGGATGCAGGAGGGAACATGTCAGTTAGAGATGGACAAAGGGACGCAGGAGAAGACGGGTTGGTAAGAGATGGGCAAAGGGACACAGGAGGAAACGGGTTAAGAGATGGGCAAAGGGATGCAGGAGGAGACGGGTTGGTAAGAGATGGGCAAAGGGACGCAGGAGGAAACGGGTTAAGAGATGGACAAAGGGACGCAGGAGGAAACGGGTTGGTAAGAGATGGACAAAGGGATGTAGGAGGAAAAGGGTTAAGAGATGGGCAAAGGGACACAGGAGGAGACATGTCAGTAAGAGATGGACAAAGGGATGCAGGAGGAGACATGTCAGTAAGAGATGGGCAAAGGGATGCAGGAGGGAACGGGTCAGTAAGAGTTTTATCAAGGATAGGTACCGTCGGTTAAACAGGGTGGTTTTGCTGGGAGGTTTTAGTTTTAGGGGTTAAGGAGTAGCCATAGTTATGTGTGCTTCAGACATAAAATTTGGTGTAGAATATTTAAAATTCTGTTTCTGCTTCAGTAGTACTCGTTCGCCTTAGTCAGCCATCCTCTGAAACCACAAAATACTAGCACATCTTCAGGTTTTCATTCTTAGTACTGAATCTGTGAGTAGTCTCGCCCCTTTTGGCTGGACCGTAGGAGGTTTACGGTACTTGAACATCTTTTAAAGATTTATTATTTACGTATAAGTGTCTGTGAGGTTCTGTGTACCACATGCTGGGTCCCCTAAAGGTCAGAAGAGGATGTCTGGTGCCCTGGGGCAGAAGCAATAGGCACTTTTGAGGTACTGTGTGGGCGCTAGAGACTAAACCCTGGTCCTCTACTAGAGTAGCGCATGCTCTTAATGGCTGAGCTATCACTCTAGCCCCAGTATTTGAACTTTTAATTCACAAAAATTGGTAACTTTGTAACTGTTCTTTAATACTTCAAGAATTCTGAATTCATTTTGTTTTGTTTTGTTTTGAGTGCTCCTGTTTTAGGAACACCGTTGGATGAAAAAATGCTCTCTTTTTTGTATTCTATTAGCACTCACAATTTTCCTCAACTCCAACTTCCACACAGGGTTTCTCCTGCGCTCTTTCCTGAGCATCCTCTGGCATAGTGCTTTTCTTTGATAAGTTCTAGATCTGCATGCATTTCAGGGTGCTTGGCTCCTGCATTCTCGCTGGCTTCCGTGGCCCTCGGCTCCCTTTTAGAGCTGACACTGCATCCTTTGCTTGCTAGGCCCTAATCTCTAATTTTAAACGCACTCCTAGAATCTTCCATTCCATCCACTCCTTACAACAAGCTAGTGACACACTGCAGGCAAGTTCAGGCTTAGTGGATGGAACATAAACCTGTGCGAGACACTCTTGCAAATGATGTAGTCTGACTATTGGTTTTTTAGGACTTGTTGAAATTAGAGGAAATCACCTAACTGAAGGGCATACTTGTGACACAGAGATGATGTCTATCCTAACATCATCAAATGTTTCCCCAAATCAGTGCCACATTCTTCTGCTGAAAGACTTTGAGAGAGTAGCATGTAGTTTGGGGACATTGTGTCATATGCTAATATATTGTATCATGTAGGTAATAGTTCAGACATCTTTTGATCTTAGACTTTTAGCAGTTCAGATTTCATTTAAGAACTTAGAAATACCCGGTGCATTATGATAAGTGAAATAAGCTAGTGACAGGAAGGACAAATACTATCGGGTCCTACTTAAATTCACCATCAGTGACTAGCATGGGCCCCAGCTTTGCTGCTAAAGAAATCTTAGCTAGGAGAGCAGCTGGGATTATTTCAAGAAGGAAGCACGCCTAGCCACCCCTAAGCTTCCATGCCAATGGCTGACCTCAGCCTCCCTGCTATGTAGATGGCATGCTCTCTGAGAGACATTCAGACCAGGGAGAATATGCCAGCATCCAAACCCAGACCCCTTGTCTTTCCTTCACCCATGTTTACCCGCTGATGGGACCTGACCAGATGGACTCGCTTCACTGAACTGTTCCTGAGAATGGATCCCTTAGAGCATTGTGCTTGCTGTATAGATGTTTGTTTGGGTAGAGAAAACTAAAGGTCACAGCTCCAGAACTCGAATGCCTCTGAGGTCTCATCTGATGCACTCCCCTCAGATGCAGAGGTAGAGATTGCCCGCTGTCCATCTGGTTGCCCTGCTCCCAACACTCAAGGACCATTCTCTGAACTCCTTCTCTGGCAGTTCCTCCAGTCCTCCTGTCCTTTCAATCCTGTGTCACCATCTACTCCATTATGGCTCCAGTAATGTGAGATGCTCAAGAGGCTCCTACTACTTGAGAAAAATGTAAGGAAGAGAAAGCATTTGGTTGACAGAACAAGCGAGAAGAGATCCTTACAGAGCCATACTTCTTTAGAAACTGGATATTCAGGGAGGAATGCAGTCAAAAGCAGTTTGGTGTTAAGCCAAATCTCAGGAAACAGCCGTCAGCGAAGAGGGATGGGGCTCTGTGAGAGTACAGGAGAGCTGACCTAAAGCCACTGAGGACCTAAATGTGCGCTTATGCCGGGGTCACCCCATCACCTCAAGAAGAGGTTAGAGAGCTCACAGGAAGGACTCATTCTGCTCACCTGTCCTACTACATCTCACTGAAGCTAGTGGGGCTCACTGGTGCGTAGCTGTCCAGGCTGCAGTCTGGAGATGTCTGTAACCATGGAACAGGACAAGTAGTTGTGAGGGACTTGTGCAGCCACCATCAACCTTCCCCAGACCATGAGCACCAGTTCTAGTGACAAGAACAATCTCTGGACAGGAAATGTTGAGAGGAACACTCCTCTCGTCCCTGCTAGCCCCAGATGTATGACTGTCATCACAGGCATGGATATGAGCAGTGCAGAAACAGAGAGTGTATGAAGGGCCCTGGGTTCATTTGACTTGATGCACAGGTCAGCTTGCTGTGTCTGTCTTCAGAACTCTTGGGCGGATTCCACACTCACCAGCTATAGAGTTAAATATGAACACCTCACACTTGTCTGTAGGACTTTTAAAGACTGTTGGGCATACTTTTACAGTTCCACATCCTCTTCCCACCAAAATGTATCCTTCTTTCAGAGTGGAAGCCCTTCTACTTGGAGCTTTGCCCTGGCTCCCCCGGCCAGCTCTTCAGTCCTCACTCACGTCAGTAAACATCCACAAGGAAGGTACACAGGACCCCATTCTTGGAGCTTTGCCCTGGCTCCCCCGGCCAGCTCTTCAGTCCTCACTCACGTCAGTAAACATCCACAAGGAAGCTACACAGGACCCCACTCTTTCCACCCCATTTTCATGCTCCTCAGTATGGGTTAAGTTCCCATGTTTATTGAGTTGCCATTGCATGGCAGGCATATGTTGATTCCATATGTTCTTACCATATGGAATGGGAGGAACTGACCCTGCTGGTAGCCCTGGTCCCTTCTGTGTCCTCAACATGAGCTTTGATCAGGGTCAAGGATAATTAATTAAGTTCTCATAGCTCAAGGTTTGAATACTGCCAGGGCTTCTGACATGGTTTTGCAGTGCATCTATGAACCGGAGTTTGAAGGAAGAAAGTGTAGTGCTAACATTTTGTTGTGCCTTAATCTGATGGTCAAGGAAGTGTAGAAGATGCAGAAGTGATGTCACGGGTACCCCTTTTCCTGGCAAAACCAGTGGGACTACGGGGTACGGTTAGGGGAAGAGCTGTAAGCTGACATTCTCCATTCTCCGTGGGAGATGAGCTGGTCCAGTAATAAACAGTAATTCTTCTACAGATTAGGAACCCCCAGGAATTCAGTCCACAGTGATTATAATAACATTGGTTCATTGTGTGCAAGTGACAGCAACAAAGTGAGCCAGAGAGAGCGAGCCTGTCGTCTCCCAAGAGTCAACGTTTCCTGAATAGCCAGCTGTCTTTATTTGATTGGATTTTTCTGAAAGTTTCTCTTGTTTTGCCTCTTTCTGGGGGCTGTTTTCTTAATCTGAATCCTCTCTGAGCCTAACATAGGAAGTCAAGCAGGATAGGTAGATCAGTCCTTCATAAAAATCTTTCACCTACTTCACACTTCACTTGTGAGCAGTTAACATTCAAAGTCACCTGTGAGTCAGTGCATGGTATGGATCCAAAATAAACCGATTACTACTGATTCTAGCTGGAGGGGGTGGGGAGATTTAGATGGCGAGGTATTCTTCATTCTATACCAAGTTGTGGAAAGTCAAGTCACTAATATTCTCAGAATCTATTAGAAGAGTATTCTTCCTCTTCAGAGTCAAAATGAAAAGTTCTGCTTGTTTTTTTTTTTCTGCTGTCTTAGTGACTTTTGTTTACTCGGTGTTTTTGAAACAGCCTTGCTGCTGTCTTGCCCACACTGGACTTAAACTAGTAATCCTCCTGTCTCAGCCAACTAGTAATCCTCCTGACTCAGCCTGCAGAATCTTGGCATGACACACAGTCTCAATTAAGAGCAATTTCATGTTACTTATTCTGATTTTTTTTTTGGTTATTGTTATTTTACTGGGGAACTAGTTAATTCTTAGGTCTAAGCACAATACACCATAGTTTCTTGTTTATTTTGTTTTTACTTTTATTGATTCATTGTAAATTTCACAACATGCATTCTAATCCCACTTATTCCCTTTTCCCCTTGAATCTGCCCTCTGCCCTTGTAACTTTTCCCCAAAACAAAACCAAGTTGAAAGGAAAAACCAAAAACTAAAACAACAAAACCAAACACCGACAAAAAAGCCATGAAGAATGTTGTGGAAGCTGTAGTGTGACCCGTTGAGACACAGTGTAACCTTCAGTCCGTTCATGTCCACTTGAAAGTGTCCATTCCTATGAGTCTTTGGTCTGGCTCAAGGCCTCTGATCTCTGTCACACCTCTGGTAATGGGCTTTCACAGGGGTCCTCCCAGGCATCCGGTCATTGTCCTGTGTCGTGGAGATCCTGCTGTTTTGGATCTGTAGGTTAGTCCCTTTCACATGCTCCAAGGGTTCATAGATGGGGTGGCTGTTGGGGTGGGCTAACTCGTAGCTCCAGTTCAGCACAGTCGTTTTTGCGTCAGGATGATTTCTTTCTAATGCCTTGGAAACTAACTGATCAAGGAGCCTACTCAACAGATAACACACAGGCATGTCCCACTGAGCAGAGCACGGGTTATATCAGCCTTGCCTGGGTGCTGGTGTTCTTCACATCATCACCCTGTGCACTCTACACCAAGATGGACCCCATGAGCATAGTTAGAAGCACCAGCCTGCTCCATGGGGCTGAGGATGTGGCTCAGAGTAGAGTACTGGCATAGTATGAGGCTGTGGGTTTGATCCTCAGCATCGCACACACGTAAGGACCCCATTTCCAGTATCTTAAGCATCTTATCTGTATAGAGTCAGTGCACAGTCTATAGGCAATTGTATTTTTAAGAGGCAAGAAAACTAAGCATTTTAAAGAGATATTTCTCCTCTTTGCCAAAAAATGTGTATTCCTGCAGGATCAAACAAGGAGCCTGCCCTAATTTCTTCCCCCTTACTCATCTGTGAAATATTTAATGACAGACATGGCTTCTCTGTTTCAAGGCCCTGAAGCCTTCCCTAGGATCCTCTGTGGGTGTGCAGAGAGAACAGCTGGACCCAGAAAGATGACCTCCCAGGGACAGTTCTGTCCTGCCCCCAAGCCAGGAGTGAGGCTTGGCTGCTGGAGTGCTGGAAGGCGTAACTGGGGGACACAGAGAAACTACTGTGGCAGTTCTGTCCCTCAGCCCTGATGTTACATCACTCACCTGCTATTTAACAGCCCACTGCACACAACTCCGGAGCACATTGTTAGGAGAGCCTTCTAGAGCCTTCTCTTACCTTCGTTAGGCTGTCTTGCTTCTAAGGACCCTTCTTCAAAACCTCTTTCTCTACCTCCCATATCTGGGCTCATCAGAAAATTCAGACAATGAGGTAGGCGTGTGTTTTGATAAAGTAGATGTAACCACATACAAATTTAGTGAAAATTAGTGTTAGGCTAAATCAATGCCACACTGTTAACCAGACTTTCAGAATATTATAGACATTCTTCTTAAAGCTCAAATCATATAGGCATGGCTCTCAGTTTGACTAAACAAGGCAAGGAGAAAATGTTCTATGTGGTATGAATGGGATTTGAGGCAGTGTTTAATCCTGCAGAAATGGGTGTAGTGAGAACTGGCTTTGAAAATAGAAAAAAAGACTGAAATTAGCTAGGTTTGAGGTCATGTGTTGACTGACTTTCAACTGTAGCAGTTGGAGTTCACTTTGTACAAATTTCAACAAATTCTGTCTTATTTAGTGTGAAATAGAACACATTCCTAATACTCTAAATATGTGGAATCGAGGCAACAATATCTTAAGTGTAGCTGTGTTTATAATGAAAGTCATAGGACTTTTGTGTTCGCTGGGAAGCCCCTCTGGATTGTGATGGTATTCACAATGCTGTCCTGTATACGCTCTGACCTCAACTCTGAGGCAGAGATGCTGTGTCTTTGGGGGAGTGGCAGAATCCCCTGTGCGAGTGAGTACAGCTGTGGGCGCCTCCCAACAGCAGCTGCCAGCAGCCCGAGCTCCCCCATCGCAACTTTCCATTATGGATTAAGCTGACTTGCCAATCTCCCTTTACTCAAGACACCAAACTGGACGCTCGCAAGACTAGCGCCTTGCAAATCTTTGAGATGCTTTTCTTATTATAGATGAAATATGAACATTGTGTTTAGGAACGGGATCCAGCAAATGCCAAAGGTATTTATGTAAGTCATTCAGCTTTAGTACAACGGCCTCCTGAGAATAAAGTCAAATCAGCTTTTCAGAATTTTGACCTTCTGTTTCACTTGGTGTTTCACATTTGTTGTATAATATGCTAAATTCAAACTAAGCTGCTTTCTGAGAAATTTAATTAATATGTAAGGAGTCAAGATTGGCTTCAAAGTGCTGAACTCTTTTGAAGACAATCTTCTTAGGAGTTCCGTGTGGGCCAGGAGAAACTTATTAAAGTTAAAGACAACGGGTGTGTGTGTGTGTGTGTGTGTGTGTGTGTGTGTGTATTCACATATATATGCATATATACACATATACATAGTCACTTTCTAGCACTTTTTAAACAATGCCAGAGAGTAATACATAATTTGCATTTGATTTTTGCTAACTTTTGCTGACTTAAAGTTAAAATTTTTACAAATTTAATGGTATCAAATAATCAAATTTTGGTTTCAGTTGTCAAAAGTCTTTCTGTGTTTTACTACATTGGTATGAAATATTTTTTAATTTGGTTTTGTAACTTCAAGATTTCATACTTTTGTTTTCGTGTATTGGGACTTGAGATACAAGTGAGGACCCATGTAGTCAGAATATACATGGAAGAGATATCCCACTGAAGCCAGCAGTTTAGGGCTCAGGTAAGAACAAAGGCACATCAAGCAACAGAAGTTAGTCAAAGACTGAGCAAAACCATTTTGGAGAGGAAAGGGTGTATGTCATTTTACTGTTCCCAGATCACTAGTCCTTCACTGAGTAAAGTCAGGGCAGAACACTAGAGGCAGGAACCAAAGCAGACCATGGAGGAATGCTTACTGTCTCCATCTCCTGGCTTGCTTAGCCTGATATTTTTATAACCCAGGACCACCTGTCCAGTGGCCTGGACCCTCCTACATCAATCATTAATCAAGAAAATGATTGCTCATGGGCCAGTTTGAAGGAGGCAGCTCTTCAGTTGAGGTCCCCTTTTCCTAGGTTATTCTAGTTTTGTTGACATTTAACCAGCATGAAATACATATTAACCAGCCCATGTTCTAAGACTTGATTCTTAGTGAAATATGAATTTTAGTCATTCTTTGAACCTATCAGTTTTCAAGTAAATGTACAATTATTACTAAGACTTTTCCTAGTAGACTTTAGTTGGAGCAAATTTTAAAAAATATTACCTGTGGAATAATCGATTATTGCTGTGAGTTTAGATATCACGTGGGAGGAGCTTTATTCCAGTATAAGACTGGGAGCAGGCTTCTGCGGGTGGCATCTAGCCAGAGGCTCCCAGGATGAGTGGATCTTTTCTAGAAGGTGGAGTCATGGAGTAGAGTACACAACACAATTATCCACTAATTAGGGCATGGTAAAATGCTGAATGTGATTGGAGCTCTGTGGGGAATGAGTTGAGGCTTACTCTGAGATAGGGAATACTGTTACTAGGTGTTCAGCAGAAGACTTACAGGATCATATTTAGACAGGGGCAGTCGAAGCAGGAGCAGGCGACGTGGGCACCTGCTAACTACTACCCACGACAGGAGCCTGCCCTTGAGCTTCACAGGGCAGTAGGGGTAGCAAGAAAAGCCCGTGCATGCACAGACCTACCAGGGCCATCTTAAGTGGTTGAGCTGGTGTGGGAAGAGCGAGCCTAGCTCTGGAGTTCCGGGGTAGGCTGGCTAGATGGAGCACTGCTTACTCAGAATATTGGGTTTCATCTTTTTTCATTCATTCTTTAAAAAGTCGGGGGGGAGGGCGGGCTTTCTACCTGCCTCTCTCACCTAAGTTGGCTAATTATAGTTATTCACCACCAGGCCTAGCTCAGTCTGGATATTTGACTTCTCAAATTTCTAACTGATAATGGGGAAGAACTCAGGGAAATTTGCACAGTACTTCCTTCCACAGTTCAGATCCCAACTTTACGGAATCCAGATATTTATAGGGTATGCATAAAAAGAAGAGTTCTGTGCATGTGTTACCTGACACAACTCTTTCTAAAAGGGGCAAGTAGAACAGTTCTCACGTTGGGTGACTCGAAATCTCTTGCCTTGTGACAACTCATTCAGGTATTTGGATCTGTGAGACGGTGCTTTCTAAGATTTGTGTTCAGGAGACCTACCCAGTGAGCAAGATGTATGTTGTTAAACTATTTTTTTCTTGGCAACATCCTAGAACGAAATATTCTTGCAAATTATTATGCCACAGAAATGCCATTGAGCAAACATTTATATAGTGCAGCGCTGTCCTAAGCACTAAGCCCTAGAAGTACGAAGGTGGATAAGAAAATACCCACCCCAGTATAGAGCACTGCTGTATATCCAAGTGCATGGAGCAGTAGGATGGAGAAAGACCCTCCCAGGAGGCAAATGACACAGCTTTATCAAGTTTTTCAGCTGACACTTGACTGTGGACTCTCCACAGGCAGCTTTCTCTACCTACAATGTGTTTCCATCAGATCATCTTCCATTGCCTAACCCCTCTTAGATGTTTGTGATTATAATGCATAGGGGCTATAGCTAAGTGAGAAACTGAATCATGTCCCCCACCTTCTCTGTCTTCATCCTTGTGTTTTGGGGGGTTGTTGTTGTTGTTGTTGTTCTGAGACATGGTCTCACCATGTAGCCCTCCCTGGCTGTCATGGAACTCACTATGTATACCAGGTTGGCCTCAATCTCACATAGAGCCACCTGCTTCTGCTTCTAGAGTTCTGGATTAAAAGTGTGTGCCAATACACCCAGTACTAAAAATGTCTCTTAAAATAAGAGAACTTGATGATTATAATCTTGATAATAGGATTTCATGTCGTATTTGGAAGAGAGTACATTGGGTGACAGCAGGCACTCTGGTCTCTGACTCTCAGAGTCTTTCTCACCACCCACCCCCAGGTTTCCCCTGCCTTATGAAATTATCAAAAGAATTTAAATTTTACTGAATTAAATTATTTTTAAATTCTATTAAATAGAATTTTGAGAGGTCGTAGGATCCTCTTAGCAGTATTTGGATCCAGAGATTTCGAAGTCAACTGTCTGATTTGAGAAGTTACCTGGTGCCTGGACTATGGCATGACCTTGACTTTGTCACCTCATCTAATCCCCACACCAACCCTGTCTGTAGGGCATGGAGAATTAGGAGATTGCAAAACAAGTGTGTGACAGATCCAGGCTGAGGTCCCCAAAATGTAACATCAGAAGCTAGGTGTTTCTCATTCTCTGAGTTTTAAAAACTGAGGGAGGCATTTTTTCTTGAAGCCATGTTCACTCTTTGGGTTCATAAAGGCCAGTCTGGAGCAATAGGTTTACAGTGCAAAACAGAGATCTCACCTCACAGAGAAGAAAAGATCATTTATTCCGAGTCAAATATGAGTGGCCATAGCCCAGGAACACAGCTTCAGAGTGCTTTCCTTGCATGGTGTAATCCACTAGGGAAGTGGTTACATGAACACTCATTCCAAGTGGTAAGTCACAGAGCATTTACAAATACATTGGTGGAAGCTACAGATAAGAAGGTGGCAGCAAAAGTGCCCTAGGCTTTCGATGCCGCCTGGTGGCATTCTTCGCTTCGGATTGGTAAAATCTAGTGGCCTGCTAAGAGTACTTTTCCAAGAGTTTGATGAACCGTTGTAGAGATGTCATGACAGACACAGACTTCAGCAGTGAATGGCTATAAGGGGACTAACGGTAGTCTAAGACACTTTGATTCTAGATCTACCAAGCTCCTAAAGTCTACAACCGGGAGTTTCTAATAATCACCCACTCGACATTGTAGACACTTCAACATAGAGATGACTTTTCCTCTCTCTAGGAACTTAGTTCTTGGTATTTACTCAAAGATTACATCTTACCCCTGTTTTCTTGAACCGATAATATTCTTTGAATAGGCACAAATCTTGCAGGTGTTAGTATATCATGGTAAATTCTAAGGGGAGAAAATGCTGAAAATGCATAAGAGAGAGGGTCGCTGAGGACAAATGACACTGAGCTCTGAAGAGTGAGGGGAGAAGTAGATGGTGGCAGAGATGCTGGAGACAGAGAAGATGCAAACAGATGCAGTGGACAGGAAATACGCACAGTGTAAGTTCACACAAGCAGTTGGACTGTACTGTTTCCACGGGAGTCGCATTGCCTCTGGGAAGACATTGTTTCTCCTCCCCTGCAGCCTATCACAGGGAGATCTTGAGAGTTCCTCCTCTTCTACTGGGTACACCATGAGCGTGAGATGAGGCATAGATAGAAATTTGTACTTTTCAGACTTCCTAGGGTATTTCAAGGCATACTGAAGTGTGGGAAGTAGACATTGGGTTGTGTTGAGATGTGATTTTGAAGGTTTGCAGACTGTGGGAAGTCTTTGAAGGGATTTAAACAAAGCCATCAGGATGTTAGATGGGTGCTCTCACTGACACTGAGGAGAGAGGGATTCAGCAGAGCCTTATCTGTAAAGATTTTTTTCTTTTAAAAAATATTATTTTGTTTGTTTATATTTTTGTTTTTTAGAATACATTTTTTGTCTTTACACACATCATTGTACCTTGAATATTTAAATATTTATCTTAATCATTAGTCCCCGTCCTGCTTTCCCCATATTATGTGTGTGTGTGTGTGTGTGTGTGTGTGTGTGTGTGTGTGTGTGAGAGAGAGAGAGAGAGAGAGAGAGAGAGAGAGATTAGTTTTTTCTCCCATCCTCATAACCTTCTCTTTTGCCTTCTATCTCTTTGGAATTCTTCCTTCCTTCCTTTTCATGCCCCCCCACACACTCACTTTTACTTCTTGATATATGTATGCATTTGTGGAAATTTTGATAAATATTCTGGTCAAGGGAGGGGATGGTAAAGATGCAGGATAAGATTAGCAATACTTGGTAGACCAGAAATGGTGAAGAAGAAATAGAAGCCACTCTTAAGATGTGTATCTGATATCCTAATGCCTCTGTTAGGTTAACAGAAAGATTTCCAGGATTTGCATGGCTTATTTCAAGCATATGAAACAGTTCATCTTTCTGGTTCTTTTTCTTATCGGTGATGTGAACCAGATTGCTAAAGAAAACTCAAGTCTTAGCTCTTACCAGAAATGTGGATCCCCCTCCTCTGTCTGGTTATGAACCAGACTTGACATTTCTTACATTACTCAATAAACAGAGTAGAACAATATGACATTCTGCTTTTTGATTCCAGATTTGTCCTCAGTCAAAGTTGATGGGGAGAAAGGGAAGGGGCCATTTTATTTATATTTGCTTCTATTTTGTCAGCGATTACTGTGATTTTTATTCAGCTTGAAATCCTGATTAAAATAAAAAGCAGTGAGAATGAAGCTTTATAAATATTGCAAAATTATGACATCATTGATATGGCTTTTACATTGATTGAATATAGGGGAAAGAATGTTAAATTTAAGACAATAACAAAATGTGCAAACTAAGCATGCTACCCTGACCCTGTCCTTAAGTACAAAGCCACTCTGGCTAGGTGTGATGTTTGGCATTGCTGCATGCAGGTCTCGTTGCTTGGCAGAATAAGCTCTAAATAGCTCCATTCATTAAAGGAAGAAAATCCCTCTCACTGGCCAGCAATGGCCAGAAGCAGCTTTCTGTAATCTCCGTTCATGTCACTTGCAATCATTGGTGCTTAGATCTTCTGATACATCTGGGCGAACATCTGTTTATCTGAACAAGGTCATCCTGGCTTCACATAACTACAATCGGGACCAGGGTGGACTCATCTGTGCCAGCGCCTCTCATGGAGTTGCTCAGCAAAGGCAGGCAAGCAGTTTAGGGCATGTGCAAGATGATCTTCAAGCCACTTTCAATGTATCCATAAGACCCTCGGCTCACACTGCTTAGGGAATCGGCCGTCCTGGAATAGCCGCCACCGTAGCTCACACTGCTTAGGGAATCGGCCGTCCTGGAATAGCCACTACAGTAGCTTTCTGTTGAGAGAAGCTTCTTGTGTTGAGCACCATGTTGATGTAGGACCCATCTGCCCATAGCCTCCCCTCACCAGCCTGACTCCCTATCACGTGCATGCGAAGAGACATTCAAAATGTTCTGAGGTTTCTGGCCTAATGTCCTCCCCAAACTCTTGTCCAAATTCTAATTGATAACCTCTAACAATGAATGTCTCGAATTTCTTGATGGTTCCTGTGCACAAAATCTCTGTGAGCACATGTTCCCGAGCTCCTGCTCCTGTGATGCTTTCTGTAAACCCTGGGCATCCTAGTATGAAGAAGGCATGAACAAGGCAAGGTTGATTCCTCCATATCTGCACTCCATCTTGAGATCTTTAATTAAACCCTTGCCTTCCATGCTCTTCCACACTGTAATATGAACTTGACAATAAAAGGGTTTTTCTCTTGGAGTGCTGAGTATTAAATCTAGGGCCCACGCATGCTACACAAATGCTCACTTCTGCACTGCATCCATAGCCAGGAAAGTGTACTCTCTACGCTTCAGTAGCATCCAGCAACTCAGCCTGTTACTGCAGTTACCGAAACCTGATTATCAAGTAAGGGGACAATCACTACTATTTAATTCCACAAGGAAAAACAAGAGTAAGAAAACCATACCTGGAGATTGGTTGGTTTAAGTGGTTTTTGTTTGCTTGTTGTTTCAGCATCTTCTTTGCTGTATGATTTGGGGTTTTAAAGTTCACTTAGTCAGCTTTCATGTTCAGCTGCTGTATTTGTCATGCTTGAGCCTTCACTGCGTATCGTAAACATGTTTCAAGGGGAATGGGCTAAACCACCAAAGGAAGATGAAGACACCAGGGCAGGTTGGCGCTAACCTCGAGGAAATGGCCGGTAAAGTGGTGTGAATACTGGGAATTCTGGCACAGTAACTGTGCCTGAAGCCAAGCAGAATTGGTTGGACATGATGTCATAAAGAATTTGGTCAGGACAGAGCCAGAGGTACAGCCCATGTAATTCCAGCACTCAGAAGGCAGGAGGAGGATCATGAGTTCAAGGACAGCCTAGGCTATGTCATTGAAACCTAGTCTCAGAGAAAAAAGGAAGTTGATGAGGGAGCAGCATTCTAGAGGGAAGCTCAGGCAGGAATTACTAGGGATGATAGAGGTACTGCCAAGGACAGAAGCCGTCGTAACTTAAGGAGAAGGGACAACCAAAAGCGTTGAGCTCACCTGTGGGCCTTAGTTGTGGACTAGCTCTGGGTCTTAGTTTTACAGATTCCTGGTTTCTTCGTGTTCTGTTACTGTTTTTGAGTGGCTCACTGCCAATAGCAGCTGGAAACAGGGATGTTTCCTAAGCACACATCTTCCTCCTGCCCTGGTCCTGCCACCAGGAAACACGACCCATTAGGTTCCCAAGTATTTGGAGAACAGTGGTATTGCTTCCAAAACTTCTGAAAAATCGGTGTTGTTGGTATGTAGCAAAGAATGTTTTGATTTGAAATAGGGAACTAGGCTAGAAACACGAGATACAACTTTACTGTAATGTTTAATCTGGAGCTCCAACCTCACCTGAAAAGCCTTAGTCACAGTGTACATACAAGAATGCACTGCTGGAGAGCTGGCGAGAGATGGCCGAGCAGTTTAAGGTGCTTGCTACCAAAGCCTGATGACCTGAGGTCAGTCCCCAGAGCCCATGTGGTAAAAGGAAAGAACCAGTTCCCACGAATTAATCTCTGACCTCCACATGTGCCCACCTACACACAAATCAACATTTAAAAGACAAAAACTTTAAAAGAATGTACCAAACCCTTCCTCGTACTGCATCTTCCAGCACATACAACCCTGGACTCCGTGTCCTGCTGAGCAATGAGGAGAGAGGAGGTTGGTTGCATCCAGGGTGCCCTGCTAGGTGTAAAGCCCATAAAGGCGCTGGTCGGGCAGCATGCACCACGCAAGCTCTGAAGAAGCTTGTCACATAAGCAAAGCAGCGTCTCTGGAGAACGCAGTTAGTGTGCACACGCTGGGCTGAAGGCAGCGTCCGGAGACACCCAGACAGGATTCAGCTCAGGTGAAAAGAGCCAGAGCCCTCAAACTCAAAGAGGGGAAGTCAGATAGAGCCAGGTGTAGACAAGTTAAAATACTAAGCATGGCACTCTGGGTGATGCTGGTGCGGTAGGGTGCAGACTAACCTTATAGTGCAGGGGCATTCACAGTGGACGATGACTGAGCAATCATGAGACAGTGGAACAACAAGGACTGAAGAGTATACTAAAGAACGAGAGCTCAAAATCAAAGACTCATGCTGGCATAATAAACATTTGTTTAGAAAGTATGTGGAGGGGTCTGCAGAAGAGAAATTTCTGAGGTAGATATAATGAAATGGGAAATTTATGTATACTGAGGCAAGTGTCAGACAATTTGTGGTTTAAATGTAATTTATATAATTCCACCTAAAAAGTCAAATTAGCATTTTCTTTTCCTGTAAGGCATAAGTATACTGACCTTCTAAGCTTGAATCTTCATGCTGCCCGGCCTTTTGACTAAGAATATATAGAAAGTAATAAATAAAGAAATTAACACTGATTCCTGTGCCAAAAGGTTTTCTTCAGAGAGTAGGGACATGCAGATACTTGTCTTACAGTTAAATGAAGAGGAAAAGTTGA
Source organism: Microtus pennsylvanicus (assembly GCF_037038515.1). Classification (NCBI taxonomy): domain Eukaryota; kingdom Metazoa; phylum Chordata; class Mammalia; order Rodentia; family Cricetidae; genus Microtus; species Microtus pennsylvanicus. The sequence goes on along the minus strand of NC_134583.1, from coordinate 29,650,754 downwards.
CCGACTAATGCAGACCCCTAACGCTACAGCCCAGGATTGAACCTCTGAAGGCTGTCCTAATGTGTGGTGACAGTACAGAGTAGGTGGGATGAGCGATGAGTTAGGAGTTCTGCACAGTCCATATCATTGTCTGTTCTCTGGCCCCGTGAAAGCTCTCTTTCGTCGGCTTCCCTCTCTGGGAAGACAGAGAACCCCGCCAGGCTCACAGACACCTTACAGGTCCCTGGTACTAGCAGGTCCCTCCCTGGGCAGGCTGAACTCTTCATGGAAGCAGGCAGGAGGGGACAGAGGTCTCCTTCAGGCAACCTAATCATTTTTGTCAGGAAGATACTGATTGTAAGATGTTCTCTCGTCCAACAACAGTATATTGGAAAGTTCACAAAACATGAACAAATGAGTCAAAATATTACTGTTTTTATCATACTCTCCAGATACGAGTTACTCTTGTAAAATAGTGAATTGCATCAAATCGTGTCTTACACAGTTGCTCTAAATGAGAATTTTGAATTATCCGAAGATATAGAAGTTTGATTTTAATCCACAGAGGTTAAGAAGGGGTTTCTTAGATATGTTAATTTGGCTTAATCATTCTGCAAGTTACATGGAGAAGAAAACACTTTACCTGTAAATATACACAATTTTCATTTGGGAATTATAGTTGAATAAAGTTCTAAGGATAGGGGATATTATTCTTACCAAGAATAAGCAAAACTGTGATGGAGAATTGCTGTACCTGTAAGCCCTATTCCAAAGAACTGTAGAGATTTGAAGTGACCTAAACAGAACCAGATTTTCTGTGGACATTTCCAGTACTTTTTCTTTTCTTCCCATTCATTGTTTTCATGTGAAATACTGTTCACAGAAATTCTGGGATTTTTAGAAGTCTAAGGTAATAAATACTGTGGTAATGTCCCATCAAACCAGATCGAAATTCTGAAAGGTTCCTCTTTGTGCTAGAACTAAAGTGAGCTGGAGTCCTTCTCAGTAAGGACTGCCCACAGAATAACATAGTTACCTACAATGCTGGGAAAGAAAGTGATAATCGTGATATCATGATAGAACATTGCTTCTTCAGGGGCCCACTTTATGTTTATTGGTCTATGTTAAAAGCCAGCAAAGTCTGTTTGTAGGTTACTTGGACCCTAACACAAATGGCAAGACATTTGGGTCCCTTTAAATACTTGGTTTCAACTAATTTAACTTCCTCAAGTGACTGTTCTTTGGAGGTTTAGAATACTCAGCATGGGGCTAAAATTTAATGAGCTTCTGACAGTTCACAGGGCACCAGTCCAGCACTCCATGTATTGTAACTATTTTTAATCTCCTTATTGAGGTTGCTGTAGAAAAGGTGATCAGTTTAGTGGAAGGAACTATTCGTTTCTGGGTCCTTTAATAGTCATGACAGCGACTTCCTCGAACGCTCAGCACATGTGAACTGTGAGTGACATGAGATGAGCAGATGGGAGAGCTCTAGACCCCAGAACTGTTCCCAGTCCCTCAGGAACAGGAGCCTGGAGGCTCACCTGCAGGCAAATACACGAGAACATCCTCATCTTCCTGGGGACAAGGGCGCTACTTTACTCTGCGCTAACGTGAAAAACATCCTGTCATAGTCTGCGGCTTTGTGTCTTAGGGTTTCTGTTGCTGTGAAGAAACACCATGACCACAACAACTCCTACAAAGAAAACATTTCATTGAGGGGAGTGAGCTTACAGTTTCATAGGTTCAGTCCTTTCTCATCATGGTGGAGAGCGTGGCAGCTGGGAGCATGGTGGCATTGCAGGCAGCCGTGGTGCCGGAGAAGTAGCTGAGAGTTCGACATCTTGCAGGCTGCAGGAAGGAGAATGACAGTCACACTGAGCAAAGCTTGAGCAAAAGAGACATCAAAACCTGCCCCTACAGTCACACACTTCCTCCAACAAAGCCACACCTCCTAATAGTGCCACTCCCATGAGCTAATGGGGGTCAGTGACATTAAAACTCCCTCACCATGTAAGCAGTAGAGCAAGTTGACCCAAAGCTTGGGGTGGTCAAGAGAATTCTGTGATATTAAGTCTATGTAAACGTCCTTACAGTGAGCAGCGGTCATAACTGCTCACTGAAGAATCACACAAACAGTGGTCGAATGTGTCCAAGCTACGTGCCATGAAAAGGAAGGCCTTGCTCCCAGAAACTTCACATTCTGAGTTAAGAACTTGAGGAGAAAAGCTAGCAACTGGTCTGTGATGGTGAGGGCTGAGTCGGAACAAAGACAGTAGTATATCTAGGAGCCCAGCACATGGTCCCAAGCCAGTGAGAGGAGCCTGAGAGAGACTTTCAGGAGAGTCTCCAGTAGGGTCTTGAGACAAGCTTTCCCAGAAGTGGAAAGGGGTGGATGAGTTTTCCGAGCAAAGCAACCCATATTGGCAGAATCTGGAAGACAAGGAGATTGCTTTTCTGAAAACGTGAAAGTGTCCTTTATTGTCAGTCACCTGGGTGTGGAGTTCCTGATGAGGAACAAACACTCCACAGTGTGGCAGTCTGGCAGGGAGCTCAAATCCTGGTCCTGCCAATGCTGTGAGGCTGAGCCTGGGGCGTGGCTTAGCCTTTGCATATTCCACCATGCTGCTTCTGCAGGTTGGGAGGAGAGTGGCGGCTGCTGAGTGTGGAGTATTGCACAGGTGAAAACAGCTAATAAACATAAAGCAGAAAGTAGACACTAAATGTTTGCACTGGAGCAACTTCTGTAATCACTTCAGCCAGCATTTCCCAAGTGTCTCTCTATGCAAAGGAAGAGCAGAGCAAGAGCTGGGTAAAATGTGTGGTCAGGTGGCAGCAACGAATATGAAAACATAGCAATGTAGCATGAAGGAGAGCTGTGTGGAATTCAGGCCAGTAGAGGATTGTCATCCAAGGGATTTATTCTATGTAAGGGGGATTCTGGGAGAAGGGAGATTAAAGTAGAATGTTTGTTTGATGTTCATTTTGGCTTCATCATGTGGGAATCGGGGAAGGTCCATCCAGACCTGCTCTTGGCCACCTTTCAATCCCTGTGGCCCATGTAATCATGGCTCCTCTCCAGCAACCTGGGTATGTTTACATGGCTCCCTTGGAGCCAAGGCTAGGAGGGGAGCAGGGTAAGTGTGCTGTCTGTTTGCCTAGTAGTCCGAGACAGGAGCATAGCATGCAGGAGCCCACAGCAAATCTAGGTAACTTGATCTTCAGAGAGGTCCCCAGGCCCTGGATCTAGGGGCTCATTCTTGCTATTCCCCTGCTAGCTTCATCCTGCTGTTTCTGCGTAGTTACTGTGGGTTTCAGATGCTTCAACTTCCAGCCTGAGATGAAGCTTGGGATCTTCAGCAGTTCCTGCCCCTGTGTTGCAAGAAGTACATGGCCCCTCATCCAGGGACCTCAGAGGGAGTATCTACTAGCCACCAAGGTCTTCAGACTGTGGAGTCAAACTGCCCTGGTCTTCCGGAAATGCCTCCCAGTCTGACACCATTCCGCAGTCTCCCCTCTGATGATGTCCCTGCTCCTTTTTGTCACTGTGGTCTTGGGAAAGACAGTCAACTGGTAATTTACGGACACTGAAATAAGGAAAGATGTAAACTTGTGCTCTGTCACCAAGACATTGAAAAAGGCCAAGAGGTGGTATATGTACAGTGTGACACGCTGCATTCTCTTCAGAGAGACTTAGAGGATTGTTTTAATATCTTTCTGCAATATGTAGCGGTGGGGAAGAGAAAACTCGGGAGCCAGAACAACTTCATTGGCTGGCACTGTCGCCTATGAGCAGAGTGACCTCACATGATTGACTTCTCCAAGCTTGTTTTCCCTTCCTCTGTACCATGGAATAGTTGGGAGAACCTCATGAAGCTGCAGGACATCAGTAGGTAGATGCGTGTGAGGTGCTTAGAGTGTGGTTCTTCTGTTGTGAATTCCTGCTTCAGTTATGGACATATCAGGGTATTTTGTATGACGTTCCCCTGATGCTGGGCATGTCTGGTAATATGGTGATGCTTCCGGGGCCTTATACAGGCTTTATGTAAGGCTCCTGTGGTGTTAGGTAAGCTGTATACTTAGTTTCGGGACCAGTGGGACTTTGTCAGCCCTCACAGGTCTCAGAAGAAAAACTGAGGACATTCCCAAATCCTGTCCAGGGTAAATTACTTTTTCCTAATCCATTGCATGCAAGTTTGAACAGAAGTCGTAGACATGGCCACACCTCTGTTTGAGAGTTCCTGAAGGCTACTCTGGGGTATGTGGACACTGTGGTTATAGAGACATATTTTTGTGGTGCAGGTTTCTTTTTTAAAACTTGGGCCGGCCTGACTGCCACTGCAAGCCATCTGCTATGGGTGTGGAAACAGCTGTGAACGAAACACACCTGTGTCTTTGTCCTAGCTCTTGCCTGGCAGGGCAAGACGCAGTTTGGCTCCGCCCACTTCCACATCTGCATGTCGGGGTTTCTGCCTCATATATTGCTACTCGACCTGCTCAGAAGAAATAGACAAATTTTAAAGTGTGAAGAAATTCTCCTTATACTACTTTTCTGGTTTTTTTTTTCTTTGAACAAACACAAAGTATCTGTCTTCAAATTATTAAAACATCTTTTTTTTTTTCAAATATATGAGCTTAAACTTTGTAATCAGTAACTAAAACTGACTGACACATAATTGGGTAAGCTTGCAATCCACAAAATGACAGCAGAGATTTGTATTTAGAAATCCAGAGGCAGAGGTTAGTAGGGGGACCCCTTTGTTGTGTGTTTCGCCAGTTCATAGAAGCCCAAGGCCCCGCCCTGTTACTCACAGTTTCTACGGCTTCCATGAGTAAACACTACTGAGTGTTCAAAGGCTTCAGGTGAGCTCCAGTCGTGCCACTGTGGAATGCTGTGCACGCACCTCTGTGATGCTCGGGGAGGAGTAGGGGACAGGGTAGAATGTTGTGCACCTCTGTGATGCTCAAGGAGGAGTAGGGGACAGGGTAGAGTGCTGTGCACCTCTGTGATGCTCGGGGAGGAGTAGGGGACAGGGTAGAATGCTGTGCACCTCTGTGATGCTCGGGGAGGAGTAGGGGACAGGGTAGAATGCTGTGCACCTCTGTGATGCTCGGGGAGGAGTAGGGGACAGGGTAGAGTGCTGTGCACCTCTGTGATGCTCGGGGAGGAGTAGGGGACAGGGTAGAGTGCTGTGCACCTCTGTGATGCTCAAGGAGGAGTAGGGGACAGGGTAGAGTGCTGTGCACCTCTGTGATGCTCGGGGAGGAGTAGGGGACAGGGTAGAATGCTGTGCACCTCTGTGATGCTCTGGGAGGAGTAGGGGACAGGGTAGAGTGCTGTGCACCTCTGTGATGCTGGGGGAGGAGTAGGGGACAGGGTAGAGTGCTGTGCACCTCTGTGATGCTCGGGGAGGAGTAGGGGACAGGGTAGAGTGCTGTGCACCTCTCTCATGCTGGGGGAGGAGTAGGGGACAGGGTAGAGTGCTGTGCACCTCTGTGATGCTGGGGGAGGAGTAGGGGACAGGGTAGAGTGCTGTGCACCTCTGTGATGCTCGGGGAGGAGTAGGGGACAGGGTAGAGTGCTGTGCACCTCTGTGATGCTGGGGGAGGAGTAGGGGACAGGGTAGAGTGCTGTGCACCTCTGTGATGCTCGGGGAGGAGTAGGGGACAGGGTAGAGTGCTGTGCACCTCTGTGATGCTCGGGGAGGAGTAGGGGACAGGGTAGAGTGCTGTGCACCTCTCTCATGCTGGGGGAGGAGTAGGGGACAGGGTAGAGTGCTGTGCACCTCTGTGATGCTGGGGGAGGAGTAGGGGACAGGGTAGAGTGCTGTGCACCTCTGTGATGCTCGGGGAGGAGTAGGGGACAGGGTAGAGTGCTGTGCACCTCTGTGATGCTGGGGGAGGAGTAGGGGACAGGGTAGAGTGCTGTGCACCTCTGTGATGCTCGGGGAGGAGTAGGGGACAGGGTAGAGTGCTGTGCACCTCTGTGATGCTCGGGGAGGAGTAGGGGACAGGGTAGAGTGCTGTGCACCTCTCTCATGCTGGGGGAGGAGTAGGGGACAGGGTAGAGTGCTGTGCACCTCTGTGATGCTCTGGGAGGAGTAGGGGACACGGTAGAGTGCTGTGCACCTCTGTGATGCTCGGGGAGGAGTAGGGGACAGGGTAGAGTGCTGTGCACCTCTCTCATGCTCGGGGAGGAGTAGGGGACAGGGTAGAGTGCTGTGTGTCTCTGTGATGCTCAGGGAGTCTACAGGGTAGAATGCTGTACACCTCTGTGATGCTCGGGGAGGAGTAGGGGACAGGGTAGCATGCTGTGGCTTTCCAACGGGTTTAAATGAGGAAAAAGGTTTGTCAGAGGTGGGAGGTGTTGAGGACATGGAGAAGGGAGATGGTCTCCTGGGAAAAAAACACAAGAATCAAATCTTAAGCCAAAGGAAGATTGGGGCAGACATATGGAGGAGAACTTGTGCTGAAAAGAAAGGACACACAGCAGGTGAGGGGTATAAGGTGGGATCCTGGAACATCCCCACTTCTATGGTACCATGGAAGGCCGTGGTTACCATGTATTCAGTTAGATACCTTGGCTGCTGCAGGAACTTCATTTAAATTAAACACCAAATTTGCTTCTTTTTAATCTTGAGAGAATAAAATCAGATCAAATGATTTGTTCCTTTTTTTTCTGACGGAAAGGCTCAGTAGAAAGAGATTCTCCTTTCTTTCTTCTGCCTGATTTGCTGGAATCTGTCAGTTCCCACTCTCCATGCAGTATGGGTTAGTCCATGTTTGCCCAGTAGTAAACGCTCACGTAAAGCGTTTTGCTCCATGCACAAAAGTAAGTTGAATTAGGATGATGTCTCATTGGGTAAATAGGCTTAGCATGCAACCATGAGGACCTGAATTCAGATCCCTGTCACCCAGATAAAAATTAAAACATGGCAGCCCCTTTGTGTAATGCCCACTGTAGCCCAGTGTTGGTGGCAGGGGACAGAGCCAGACACATCCCTGGGGCTTGCTGACTTGCCACTGTAGCTGAAACAGTAAACAGCAACTTCAACAAACAGCAAGTACAAGGAGAGACTTTGTTTTAAAAACTATGGTGGGGTGGTAAAATGATGGAAGAAGGGATCCAGCGTTGGCCTCTGGTCTCCATTTTCTGGTACGCACATGAACACACAGGCTCAACGTGCACACAAACGCACAAACTATAAAATTATGTTGGTCTTTGGTTTCCTACCCCCTACTTGCTTGGTATTCTTCAACGATGATGCACACGCTTGCCTGTCCTAAGACATTATCCAGGTGAGAATATGGCTTCATCTTATCCAACATAGCCTTAGCTATTCACACGATCCTCTTTTCCTTGGTCTCCTCCAAATCCACCTCCCTTGCCCCCATTTTCCTTACTTTGTCTGTTTCTCTCCACTGTTCTCTGTGCTCCAGATGTCCAGTTCTACTGTAATTGTGTTTCATCATGAAGTCATTGATTCATTGGGCTCCTGTACTAGGTGTTGAGTACCAACTTATGCCTGTTGTTCAAGAGATGGGCGTAAGTGGTGCCCCTGAAATTCTGCAGATGATAGCAAGAAGACCCGAGGAGGATGAGAGTGGAACTGGGCAGTTCTCTATCTGCTCCATCACCCCCATCTTCCTTCTTCTCTAATATTTGGAATGGACTCTCATAGTATTGAATGTTGTTCTCTAAGAAAATCCCGACAGTTCTTTTAATACTTAGACATCTCCCCAACAGCACACTCAATGAGAGGATTTCTCTGGATTTAGTTTTCTCACCTGTAAAGTTAAAAACAATGATATCGAATTGTTTCTAGGAATTTCCTTGCTAAAAAAAAAAATCAGCTAAAGCAACTGCCTACTTGTATTGCAAGGTGTGTTGAAGTGCTGTGTTTTCTCTTGTTTTTACAGTCGGGGTTTCAATGTGCAACTCTTGGGTGGGATTAATGTCTAAGAGAAAATGGACCTTGTGTTTTGTTTGTGTAGGACGGTTTTGAATACAAGGGGTTTGTTTGTTTCTTTGTTCGTTTGTTTTGTTTTTGGACAAAACCAAAACAGTGGACTAGAATGAAAGGTCTAGTCAGGAAGTTTTTCCTGTGCCACATGGGACTGCATCCTGCTTCAAAAGTCTCTGCTTTTTGCCTTAAGCAATCATATTTGCTCAGAAAGTTGTTAACTTGAATAAGTATACTGAAGCATTGTTTGTACATATTAAATTGCATATGCATCATGTTATACTTAAATTGTTAGCTAATAGTTCCGTTGCATATGCATACTAATGCAAGTTGGCAGTCTTTTCAAAAATCATTTGAGGGTGTGTTCAGGGGTTCTAAGGTAGGAAAGGGCTTGGGTTATTTCTGAACAGACTAGCCCAAGATTTTTGAAAGATTTTGACTCTGGTTTAGGTTCCTGGGGACTCTTGATCACAACTATAGGATTACTTTATTCTCCCAGGGATCAAATGCATTCTTAACTCATAGTAACTTACCTCGACCTGTTCAGGTGCACTGGTGCTCCGGAGTGCAATTGGATTCTCTCCACCGAAAGCACATATTAGCACGTAGGCTTGCAGACTTGAAGCAGTTCCTCTCCACCTGGGCTCAGCTTCTGTGCACGTGTTTGTAATAACAGGTGGCCATTGAGTCTTTAGAAGCCTGGCTTGATTGTTTTTTTCCATTTTATTCTATTTTGAAGCTTTTGTGGGCAGTGGTTGTATTTTATAAGCTGGATTCAGTTTAGCAACTATCACAGTTTAAGAAGACTTATAGAAAACCAGATACACACGTAACACAATAAACTGGCAATGTAAGAAAAACAACTAAAAATCTTTAAGGCAGGCTCTTCAGCCTTGGTTGATCTGGAACGGCTGTGGAAGTGCAGCCTTGCCTACAGAAGCTGCGAGCACGGTGCATTGTACGTGGGTCTGGCCACATGAGTGGAAGTGGTGGTGCTCTGAGTTTAAATCTTCCTTATTTTTGAAGAGGAGTAATGTGCATGGTTCACAATCTTGAAGTTATCAGATGGCATAGATCAAGTCTAAATGTCCTCCCTGTTGCTAACTCCTGACCACATGCTGTCCCCAAAGGGAGCAAATGTCGTTAGTAATACTGTACTTTGTACTTTTTCCTTGTATTCATGCCTCTCTATATATATATATATATTTATTTCCTTTGTATAAATACCAGCACACTTGAAGTCCACAGTGACTATCCAGAATTTTGGGGGAGCTGACAGCCTGTCATCCCAAGTTGAGGCAGGAATATGGGGATCCCTCAGGTGACCGGGACTTGTATCCAAACAAAACCTAGTACAGTGTATACGTGCGGGAACATTGTAAATAATGGTAAAAATGAAAAAAGGGGTCAGTTTTTAAAAAAAAAAAGCCGGGATTATAGCTCAGTGGTAGAGGGCTTGCTTGCCTGGCAGTTACAAGGTCCTCGATTAAATCCTCAGTATTGGGCCATAAATGAGCACATAGATCTTCACCTTAAAAAAATTATCTGAATAGCGCTGTGTTTTAAATACCACACTTCCTGGCTTTTCACAAAGCAGCGTGGAGCATATAACGTGAATTCTTGCTGTTCCCTGGGGGCTGTAGGTATGGCCAAGAAATCAGACACATTAATTGATTCTCCATGGAAAGTTACACTCAATGCTAAGTGGAGTGAAGAGCCGTAAACACCTTCGTGTCAGCTGCATTCAGGTGTTGCTGTGAAATTTTGGCACTGAATACATATGGCTGTTTGGTTTTTAAACCTTTTTATACTTTTAGACTACAGCTAAAGAAGAGTATTTAAGAGCAATCACCGTCTGCACGCTGGTTTTGTTGTTATTTAACAATATATATTGCAGTTAATCTAATATTAATATATAACCAGCTTCCCAAGTCTAGAAACCATTAAAACTGACTCACTAGGGGCTAGGAATGTAGCTTGGTTATGCAGTACACGTTCAGCATGCTCAAGCCCTGGGTTCCATCCCCAGAGCTGGTACCAAAAAAAAGAAAATATTTTACATGGTAGTTTGTTGAGGGAAGCCTTGAGAACTAGAGCTTAATTGGTATCACTGCTCATCATGAGGGATCCGTCGCTAAGCAGCGTATCCAGGTTGGTGTGTCGTAGCATGTCGTGTTGTTACCATTCTCTGTGGGAAAGCTGCAGTGGGAGAGGCGGTCGGCCCCTTGGATCGTGGAGACACTTTTTCTCATTGGTGTGTCAGCAGATGGCTGAAAGGAGCAGGACCTGTAATAGCCTGTGCAGTTGTCACCATGCGCCTGTGCTGGGCACAGAAGTCTGACTAAATAAGGCAGTGCCCCAGTGAGCCTTATCAGCATTTGACCGGAATCCGGGTGAGCAGCTGATACACCACGCCTGTCCACTGTCTCCGCTCTCCCTTCACGTCTTAACAGACGTCTGTCACGTCAAAACTTACTGCCCCCAACAGAGTTGTGGCATCTGGATTTTATATAAAGTTGAATAAGAACGACACCTGAGTCTTTATAGCGGATAAAGGGAATGAGTTCGGTGTTCCAAAAATGTGTTGTGCGTGTAAGCATACTTATTTTTAGTGATGTGTCAGTGGAGAGTTTGTTTAGGCTTTCATTCACCAGCCCTGGCTCGTGAAGCCCTCCCTACCCCCACCCACCCCCTAGCCACCACTGTGCTCCCTAGCTGGCTTAAGGGTAAGGCCTGGGACAACTCTTAACGTAGAGGATCAAGGGAAGGAAATCTGCAATCATTGCCACTGACTGGAGTCACTGGGCCGTGGGCCTAAGAGAAAAAAAACACAAATGGCAAACCAGGCAGTCGTTAGTTCACTGAGCGTCTGTATTTATGAAAAGAAAGTAGAGCCGTTTGTGCAGGGTGAAATCCAAGGCTTTGGTTCTGTTGCCAGCCAGAACCATTTTCCTGGCAATGTGGGAGCTACAACCTGCTCTTCCAGCCAGGCCCTGGGAGGGGAAGAACCGCTATATGTGTATGGGGATTCTGCTAAAGAAGGGTAGGCAGTAAGATTTCCAGTAGACCACTGCTAAGACAGGTACAGCTAACAATACAAATGAATGTGTGGGTTCAAGCTCCGGGCCAGCTTGTGGCTTGTGCCCATCCTCTATCATCCTTGTACATACATTGTGCCCCTCTCTGGCTTCCTCCCGCTTCCTCCTTTCTTAACCTTCCCCGTGGAAGGGTAAAGCTTCACAGCCCCCAGTCCCTAACCTCTGTACGCAGCCATACATCCACTTGGAGCCCATTTGTTTCCTCTCTATAAGTGCTCCAAGTAATATATGTCTATTACGGTTCCTTACTATGTGTAAGCTGGAGCGATAGTGGTGGTCTCTGTATTGTTTAATTTATATACATGGCGCTATCCTGCTCACTTTCATGGTAATTTTAAAAATATTTCATTAATTTTTGCGTGTCTTGTGCATACACGCATACATACATACTCACATGTTCTGTACAACGTGTTTTAAAATTTATCCATCTTACCATGTCTGCTCCTGATCTATTGATCTTGCCTGTCACATACTAAAAATTGATATGCACGTTTACTTTCAGTGGACCCACAAGTTTCTAAATATTCCTCTACCCCAAACAGTACCCTAGTAACTAACCATTGCGTGTATCTTTTAAAAATAAAGATGCTATTCATTCAAGTGCCTTCTGTAAAATGTTTACACCAAATATATACATTGCAAATTTCCTAATTTAAAATGTTTTCCCACAGTGGACTACTGGCACTGACAGATGTGATTAAGGTTTCTATCTTCAGGGTACGAAGAAATATTGAAATATTCTAGAGAGTGTTCTGTGGTTGGACAGATGGCTCCTGGGTGTTCTGTTTTAGAATCAAATATTCACACGTCTTCCCTAATCACAGTTTGGGAAAACTTGGAAGATTCTAGGCTGGTCGACAAGTAAGGAGAGAGCCTGTGCACACTGTGATTTAAGGTTGTAGGACGGGGAAGAATGTGTCCTTCAAAATAAAAGTCTTGATCCGACGGGGGGGGGGGGTGAGTTAAACCTCTCTTGGCCTTGGTGTCTTTATCGGTAACAGAGACTTACAAGAGCCCTCACTGAAGGGGTGAAAGGATTGAGTGTTTATATGAGCTGATCTTGAGTCGCACCGGTCACGTCATGAGCCTCAAAGGTGGTAACTAAAAAGCACTAGAAAGTCCCTATCCTCGGTTCAGCTGGATGGCCTCACAGTCCTAGTTCTGAAGTCAGCTTGGTTATTTTGGTGTGGCCTCTCCTTACAGTCCTGTCGGTTACAATGTCAGCAGTGGCTGGTAGGAGGAGGCTGGGAGTAGGTGGTACCAGTGGTTGTATGAAAAGGGCAGGGTGTGGGAGGGGGAAATCCAAGGTTTAGCCTATGACCTAAGAGCACAGAAGGATGGATGTGAGGGGATAAGTGTGGAATGAGTTGGGGCGGGGTTGGGGTAGCTCCCACCGCCACCTAGGGAAGATGCGAACAAATCTGAACACGATGGTTTGATCCGGGCTTGGTGATTTCCAGCACTCACAAAACAGAACATTCTTAGGAAGCCTCCATTAGAAAGTGACTGGTAGACACTCCCAGAGAAGTATGAGCTTCACCTCAGTGTGTTGGATGCTGGGGGTGGGGTCTGGTTGACTGGAATTATCAGGCAAACACATCTGCCCACTTAATATTTTCAGCCCTCTTAACCCAATTGGTTGACTTGCGGATCAGTGGGGGTTTGACTCCTACTAAATTAAGGCAAGCCTTACATGCCCATGTGGCCACTGGGGACATTCTCCCCCAGGGAGGGTCTGGCAGGCAGAGTTTTCAAATGCTAGTCAGCTTCCATCTATGACTCTTAGAATTGATTCAAATCCTCTTTATCTAAGTGATCGGCGTAATGAAAGCTCGTTTTATTGTAAGAGCTAAGTGCGAAAGCTTAAGATGTTTAAGACTTAAATGCGAAGCTGCTGAAGCAAATGGGATTTGCCCCGTGACATTCCAGTTCTCTCTGGCTGGTAGGATGCCGTGGCAAGAAGAGGGTGGGTTCCTTGCTCGTGCTGTCTCTCCTTCTGCTCCTGATTTGGACCTTGAGATTTCAGTCCGGTGCTCCAATGTGGGTCTCTGTCTCTGTCTCCTTTCATTGCCTGATGAAGGTTAATATTCAGGAGGATGCCTATATGTTTGTCTTTGGATTCACCTTCTTATTTAGCTTCTCTAGGATCGCGAATTATAGGCTCAATGTCCTTTATTTATGGCAAGAAACCAAATATGAGTGAGTACATCCCATGTTCCTCTTTTTGGGTCTGGCTTACCTCACTCAGGATAGTGTTTTCTATTTCCATCCATTTGTATGCAAAATTCAAGAAGTCCTTGTTTTTTACTGCTGAGTAGTACTCTAATATGTATATTTTCCATACTTTTTTCGGGTGGTCCTTGGACTTCCCACAGGTCAGGGAACCCTGATTGCTCTTCGAGCTGATGAGGGAGGGGGACTTGATTAGGGGAGGGGGAGGGAAATGGGAGGCGGTGGCAGGGAAGAGGTAGAAATCTTAAATAAATAAATAAATAAATAAATAAATAAATAAATAAATAAATAAATAAATAAAAGAAGAGGGTGGGTTTGTATGGAGCCTGTGAATTTAGTCCTGGTTCTTCTGAACACCAGTGCCTCCCAGAGCATGTTTCCACACACATGAAGTGGAAAATAACTGTGAGGTATCTTTGTGAGTGTCTACCATAATAGTTTTGCTCATAGGTTTTAACAGACTGCCATAGTGACTAGACGAGCAGGCCTGCTTTTTGTCCCGCCCGGCTTCTGCACGACTAGCTTAGCCCCAGAAATAACAACACACAAAGTGTATTCATTTAAACACTGCCTGGCCCATTATATCTAGCCTCTTCTTGGCTAACTCTCATATCTTGCTTTAACCCATATCTAGTAATCTGTGTGTCACCACGGGGTCGTGGCTTAATGGGAAAATTCTAACCCACGTCCATCTCGGGCCGGAGCTTCATGGCGGTTCCCTGACTCTGCTTTCTTTCTCCCAGCATTCTGTTCTGTCTTCCCTGCCTACCTATGTTCTGACCTATCAAGCCAAGCAGTTTTCTTCATTAATTAACCAATGAAACAACAGATAGATAGAAGACCCTCCTACATCAGACTGCAGAAGTGATGGCTAATAAATATAGCATCGTATTCTCATGTCCCTTTACTATTAGAGTATTATGACTTCATGCTAGTTATATTGTTATATAAATATTTTAATCTTCATGTTTTGTGGCCCTCAGATAGTTTTTTATTATTAAGTTTAACAATGTTTTCCAAGGTTGGTGCCCTTATCAATGTTGCAATCACAAGAGACAATATGTCTCTCTCCCCCTCCTGCTCAGATTTCCACCATCCATTTTTTTTTCTAGACTGAGCCTTCCCTTCTTCCAACTGCCTATGTTCTGTATACAAGAAAGGTGAATACATTAGTGATAGAGTTGAAATATAAAAACAATATGTGGAAAGCTTGTGTGCTGAAGAGTAGCTGGTTCTTGGTGGTCATGTAACTGGCCATCCTTGGTGTATGAGCATACAGTACTTGGGGAGAGCAAGTCCCTCCAAGCTGTTCTTACCTGGCGCTGACAATGTGGTGCTTTTTTCCAAGCCCACCGGGGATCTTTGTGCTTTGCATCCCACGTGACTCTGTTGCAATGCTCCCACCGTGCTGTCTGGATGCTGGAGCTGAGCAGCTTTAGTTGCGATGCCTGTATCCCAATACAGGACAACTGTGTGCCATGCAGACATTAGTGATGTGAACAAGCAGACGGCAAACCTAGCTGCCCTAGGCCTCAGCTTTCTGGGCTACATAATGAATCAGAATTAAGTCATTTCTGAGCTCTGCCTTGGTCTCCAGATTTTGAAGAATATGTTCATTGTAATAATACTGGTTTAATCAGAAGCTTACACGATAAAGACTTAAATTACTACCAAAGACACACTTATCCAAGTGGGTTTTCTATTATAATGTTCCTATACACAAACCTATATTGTGAAGTTTTTGCTGTATAGTAATTAAATTTATATAACTTCATTTTTATTTACGACATTATTTGATTATTTGTATGTGGGCCCATTGCTGGGACTTTATTCAGATAATAGGGTGTTTCAATTAGAATGTGTATTTTCCTACCTAAAATTGCTCTTACATTATTTACCAAAGTAAAATAACTCATTTAATAGGAAGATAATCATTTAAAGTGGGTGTCTAGCTTGTGTTTATATAATAAATCATTTTCCCTATGCCCCTAGATTTAGTGTTCTCCTTCATAAAGGTGAAGGGTTGTGTTTGTCACAATATATTACCTTAGACTTTGTTTGTTCACTGCTTTCTGCTTCCAGCACCGATTAGCTGTGGCTAGGTAAGTATTAGTGAATCTATCCATCCTGTGGTGGTTTTTTAAAATAATATTCTTGAATCATGCAATAAGTAATTTGTTACTTATCTGGAAACTTACTTTATGTTTACATTGGTTGATTGAGGGGTGCATCCTCTCTATGAGAGTCTGGAGCTCTACCATGCTCTGTCTGTGCAGTCTGATAGGACTTTATATGTAACACCTGCCATCCTTGTAATAACTGGAAAAGCAGATTCTACTGCTGTTTACATTGCCAGATGACGAATCTGCGACCCAGTGAAACTCAGTAACTAACCTTGGTCACAGGCTTGTCAATGGTTAAAACTACACTCACATCAGACAGAAGGATGGGAACGGATCAGGCAAACTGTAGGAAGCTCAGCTCTGGGTTGGTTCCAGCATGAGAGGTATTTTTAGTTTAGCCTGTTTTTGAAACCTGTGCCTCCTAAATAATGTGTCTGCATCCCAGAGCAAACCCAGCGAGGCTGTGGGATTCCTGCTGTGCTAATCTAGCCCCAGCATCACCTTTATGCCATGGTGGTAACAATATGCTGTGGCTTAAAAGGAGCTAGGTTTGCAGTGCCGTGTATACCAATGCAGAGACACCTGAGGCTCAGTGCCCAGGGCAGTAGGTGGGAGGGACCAATGAGAAGAGCCTCCAGATGGCCTGAGCACTGCGGGGACCAGGATGGAACCCAAGTGTGGCCTCGGGGTGGCCTGGCACCCCAAGAGCATGGAGTATCTGCTGCAGCCTGTTTGCCAAGTGCCACCTGCTGCATCCCAGTAGGAGAAAAGAAATCCAGACTGACAGCCCCTTGTGAGGTTAAAGGGGGGTGCTTCAGCCAGTGAGCTCCTTAACCCGACATGAAACCCTGTGGCGAGTCAAGTGTAGCCAACGGTCACTCATTTCCTCATGCTCTCTCTCTTGGACTTCTCGTCTAGACTAAAACTTGCTTATTCCTGAAAGGTCGTTGTGAGGAAACTTAATCAGACAATAATAAGAATGGCCATGCTAGTTTAAGAAAAAAAGCTCAAAAACCATACCTAGAAGAGAGTGTTTCTCACACTCAGATGATCCAGAAACTCAGGTATCAACAGTTAGAGGAGAGAGAGAGACTGGACTGACCTGGGAAAATGTACAGCCTGACCAAGATTGCATGTGTGAGCACGCGAGTGCAGCGGTTCCTTCAAGCCCACTCCTACCACCCAGCACTGATAGAACAGGTAGATTGCAAGAGATGCTGTGTGGAAAATAAACTTTAAAAAAAAAAAAGTTAACCAACCTTATCATCACCAACCTGTGTATGGCATTAGTTAATAGAAGGATGAACATACGGCTGGGTGAACTCAAATTATTAGAATCAATTGAGAGATATATACTCTACTATATATTAGCACATATATAAATATGTTCTTATGGTAATCATTCCAGCGTTTTTGTTCCAGACTAGAATTAGTTTCCATCTGTTTCATGCTTGATTATGTCTCAATTTCTTTTTAAGTCCCTGAGACCTTTTCTTAGAAAAGAATGAGGGGGGTCTCTTGTGTCTTGCTTTTTGAAGAAAGCCTGATGCCTGCTGATGGACTTGCTTTGAAGCATTTGAGGTTTCTTTAGGGTTGTTACGTTCCAGTCATCTGTTGTAAAGGGGCCCCGGTTATCTCCCCTGAGCAGCACCTCCATGGCTAGTTCTGGGTCCAGACTTTAAATGTGTGACTTGATCTAGATGATGAACGCTAATCGTAGTTCCGTGGAAGAGTCCCACGTGGTTTTCACTGTCATGCTGCCTTTAATAATAAGCCTGCAGCTGGGTGCATGGGTATGTGGCTCAGACGTAAGCATCTGGCAAACAGCGTGAGCCTGTGTTTTATCATCAGCATAAGAGGAGCAAAGGCTGGCATAGTACCTTAGAGAAAGAAGAGAAAAGCAGGACAACCGGCCACTTTCTTACTAGAAGCGCGCTCAGGAAGAAGACATAGCATCTTATCTAGGTTGGAATTAGCTATCTCGAAGCTCAGAGCACTGAGGAATGTATGGGGTTTGTCTTGAGTTGTGTTTTGCTGATATTCAAATCATAATTATATTTGGTACCACTTGTGTGCCTTCCAGGAAAAACAGGCATCTCTGTTTTGATCCGTTTTCTTCATCTCGGTTTTACCACTGCAGAGATAAGTATGAAAGTTTGTATCCCTGACTATGGCTAACCGAATAGTCTGCTAGTGGCTCTTCCTTTGTTGAGGACAGTTAGGAGTGGTTGGAGTTAATTGGTGAGTCTCTGGGTGAGCACTGTTTTAACATATAACATTTCTAAAGTGGTTTTCCTGAGTAGTCTAGGAGACAGAGCACAGGCTATTGTCACTACCTGCTTGAGTAGTAAAGCGGTTAATATATATATATATATATATATATATATATATATATATATATATGTTATATTATAATATATGTTTTATATATTTATTATGTAAGACATTATATATATTGGTGGGGGCAGTACTAAAGATTGCACCCAGGCATCGTCAGTACCAGACAAGAGCCCTGCCACTGAGCTATATCCCAGCTTAATTGTAAATTGATTCAGCAAAGCCAACCAGGTAGAAACTTGATTTACGGCAGAAAAATTCTCATAGCCCAAGCAGTCCAAGTGAGTAGTGCCAAAGCAAATAAGCAGAAAGCCTGGTCTCGGCTTGAGCGCCCCTAGACCTGTCAGGGGATCTGTCTGTTGGGGTATTTCACCAAGCACACTAACGTATCAATGCCAGCATCATATAGTTTTGGCCTGACAAAACTCAAGGTCTATGAAGTACTGCTGAAAGCCGAACTCGTCTTTGATTCCTCCGGATGGAGTCTTAAGTCTGAATTTAGGCTGATATGGACTGAAACTGAATAACTGCTCCATACAAAGGTGTTTGATTTTATGTTTTCTTTAACTTTTACTTATTTAAGGACATTCCTAAAGTGTTAATGTGTTTTTCCTCTACAAAGCCACAGTGTAACTCCAGGTGAGGGGGTCCAGCTCCTGCCTGGCATAGAAGTCTAGTCTGACCCCTAGTCTGACCCCATGCAAAAGGACAGATGCAGAGGACCAAGCTAGAAGTCACACTCCCTATGGCCACTTCTCAAGGCTCAGGTACTTGAGAAAGCTTGCTCTGCATATGTGTGCAGTGTCCTCAAATGTACTCCCAATGGATACGTTGTATTTCATGAAATCCCTATCTGGAACTGGGTCCTTGGAAAATTATTCTGCGGATGTTCTAGCCACTCAGCCTGGAGCCAGTGGGTCTTTGCTTTCTCTTTCATTATTGCCCGTTTCTCTGTTTACTCCTGGAAGCAGCTGGTAACCGCTCTGTGGGTACCTGTCATAGCTCATCTTTCCAGGAGACTTCCACAGCTCCCACTTGAGGGGCAAATGCCTGGGGAAGCAGGGACAGAAGTGGAGGTGGTTTGTGTGATGGAGGTATAAGATACAGAATCTCACACATTGATTTGCCGCCAAAGCACAATTGGATTATGTCAAAAAGGGAAAAGGTGTCACGTGCATTAGCTGTTTCTCCAACTTAAATATAGCCTACTACCGCAACTTGTCCAGAGTTAAAATAGCTCAGAACAAGTGGCAAGTGGCAGGGAATGAGCCTCTCAGCCAGGAGATGGCAAAGGGATGGGAAAACAGGCTTTTGAGCTAGATCGTAAGGTGCGACAGCAGCAGGGTGGGGTCCTGCTTACAGTCAGCGTGGGTTCCCAGCGCATATAAGAACTTTGTTTACATGCTTAAATACCCCCAAGGCTGTTTCCAAGGCTGAGCAAAACGAGGCTATATTTTAAAAATAAGATCTCATGACTGAATTCCAATTTAATGATTTCACATCAGCAGTCAGGGGCAGTACTGTTGCGTTTAGGTTTCCAGGCAGACGAGACATGCTTAACCCATGAATTGAGTTACCCAGTCGCCCTGTAATGAAGACTTATTGGACAAAAGAACCTGCTGTTGCCGCTAATGAAATAATCCGAAAGTCTCCGCAGCCCTGGCTGAACGATCTGCCAGAACCGTGGGAGCAGTCGTCTCGGAATCTGCCGGTTAGACCCCCATTCCTAAAATGTTTGTGCTTGATTGTTAGATTTTTAATTCCAATTCTGTCCTATTCTGTTGACACTCAAAAAATTTTATTACAGGAGAATATATAGTTCAGTATTATCCCAAATGGAAATAAACAACCTTCAAATACCTGTATTACAGTAGCTGGTGTCTAATGAAAACAATTTATTATCTTACAGCATTTGATAGTTACAATTAATATGCTTAAATCGGTTATGATTACAAAGCAGGTTTTTCAATAATTTCTTTTTGGTTTGTTTTTGAGATTATAATTATATCATTCCCCATATATCCTTCCCTGCTCTTTTTCAAATCCATGGCCTCCTTTTCATTAGTTATTATTACATACATTTACATATATGTATATATATATGTATAATATATATTCTTAAATGCATAAATATAACCTCAGTGTATATAGTCTTACTTGTAGGTAGGTATGTTTTCAGAACTATTTTGTATAGGATAACCAATTGGTGTGTTCTTTCCTGGAGAAGACTGTTTTTCCTGTTCTCAGTATTCTGTGGTTGCCTGTAGTTCTTAGTGTAGGGTAAGCCTTCACCCTGTCCACTTTGGAATGTCTGTCGTTGTTGTCTTTGTTCAGATCATGTTAAAGCAGTCATGTTGATGAGACTGTGGGTTTGCTTCCTGACATATTAGGAAGCACAGCATCAGAGCACACTTCCTGATTCTCTGGGTCTTAAAATCTTTCCACCCCCTTTTCTGCAATGACCCCTGAGAATTTTGTTATGGGTTATATCAGTTAGGACTGGACTCCATAACTGTGCATTTTGATTGGTTGTAGTTTCTGTACTGGTCTCCATCTACTGCAAAAGAAGTTTTGTTTAGGGATGAGGACTGCACTTATCTGTGAGAGTAAAGATATATATTTAGAATGTAGTTAGAAATTGTTCTGATTTAGTAAAGGGAAGGTTGCAGATTTTCCTCCAAAATCCATGACCTCACTAGCCCTGGATAGTTGGCTATGTTTCCAGTACCAGGCGTGGTTTCCCTTCAGTTGAAGAACTTCTAAGTCCAATTAGAGAACTGTTAGTTAATGCCTCCACTGCGCCCTTAGGGTGATTGTCGTGTCGTGCTGGCTGTCTTTGGGTCCTAGGCATCAGAGCTGAAGAGTTGTTGGTGTCTTCAGTCCTTTGGACGTTTGCACGCACTTTCTGTCGGGTCAGTTAGAACTCAGCAGTCTCTGGGCCACTGGTTTGAAATGCATGGTGTCTTCAGCAATAAGACTCATGTTCCATCTCTGAGGAGCACACAAGTACAATAGCCATAACCTGTAATGTTTGGGGGAATCTCTTGGACAACCCTGATCAACAGTTCAAAAGAGGGCTTCTCGTGCCTGATATTGGAGGTTTCTTAGGTGGTCTTTAAATCCTGGAGAAAGCATTGTTAACCCAAATGAGAACATTTCATTTAAACTATCTATGTATATTTATACACAGATTTAACTTATATGATAATTATTTTTAAGTAAATAGTTAATAGTATGACTTTTTCAGGCATCCTTACTCTTAAATTATCCTTGATTTTCTGTATTTATTTCCCTCCCCCCTCTGTAATTTGAGCCCCCACTCCATTTTACCCATTTCTCTGATAAGATCATTGTTCCCTGCTGTTCCGTTATCTATTGCTCCCCTGCTCCCATATCCTGACACTGGTCCCTTTTTGCTTTCCTGGTTTCTGCAGTTTCTCTAGAATATGTTCTCATTGGGAGATTTGGAGCTAGGCGCCTCTGATGAGAGACAGCATGTGATGTTAGAGTTTCTCGGTCTGAATTACCTCACTCTGTGTTATCTTTTCTAGTTCCACCCATTTATCTGCAAAGTTCATGATTTCATTTTTCCTTACAGCTGAATAATATTCCAAAGCGTATTTGGGTTTTCACTATCCACCCGTTGTTTTAAGGACAGTTGGCTTGTTTCTGTTTCTTAGCTCTTGTGAATAGAGCAGCAATGGACATGGCTGAGCATGCATCTGTGAAGTAGAAGTGGGCTTACTGGATCGTACTGTAAATTTATTTTTGGTTTTCTGATTTGCCCCGTGGCTACACCAGATAGCGATGCCATCAACAGTGATTGAGAGGTCCCTTTCCTCCACAAGCCTGAGCATTTGCTGTCAATTTTTTTGTTGTTGTTGTTCATCTTTGCCACTCTTGCTGGGGTAAGATGAAATCTCATAGTTGTTTTGATTTGCATTCCCTGATTGCTAGGGGAAATGAACAATTTTTTTTTTTAGATGTTCATCAGCCTGAGAAAAGCTGTCAGGTACCGTATGAAACAGGCTGGCACTGGAACTTGATGCTAAGTAGCTCCCTGTCTCTCCAGGGTTCAATCTGACCTTTGTCATCTGTGCTGGATAAAAAGCAGGTTCTGAGTCCTTAACCTCAATGGAAGCAACAGTGTCTGTTCCCCTTTGCTCTTGAGGATGTCAGAATCCTGTGCCTCGAATTCTTCACGAGTGTTATGGAGAACTGGGGCTGACTCTCACACTGGTGAATTTTAATCCACGAGTGTCATTCCACCT